>NC_047574.1:5549089-5908786 GCF_011004845.1 Esox lucius | reverse complement strand
TTACATTCTAAATCGTGTGCAAAGGTAATTTGCCTTCACTTGACTCCATATGAAGTGATTCTGATTAAAAAATTAAATCAGATGTTTCTGTAGGATTTTCTTTATTTTCTTTGGATGCATACTGCAGAGATGCCATGGCCCCCAAGGAGATAACAAAAGATCTATGGGATATTGTTGTTGAAAGATGCAGCTAGAGGGAGGAAAAGAAAAAATATTTTAATAGAATATCATACAGTGCCTTGCAAAAGTGTTCCAAACCCTGAACAATTTTCTTATTTGACTGCAATTTTCTTAATTGCAGGTGGTACATTGAAATTTCATTCAGTTTTTTTTTGTTTTTTTTAAACTATTTTGAGGTGACATTAGTTGTATGTTTTTTTTAAGAAAAATAAAAACAGACATGTTGCTTGCGTATGTATCCTTACACATTCTTATTGGTAGAGCTACCTTTCGCTGGAAAAATGGCTTATGAGAAATAAATCTTAGCAAGTTTGTTCCAGCTTTGCAGACAGTGTCAGAGTGATTTTGACGTATTCTTTTTGGCAGATTTGCTTCTGATTGTTCAGTTTGGTCAGATGACTGCTGTAGTCCACAATGGTCAAATAGTGCCACGGATTCTCAGTAAGATTGAGACAGGACTTTAACTGGGCCACTGTAGGACATTCATCTTCTTGGCCTTTGGCCTTGTGCTTTGGATCACTGTGGGGAGGTGATTTTCTCACAATCTTCAGTTTTTAGTGAACTGTAGCTGGTTCTCTTGCAGTATTTCCCAGTATTTTGCTTAATCAATTCCTCCTTCAGTCTTAGCAAGATGATCAGTCCCAGTTGATGAGAAGGGACACCACCATACTTCACAAAGGGATGGTTTGTGTTGAGTTATGGGCCAGGTTAAATTTGTGCCACACCAAGCACTTTGGATTTTAGCCAAAAAAGCTCTACTGTATCTTGGTCTCTCCTGGCCCAAAAACATTCTGGCCGTACATCACAGCTGGGTCACGCAGATAGTTCTTTTTGAGTAATGCCACTGTATTGCAGGCCAGTTTTATGCACATCTCTTATTATGATTGAACAGAGCATTACTCCACTCCCAGCCACAGAGCCTTGTCGCTCCTTCAAAGTGATTGTTGGCCTCTGTGGCTTCTGTCGCAGGTCGTCTTCATGTTTGAGTGCTGAGTTTTGCTTCATATGAGCTTGATATAGCTTCCATTTCCAGGTTATTGATCCAACTGTGCTCACTGGGATATCCAAACACTTCAACACCATTTTTATACCCCTTTCCCAATCTATGTATTGATATAACTTTCTCTGTTATCTGTAGATTACATTCTGATCTTCATTTTCCTTCAGATTAACAGCATGACCAATAATCCTAAAAACAGTACAGCATGTGTTTATCTAGAAAATGTGACCGCAACTTCAAAGATTTACAGGTGGAGGCCAATAGCGGTTGAATACGTATGCCAGCAACATAAAACATTTGCCCGTCAGAGTTTTGAAATATCAAACAGAACAACATGTCAATGTACCATTTGTAAGCCAGTACAATGGGAGAGCTAGACAGGGGTTTGAATACTTCTGCAAGGCACTGTATGTATCATGTAACACTGTGAAAGAACCATAACTAAGAAGTGGAGGCTAGACAGCCTCACCAGGATGTTGCACCATGTTTTGTTTGATTCGTCAGTGTTTTTCCTTAGTTCAGTTCTTTTTTTCTCCCTCTTGATTTGTTTGGGTCTGTGTTGCTTTCCTGGGGCTCTATGGGATCTCTTTATGAACAGAGCCCGAAAACCTGCTGGCTTCGAAGGCTCTACGCTAGTTTAATCTCTAAGTAGATGAAGGCTTTGTTGCAAGAACATTTGAGAACCAGTGTCCTTTAGGTGGTGTGAAAACTAATGGTTCTCTTCTGTGTTATGATAAATTGTAGGTGTAGTCTTGAATTCTGCTCTGCATGTATTATTAGGGGTTTTGAATTTTTCTCTGAGCGTACATGTGCAGCATAAACGTTTGTCCCCATTCGGTGAATTGCTGGTTGTGAAGTGGACCCCGGACCTCACAACCACTGAGGACATTGGGTTCCTTGATTGATTGGAGCATTGTCTCTCTCCCTCTGCTTGGTGTTTCCTCTCCTTTTTGGATGGTGTTGTTAATGTGTTGTTTCTCCTTCATACACAGGGAGGCTTTGTGGCCAGCATGACAGCTACCCTGAGACAAATGGAAGACTATCACTATGCTCACCTCATTAGCACCTTTGGAAAGATGAGGACGGACGTGGTGGTGAGTGGCGATTGTCTAAGTCCCTCTTTCTCTTCTTTTTTTTCTCTCTGCCACTTTCTCTCTCTGTTTCGTCTCTCTGTTTACCCCTCTCTGTATACCATTTGTTGTAGAAAATAGGAATATGATATCTACAGAATGGATACCAGCTGAACTCTGTGCTCTCTTTAAATTTCCTGACTCCAATGGAATCCATAACCAGGCAAAACAGAACGGGTCAATCGTACTGTCCATATATATGTAATCTATAAGGCAAAAGGTCTTATGAGCTGTTCTAATGGACAACGCATCCCAGACAGAAATACCTAAGCTATGGTTATGAATATGGAGATGTTCCTAACCCATCGTTCTGGGATGGACATGAAACACAATGGGCCAAAGATACACTTCTCATAGTCATAATTAAAATGTCAAACCAGTTGTTGCTAATACAAGATCAAATCCCACACAACATTTAACTTACGATAAACACAATATCACCTGTTTTTCAGACAGTAAAAAATAAAAATAAAATGATGGAACAAAATAAAATCATGTTAAAAAGATGTAGTGATTCTTTTATGTACTTTTTCTGAATGCAAATAGACATTTGGAAAGAGCAGTATGGGTAATCTCACTTGTCAGCCTAACGAGAACTCCGCCCACTCAAACAATGTGTAGTCATCTGTTTTCAAAGGAGCTGAGAGCATACTAACCTGTTCCCACTGCAGTGGAAACCTACAGCCCTAGATAGTGATTGGTCACCGTGTCACTAAGTTGGTCCGCCCCAAACGCGTCGGATTGGTTCTGCCTTGCATGGCCTTTTTTTCTGCTGTTTTGTGCCAAACTCAAGCAATGAGTCCTATACTTAAATTCCAGTCTCTTCTGTTTTAACATTGACATTTGCTTGCAAGTGTTCTTCACTGATAATAGACAGTTCTTAGTTCTGTTTCGCTATTAAAATAATTAGTTATGGTTAGTCACATAATCTTGATTTTCAGAATGTACTCTAACAGGCTTGCTAGGCTGTCTTTTAGGTGTCCTATAACTGCCCCCTCACACAACTAGATTTCTAGGTGGGTCATTAGTTTACAAATGTGCACAGGAATGACACAATAAATGGCTGACTAGGGAGTTGTTCCTAACCACTGTGAAAGAATGTCCTGTTGTTGCTTGCTCTTTGGGGTTTTAGGCTGGGTGTCCGTATAAGCACTTTATGACAGCTGCTGATGTAGAAAGGGCAGACACACCTCCCACAATGTCATGAATATAAAATGTAGTCCTTTCTTTAGGCATGTATTGAGCTAGCCAGGTAAACAAAGAACCACCATTCCAAGCCAAAGGAACACTTATACTGTACTATAGTAAAACAAACAAATTGTTATGACTAGCAAGAACATAACTATGCAAGTCAGCTATGCTAACCAACTAACTTCAAGTTTTATATGCAAACATTAGTGTATAATAGCATTAGCTAGCTATGTTAGCTAGCATACCCTTAGCTAGCACACCACTCTTGCAGGAGGCTGATTGATGTTTACAACCTTAACTGAAAGGTTCTTTTTGAGACATAGCCTACTTTGACACTTATCTCTATAAGTGGATTAACGGTATCCTGCACTTTGGAACCCCTTGTGGTATGCAAGTAGTCCTCTATTTAAAAAGGGATCCATCACAACCTTCTCCCAATGAATCTTTGTCAACAGCACTAGCTAAATGCAGTCAGACCACCATGTAAACAAATCATTTGATATGACATACCAGTCAGAACTAATCTCTTGAAACAAACTGAGCCCCTTGTGTGTTTCTTAGGCTCAAAAAAGAACGTGTTTACAGCAACTACTCTTTGGTTAAAGATGCCATTTGTGAGATTTTTTTTTCTGTACTGCTAGCACACATTACCAGAAGACATCTGCATGTAATGTTTTTAAGTTTAAAGAAAATTCGACACAATCGCCTGAGATATTTCGATTTTCTCGCCAGTCCGTCATTCAGTTTGCATTTATTTGCAGCCTCCTCATACACACTTCAGTCACTCTCAGTACTATCCCCTCCATCCTAAACACACTAATGTTCCATGTAGACTAGCTAATGCTATCCCGGTCTCATTCGGTAAGGGAAGGAGAGGACGAAATCATAATATTGTTTAAAATCCGGGCATGATCGTACACAGTGCCCCTTTAAGCATTTTAATTGAATCGTGTTGTCTTTGACAGCCCGAGTCCTTATACAAAGAACATTAATATAATAATAAAAGTGCAAAAGCATGTAAGTTAGTTAATAATCCTATATATTTTTTTACAATGCTTTTGGCCATGCTTTTTGCACTCGCACGGGCACATTCCTTTTTTAGCAAGGTATTGGTGTGTGTAGTTCATAATCCTTGAAACATATTTCAATTCAAATGCTCCTGTCCTTTCTCTTGTGCCTGGCAGTTGGGTCAAGAGGAACCTGGACTTTCTAACCCCTACTCTGGCCTCCTCTCCGCTTGGTCACCCTCTCTGGGGCCTTATGTGTAGAGAATCTGGGGAACACCTTAAGGGATTGTCCAGTGGCTTAGAATCCTTGTAATATAATATATCCAATGCAGGCACTACACAATCCCCAATTCAGAGCCAAACAAGCTTTCTTATATAAAGTGGGGCAAAAAAGTATTTAGTCAGCCACCAATTGTGCAAGTTCTCCCACTTAAAAAGATCAGAGAGGCCTGTGATTGTCATCATAGGTACACTTGAACTATTAGAGACAAAATGAGAAAAGAAAATCCAGAAAATCACATTGTAGGATTTTTAATGAATTTATTGGTAAATTCCTCGGTAAAATAAGTATTTGGACACCTACAAACAAGTAAGATTTCTGGCTCTCACAGACCTGTAACTTCTTCTTTAAGAGGCTCCTCTGTCCTCCACTCGTTACCTGTATTAATGGCACCTGTTTGAACTTATCAGTATAAAAGACACCTGTCCACAACCTTAAACAGTCACACTCCAAACTCCACTATGGACAAGATCTCACCCCGTGGGGTCAAAATGATCACGGTGAGCAAAAATCCCAGAACCACAGGGGGACCTAGTGAATGACCTGCAGAGAGCTGGGACCAAAGTAACAAAAGGCTACCATCAGTAACACACTACGCCGCCAGGGACTCAAATCCTGCAGTGCCAGACGTGTCCCCCTCCTTAAGCCAATACATGTCCAGGAGGTTTGCTAGAGAGCATTTGGATGGTCCATAAGATGATTGGGAGAATGTCATATGGTCAGATGAAACCAAAATATAACTTTTTGGTAAAAACTAAACCCGTCGTGTTTGGAGGAGAAAGAATGCTGAGTTGCGTCCAAAGAACACCATACCTACTGTGAAGCATGGGGGTGGAAACATCATGCTTTGGGGCTGTTTTTCTGCAAAGGGACCAGGACGACTGATCCGTGTAAAGGAAATAATGAATTGGGCCATGTATCGTGAGATTTTGAGTGAAAACCTCCTTCCATCAGCAAGGGCATTGAAGATGAAACGTGGCTGGGTCTTTCAGCATGACAATGATCCCAAACACACCACCCGGGCAACGAAGGAGTGGCTTCGTAAGAAGCATTTCAAAGTCCTGGAGTGGCCTAGCCAGTCACCAGATCTCAACCCCATAGAAAATCGTTGGAGGGAGTTGAAAGTCTGTGTTGCCCAGCGACAGCCCCAAAACATCACTGCTCTAGAGGAGATCTGCATGGAGGAATGGGCCACAATACCAGCAACAGTGTGTGAAAACCTTGTCAAGACTTAAAGAAAATGTTTGACCTCTGTCATTGACAACAACAGGTATATAACAAAGTAATGAGATTTGTAATTCACCAAAAACTTATTTTCCACCATAATTTACCAATAAATTCATAAAAAATCCTACAATGTGATTTTCTGGATTTTTTTTCTAATATTGTCTCTCATATTTGAAGTGTACCTATGATGAAAATTACAGGCCTCTCTCATCTTTTTAAGTGGGAGAACTTGCACAATTGGTGGCTGACTAAATACTTTTTTGCCCCACTGTGTGTGTATATATATATATATATATATATATATATATATATATCTTAATTTTTTTTATAATCTCGTCCCATGTATCACAGTCCCGCTTGGCTCACTGTGCCTGATGCTCCTCTGCGACTGCACTGAGAATGCCAGGATATCCGGCTTAATTGGACTGATCCAACATTGGGATGCAGATTACGCAATTACATTCCACATCCCAGACATCCTTGTGAGCTGCCATGTATCCGGCACCCTGGGTGTTATAAGTGTGTTTCCCCACCAAATGGCGCCCTCTGCCCTAGGTGTTGCCCTAGTAAACATGCTATGTAGGGAGCGGGGTGCCTCCTGAGACATGCCCCGGGGTTGCCCGTAAATGATCAGGCGGTGTCCCCGAGGCCGACGTGTGAAGTGAGGGGGCTCCGTCTGATCGATGTTGGGGATTTCCAGGTTTGAATAACGCTGGGACTATGAGCCACGTTCTGTTAGGTTCCGGTGATAGATTACGTTAATGCAATGCGTTGGTTCGCTCCTCTCGGAGAGAAGAAGAAATCAGTATGCTCCTGCTTGGTTTGGCAAATGAAGTTCAGGTGAACACCTGGCTTGCCGACACATATTTTTGCTTCAACCCGATAGACGATGTGCTAATGAGCCGCGGAGCTCTGTGAATCAAATAGCTAGGCCTTTTAAGATGCATTCATCTGAGGGTATACAGCTGATTTGTAATCTGCCAAGTCTCCCAAAACAGAAACTTTGAGGGATAAGATTGAGACTAATACACGAATGATGTTCGATCATTTTAGGTTGTTCAGTTTACTCTCCATTTTCTGCATTTGAACAACTGGATTAATCCGGAGTGTCCCCAACTCGGGTGTAAAATGGAAAGGATTTTCTGCTGCAATCTTGTTGAGCACTATTTATATGCTGGCTGTCTGCAGGACCCTGCTTCTTCCCCTGGTATGGCAGGCAATCCCAGTGATGGAGACAGGCCTCTCTTGGGGATTTATAGTGAGGGATGTGGGCATGGACTACAGTTCAAAACGCTATTGGACTGGCTGCCGCCCAGACGGAGAAACTCCAGCAGCTTTGAGGTCTGCCCAGAGTCAGACAAGCGTCCATTTAAATTTTACTTTTTAGTAGATGCCCTTATCCAGAGCCACTAGCAGTTAGTGTGTCATGCTAATACAGCCGGTTGAGACATCCACATAACTCAGTCATAGTAGGTAAGTTTCTTCTCAGTAAAGTACCTGTCCGCGAAGTGAAGTGTAAGGGTTAGTTTACACAGGGCAAGGGGCTATTTTGTCAGTGTGTTTCCAGCCTATATATATATATATACACACACACACACAGTGGATATAAAAAGTCTACACACCCCTGTGAAAATGCCAGGTTTTTGTGATGTAAAAGAATGAGACAAAGATAAATCATGTCAACTTTTTCCACTTTTAATGTGACCTATAATGTGAACAATTCAAATGAAAATTGCTGTCCCCTCAAAATAACTCAAGACACAGCCATTAATGTCTAAACCGCAGGCAACAAAACTGAGTACACCCCTAAGTGAAAATGTCAAAATTGATAACGACCCCAAACCCACCTCCAAGATGACCACTGCCTTGCTAAAGAAGCTGAGGGTAAAGGTGAGGGACTGGCCGAGCATGTCTCCAGACCTAAACCCTATTGAGCATCTGTGAGGCATCCTCAAATAAGGTGGAAGAGCGCAAGGTCTCTAACATCCACCAGGTCTGTGATGTTGTCATGGAGGAGTGGAAGAGGACTCCCGTGGCAACCTGTGAAGCTCTAGTGAACTCCATGCCCAAGAGGATTAAGGCAGTGCTGGAAAATAATAATGGCCACAAAAAATATTGACACTTTGTGCCCAATTTGTACATTTTCACTTAGGGGTGTACTCACTTTTGTTGCCAGCGGTTTAGACATTAATGTCTGCGTGTTGTTATTTTGAGGGGACAGTAAATTTACACTGTTTTACAAGCTGTACACTCACTACTTTACATGACACTTACAGCAAAGTGTAATTTCTTTAGTGTTTTCATATCAAAATATGTAATCAAATGCAGTGGGGAGAACAAGTATTTGATACACTGCCGGTTTTGCAGGTTTTCCCACTTACAAAGCATGTAGAAGTCAGTCATTTTTATCATAGGCACGCTTCAACTGTGAGTGACGGAATCTAAAACAAAAATCGAGAAAATCACATTGTATGATTTTTAAGTAATTGATTTGCATTCTATGTATAAATATGACCAGTATCTATACATATATATACAGGTGCTGGTCATAAAATTAGAATATCAAAAAGTTTATTTATTTCAGTAATTCCATTCAAAAAGTGAAACTGAAGAAATACCCTTGAATGAGTAGGTGATTTTTGACTGGTCGTATATACAGGTGCTGGTCATAAAATTTGAATATCATCAAAAAGTAGATTTATTTCAGTAATTCCATTCAAAAAGTGAAACTTGTATAATGTATACATTCATTCCACACAGACAAATGTTTATTTCTTTTTTTTGTGATTATTATAACTGACAACTAATGAAAATCCCAAATTCAGTATCTCTTTGAAAATTAGAATATTACTTAAGATCAATACAAAAAAAATATTTTTAGAAATTTTGAACATGAAAAGTATGAGCATGTACAGCACTCAATATTTAGTTGGGGCTCCTTTTGCCTGAATTACTGCATCAATGCGGCGTGGCATGGAGTCGATCAGTCTGTGGCACTGCTCAGGTGTAATGAGAGCCCAGGTTGCTCTGATAGTGGCCTTCAGCTCTTCTGCATTGTTGGGTTTGGCGTATCGCAGCTTCCTCTTCACAATACCCCATAGATTTTCTATAGCGTTAAGGTCAGAGTTTGCTGGTCAATTATGTACAGGGATACCATGGTCCTTGAACCAGGTACTGGTAGCTTTGGCATTGTGTGTAGGTGCCAAGTCCTGTTGGAAAATGAAATCTGCATCTGCATAAAGGTGGTGAGTAGCAGGAAGCATGAAGGGCTCTAAAACTTCCTGGTAGATGGCTGCGTAGACCTTGGACCTCAAAAAACACAGTGGACCAACACCAGCAGATGACATGGCAACGTGGATTCTGTGCCTCTCCTCTCTTCCTCCAGACTCTGGGACCTTGATTTACAAAGGAAATGCAAAATGTACTTTCATCAAAGAACATAACTCAGCAGAAGTCCAGTCCTTTTTGTCTTTAGCCCAGGCGAGACACTTATGACGCTGTGTCTTGTTCAAGAGTGGCTTGACACAAGTCTGTGCGTAGTGGTTCTTGAAGCACTGACTCCAGCTGCAGTCCACTCTTTGTGAATTGCCCCCACATTTTTGAGTGGGTTTTGTTTCACAATCCTCTCCAGGGTGCGGTTATCCCTATTGCTTATACACTTTTTTCTACCACATCTTTTCCTTCCCTTCGCCTCTCTATTAATGTGCTTGGACACAGAGCTCTGTGAACAGCCAGCCTCTTTAGCTATGACCTTTTGTGTCTTGCCCTCCTTGTGCAAGGTGTCAATGGTCGTCTTTTGGACAGCTGTCAAGTCAGCAGTCTTCCCCATGATTGTGTTGCCTAAAGAAATAGACTGAGAGACCATTTAAAGGCCTTTGCCTGTATTTTGGATTAATTAGCTGATTAGAGTGTGGCACCAGGTGTCTTCAATATTGAACCTTTTCACAATATTCAAATTTTCTGAGATACTGAATTTGGGGTTTTCATTAGTTGTCAGTTATAATCATCAAAATTAAAAGAAATAAACACTTGAAATATATCAGTCTGTGTGAAATGAATGTATACATTATACAAGTTTCACTTTTTGAATGGAATTACTGAAATTAATCTACTTTTTGATGATATTCAAATTTTATGACCAGTACCTGTATATACGACCAGTCAAAAATCACCTACACGTTCAAGGGTATTTCTTCAGTTTCACTAAAGGTATATAAACTATTAAAATTGTGGAATCATGTTGTAACCACAATAGTGTGGAACAAATGGAAATACATTGCCTATTGTTGATTATTCAAAGTAGCCACCCTTTGCCGTGAAAAAAGCTTTGCACAATTGGCATTCATTCAACCAGCTTCATGAGGTAGTCACCTGGAATGCATTTCAATTACCAGATGGGCCTGGTTGAAATGTACTTCTTAATTTGTTTCCTTCTTAATGCCTTTCAGCCAGATGTATTGTGCCATGGTAGGGTTGGTACGCAGAAAACCATCATTCTGCATGTACTGCAGTTGTCCATATTTTGGCAATTATGGCATGCATTCAACATGTTACACTATAGCTCCTACCATATACTTGCTTCATATTTCTTACATTTTGGGTTGTCATTGTATTTCATACTTAGGCCTTGCGTTTCCCAGAGGTTTATATATGGTTAATTTGGGAATGTACTGACATGCAAATAGCCATGTCGTTAGCCTACTGCACGGAGTCTGAGAACGCGTGTTTTTAGTCAGTGATTTCTTCCCGGAGAATGTGGAACGACGACGGGATTGTTCGACGAATCCTGCTTTCTCTATGCGTTCGCATATTCTTAATTCCATTCGTTTTAGGAAACTTTCTTATGCAACGTTGATGAACAAGGGCCCGGGTGTATGGGATTTAGATAATCACATTGTGGTTTTAATTTCACCTGCCTGAAAGACCAGGTGTAAGGAATGTGTATCACCACTGAACAGATGAATTATTTCGGGCATGGGCGCCTTGTTTGACCGCGTCTTTGGACCCTCCTTCCGTGGTGAACGCGGCGGACTCTTTTCACTCTCAAACCACACTGAATTCGGCACTCCCCATTGCATTATCCGGCTGACATTGGGCCTCAACAAAGAGGCGAAGTGAATTACTTTTTGACCTTGAACCTGACATAACCAATCTAAAAGCCCTTTTCCCTGTCATGTGGATCTGTAAGCCCCTCATATCCTCGCCCTTCATTCCACATTTCTCAGCTTATCTCACCCCGGTCGCAGAATAACAGGCTTCATCTCTAATGCTTCCTATTTCTCTCACTCTCTCTCGGACTCACTCTCTCTCTCTCTCTCTCTCTCTGGCTCTTTCTGTCTCTCTCTCTCTCTCTCTCTCTTCCTCTCTCTTGCTCAATCTGTTCTCGCAGGATTTCCTCATGGAAACATTTATCATGTTCAAGGATCTCATCGGGAAGAACGTCTACCCTGGTGACTGGGTCATCATGAACATGATGCAGAACAAGTGAGTACTGTATAGGGACAGAGTGGCTGGACGCACACACGGGTACACACAGGCCCAGACGCCCTCGCACACACGCACACCCCCACACACGGTCCACACACCCCCACACACGGGCCCACACACGCACACACCCACACACGGTCCACACCCCCCCACACACGGGCCCACACACGCACACACCCACACACGGTCCACACCCCCCCACACACGGGCCCACACGCACTCACACACATTCCGTTGCTTTGATCTCCCTCAGCCGTTGTTGCCTAGGAACGGCAGTCGGAATCAGAAGTGAAGGAAGGACATTTTCTAATTTTCTCTCCCATGCAAATACCTTCACAAGGCCTCTGAGGCGCACTGCACTTCGATGAGCAGTGAGTGAAAAGCCAAACGATAACATGAATTATTGATATCTTGGTTTGTTTAGGGTTTCACGAGTTTGCTAAACGCCTTAGTTACTCTCCTTATTCCTGCTTTGTTGCTGTTTGTAACTTTGTCTTTTGTTTTATTCATATGCTTCCTTCTTTATACCCCTCTCACCTCATTGTTCTGGTTGAACTGGTGGCAGTGTAGCCTGCTGGCCAAGAGTGTTGGGTCACATTGTTCTGGTTGAACTGGTGGCAGTGTAGCCTGCTGGCCTAGAGTGTTGGGTCACATTGTTCTGGTTGAACTGGTGGCAGTGTAGCCTGCTGGCCAAGAGTGTTGGGTCACATTGTTCTGGTTGAACTGGTGGCAGTGTAGCCTGCTGGCCAAGAGTGTTGGGTCACATTGTTCTGGTTGAACTGGTGGCAGTGTAGCCTGCTGGCAAAGAGTGTTGGGTCACATTGTTCTGGTTGAACTGGTAGCAGTGTAGCCTGCTGGCAAAGAGTGTTGGGTCACATTGTTCTGGTTGAACTGGTGGCAGTGTAGCCTGCCGGCCAAGAGTGTTGGGCCATTGAACGAAAGGTGGCTGGTTCTAATCTAAGGTGGAAACAAAAACTGTCTGTCTGTCCCTGAGCAACGCCATTAACCCTAATCACTCCCAGTTTGTGTCGGTTGGCTCACATGTATGTTCAGTCAACTACTCTCTGTGTGTTTAAGTCCATATGACTGGATCATCTTACTAGGCCGCCTGAACACGTGTCCGTATGACGGCCTCTGGGTGCCGTCCACATCGTGACCTTGAAAGACTATACCATTTCTATTTGGCAAAATCGTGTACATCCGAGCTGTGTTCGATGGAATTAGTTTGGAAATATCAACTCGTGCTTATGCACGTGTTGTAGTGAACATTTGAATCCTGATTGTGAGATGCAGCAAGGACTTGGTTCTGTTGGATGACGAGGGATAATTGAGACATCGACTCTAGCTTGTGCAGCAGCCGGCACTCCAACAATGAAATGGATACAGCCCCAGTATTCCCATCAATGGAGGAAGAGAGACCAATGGGAACAACACACCTTTCTCTCTCCGGTGTTCACGCGACCCTTAGCGTCTCATTCTGAGCAGGCTGACAATATTTCCAGATCAGTAGATGCATTTATAGCTCCGGATATGCTCCTGCTCTGGAATTGGTGGATGAAATGGAAAAGGAAGTTACTGTGTGCGTTTCTATATCCAGCTGTACCCAAACTAAGACCGGGGCCGTAAAACTCTCCGCACCTGGGTTTGGTGTACTGTTATTCCCAAAGTCTGGATTTGCACAGACAAATGCAGCGTAAAAGCTAGGACACATGCTCATTTGACAGAAGAGCTGGCCTTGTCCCTCCTCCATGCCTGACTCTATTCCAACCTCATCAGCGGAATGAATATCGCCATCTGAGATGGAAATTGCGTTGGCATTCCAGTCTCCTCTTTTGGCCCTGCGTTGGGCCTGCCTGCCTAGTGTTGCTAAAAGCCAAACAGTGCCGGAGGGGGCGTGTGTGTGTGACGGATGCCCACTGTTTTACATATGGTGTTTCAATCCCATCTGTTATGCTAGACTCTGAGCCCCAATAACCAGGGCTTTGACTGTGGCCTTTATAGACACATTGTTAATGTTGGGAAATGGAATCAAGACACGCTAACGCTACCCCCAGCTCCAGACGTCCAGCTCAAATCAAATCGTGGCGGCAGCATGTGGACATCTTATGTCTTGAGAACAGTTTGTCAGACAGGTTTCCGTTACCGCTGCACCTACATTCATCATCTGCCACAACACTCACACCAACAATGTTCAGTCTGTTCATATTTCAATGAGAGACCCAAAGCAAGCTCATTCAGATCTGAACAGATTAAAATGTAACCAGCTCGGGTTTGGTTCAGTTCAGTCCCAGGGTGGAAGAACTCCATAGCAGTTTGGTACAACAAGCTTTTTTTTTTTAACTCTGCATACAAGGAGTACTATTTATTTGTTTGATAGTATGTTGGTTCCCTTTGCTCTATGTGATATGTATTGTATTGTTCATGCAGGTGGTCAGCTGTTTGTCAGTTGTTAAATGGTTATTTTCCTATCTGTATATCCAGTATGTCAAACCCTCTGCCTGACTCATCTCACTGGCTTCACTCTAGCTGCATCTGAATAATGCACCTGCAGGTTGGCTGACAAATTAACACGACTTGTCCATTTGGTTTCTCTTCCTATCTGTCGTCCTACGGGGGGTGGGGGGGTTGCGTTTTGTCGGTGTGTTTTGCTGTTTTTCCACAAGTGTATGTTTGATAGGTTGTTTGCTGTCCCCTCGTGTAGCCAAGGTGACACTATCATTTATTCTCACGACAATAGAGTCTGAGGGGAAAAAGGGAGACTGAGGGGAAAAAGGGAGACTGAGGGGAAAAAGAGAGACTGAAGGAGAGACAGAATGATGCAACCTAACCTCCACCCTCACATGTCCCTATATACAAAGACATATTACCATATTCCCCAACCTCCACCTCACATGTCCCTATATACAAAGACATTACCATATTCCCCAACCTCCACCCTCACATGTCTCTATATACAGAGACATATTACCATACGCCCCAACCTCCATCCTCACATATACAGAGACATATTAACATATTCCCCAACCTCCACCCTCACATGTCCCTATATACAAAGACATATTTGCCATACACCCCAACCTCCACCCTCACATGTCCCTATATACAGAGACGTATTACCATACGCCCCAACCTCCACCCTCACATGTCCCTATATACAGAGACATATTACCATATTCCCCAACCTCCACCCTCACATGTCCCTATATACAGAGACATATTACCATATTCCCCAACCTCCACCCTCACATGTCCCTATATACAGAGACATATTACCATATTCCCCAACCTCCACCCTCACATGTCCCTATATACAGAGACATATTACCATACGCCCCAACCTACACCCTCACATATACAGAGACATATTACCATATTCCCCAACCTCCACCCTCACATGTCCCTATATACAGAGACATATTACCATACGCCCCAACCTCCACCCTCACATATACAGAGACATATTACCATATTCCCCAACCTCCACCCTCACATGTCCCTATATACAGAGGCATGCTCCACAACTGAGATTGAGGCCGTGGCTGTTGTTATTTATTATATTTTTTTCCCATTTGCTTTGGAAATGTATATGATTGTCATGCCAAAAAAGCCCATTAAATGTAATTAAATTGAAGACAGATAGATAAAGTGCGAAGAGATGAGATTTTTTAACTGGACAGTTATGTCGGCTGTACCTCATATTAGTAAACCTTGTCTGCTTCTGATATGATGTCCTATTTAATATTACGTGTATTATTTGTGACTATGATACTGTGGTCAAAAGAAGTGTACTCCGAAGTGGAAAGGCTGCCATTTTTCAACTGTTTGGTGGGACTTGTCCTCCTCTGATCTCAGCAGCATCGCATCACTGCGTGACCAGGATGTGATTTTTGACCTGGCTCGGGGGGGAAAAGACTGAACGGCCAGAAGGAAGCCCTTCAATCTCTGGGCTCTTTTCAAATGGCTAGTCTCTAATCCACAAACTTGTGCTTCTGGAAAAACACACATTTCCAAAGAATACCCTAATGTTTTTAACTTTGTAGTTAAATCTCTGACCGGAAAGCTTGAGGAGTTTGGTTGTATCAAAGACACTGCCTCCATCATAAGGAGGGATCTGCACGTGTGATGAGCAGGAAGTAAAAACAGCATCATTAACATGAAATGGACACATTAACAAAGTCTGCCCAGAGGCTCATTTAAAAGCCTGTTTTACATATCCACTCCCTGTGTGGGTGGGAGGGTTTATTTTTCTCTTTTTAAAACCATTTGTTGGGCATTTGTTTTCCAAACTGTTTTTCTGCCTTCCAGGCAAAGTTAGGGTCTGTGTAATGTTACTGTGAACAGGACAGGTCTGGGAACATTTGTTTTGGGAGTCCTGGTAAACGTCTGAGCCATTATGTCCCAAACAGAACACTATTCCCTTAAAAGAGATGTCACTTGTCTTAGCCCGACCTCACCCTGTCATACCACCAAGCCATTCCTGTGTGTGCAGGACATGTACTGCTCTCTGTTTCAACAGGATACAGCCAGCTGATCACTATTATTTTGTCATCTGAACCAATGAATTTATTCAAGGTGCGACATTTCAGCTGGAAAGAGATTTCAGAGGGATGATCATGTGATTCAGATTCCAGAAACAATTTATTTTGCTTGAGCAGTTTAAACTGACCAAATGTTTTAGTTAGATTAGTTATTATGGACAGAGTTAGATTAGGTGTTGGAAAATCAGATGACTTTTTAGATGATTACGTGTTAGACATAAGCTGTCATATTTGGTGTTAGATTAGATACCAAGGATTAAGCTTTGTATTAGTTGTTAGATTACGTTTTTAAATGAGGTGTTAGAATATGGGTTTAAATTAGGTATTAGAATATGGGTTTAAATTACGTGTTAGAATGTTTTTAAATGAGGTGTTAGAATATGGGTTTAAAAGAGGTGTTAGAATATGGGATTAAAAGAGGTGTTAGAATATGGGTTTAAAAGAGGTGTTAGAATATGGGTTTAAAAGAGATGTTAGAATATGGGTTTAAAAGAGATGTTAGAATATGGGTTTAAATGAGGTGTTAGAATATGGGTTCAAATGAGGTGTTAGAAAATGAGTTCAAATGAGGTGTTAGAATATGGATTTATATAAGATTATTAGGATTTTACATGTGCTATTATATTAGGGATTTAAATTAGGTGTTTGATTAGGTTGTAGATTAGGTGGTTATGAGAGAAAATACATTGTTTGTTTATTTTGACTTATTGTAGATGAAAAACATTGATTTACAACAAGCTTATGTTTATTTTGTTGATCTAGTGTCTTATTCGTGTGTCCTACCGATCATCAATTAAATATATTATAATAAATTCAAATATGGATTAAGCAACTGCAGATTACTTCTACAAAGAAGTCAAAATCAAAGCTTTCACATCTTCATCAAATGAACTAATCCAGAAATGATCCTCCACAGACATGTCTTGGCTCTGAATGAGAAACTCCTCTTCTCATGAAATAAATTAAATTATGACTTGTTTAAAATGTGATTAGCTAGGTATTGTACTTGCAAAAATTCCAGAGTAACAATCCACTCTCTTCATAACGAAACTGGGCATGATATCCTGTCCAATATTAGAGTTTTTTTATGAAATGACCTCTTCTCCAAGAGGATATCAATGCCGGTCTGTAATGGATCTCTGGGCTTTGTGGGCTGTTAATTACAGGTAAGAAGAGTGTGAGGAGAGATGAATGGATGTTCTGAAAGACAGGGAGCTTGGCTGTTGTGTATAGACAGCTGAAGAAACATCTCTTTAACTCCCTGACCCTGACCATTAATCCTCCCCGAACACTAGCATGCACAGAGGTTGACACACACACACACACACACACGCACATTCATTAAGAGTGTGAGTTATGTTGATTGATACAGCTACATCTGTATTGTCTCACTGGGAGTGACTGTGAATGACACAATCACCTGCTTTGACCTACGCACGCTCACTCACATGTTCACGCATACCCACACACACGCACTCTCACTTTAGGTGCTGCTGGGAAATAAAAGAGGGCTCAGGTGTGTTTGATGTCCCTTTGTGGAGGTGGCGGGGCATTCGCTCCCTGTTAAGAAGCCATCTTTGTCTTTCCGGCTCAAGGCATGCTAGTTAGGCAGCTCTTGGCACAGCAGCTGAAACTGTCTGGGTTAAGAGACGAAGAGTCACGTGACCTTTTCAGGAGTGTCACTGTCAACTCCTTCCCAACCCCAGGTATCATTCAAGAGAGTTTCCAGTTGGGTAACTTAGCCGTCCAGAAGGGGCTCGCCACGCTGGAATGCTCCCGTTGACTTGAATTTTGCTGTGCTGCTGGTCCCCCGTGGGAATCAAACCCTCTGCAGTCTAATCTCACCCATCTGTTATGTAGACTAAATCATGCTGGGATTCCAGGTGTGTGTGTGTGTGGGGGGGGGTTTGTTTGTGGGTTTTGTCTGTTTGTGTGTGTGTGTGTGCGCGTGTTTGTTCATGTGTCTGTATGTGCATGTTTTTTTATGTGTGTGTGTGTGTGTGTGTGTGTGTCTGTCTATCAGTGTGTTCCCACCTGTACCTGTCTCTTCTACTGATTTGAATTAGCAGTGTGGTTAACATACCCCAGGGTTGTACTGAGCATGGAACAGAGTGTGGAACAGCTGACACGCAAATGTCAGCTGCACCACCAGTGATGCTGCTGGAGTGTGTGTGTGTTTGTGTGTGTGTCCAGAGTGATTGGACACTTGATTGGTCACCATTTGTTCTTTGCGTAGTGTGGCTGATCCCATCCCAAAAGGACTTCCCTGACCCAGAGTCTCTGCTGTGCCTCTGCTATATTACTGGGAGCGTATTTATATAACGTCAGGGTTGGGGTCATTTCACAATTGAATTAACTAAATGCTCTACATGGGATTTCTTTTAAGTAATTTCTTAAAAGGTTGATACAACTGAAATATTCATAATATCAATACTTTTTACCTAGTTCTTTTAAGAATTGACATTTGACCCCTCAGCTTCTCAGTGCCTCGTCCACCTGTGCGCAGATCATCTCATCATTTCCCTACATCACTGTGTTCTAGTGTTGTTCTAGTGTTGTTCTAGAGTTGTTCTAGTTTTGTTCTAGTGTTGTTTGACATAATGCAGTATGGGAATATTCCAACCTAAATGTTTCCTTGAATTTCCTAACTAATTCCTCTGAATTAAAATGTTCTTCCACTGGAACACCCGCGTGGACACATTTGGTCCTTGCTTGCTCTCTTTCTCCCACACAAACACACACTTTCTATCACGCACACACACAATGTACTTGTCCCTTTATGCAAGCCAAGGAGTAAAGCCTCAACAGCTGCTTCCCGGTGTCACAGTTTGCCTGTAAGTAACTTCCATTTTCTTTATAAGGCCATATAACGAGTGTGCTGTGCATCGTGGGTAAAGAGACCAACAGAGAGTAACTGACAAACAGGTGTTAAGTGGGGGCTGTTGTCAGGGCAATTATCTGTTTCAATTTAGCTCGTTAACATAAACATCAGGCAGTTTGGGTTGCAATGTATATTCACAGCCTTTATGCATTGTAGTCTTTGTTCTATAGCCAATGGAGTGTGTTGGCAAGGGGCATTACTTAGCCCTATGCTGTATGGTTTATTTCCAGAGTTTATTCTCAACATGCACCATGTCCAGTTGGGGTATTACAGCACCGTGGAATGCTTCTGTAGTGAATTATTTTGGATGTTTATTGCTGCGTTGGTTCATTAGTAATCAGTTCAGCTTTTATCAAACTCTCAGTGGGCTTTCCCCAAATCTTTCAAATTAAAAGTCAAATATGTTTATTAATGACCTGGTTCTAGCGGAGCCCTGTCTGACAGAGAGATCTGGGTCAACAGAATGTCACACTGGCGAGAAGAATATAAACTAATAAATGAACACATTAGATCAAATGCCTGGAATATACCCTTAATAAACAGGACCTTAATAAATTGGTGTGATAGTGAAGGCTGGTGACCTGGTCTTATCTGTGAAGCTTAGAGTGATATGGTAGACGGGTATCCTCGCTAGCACATTCAGATGATTATCTGGGAACGCTCTGTGAACCCAATTAGCAAAAAGTATGATGGAGAGATAGCTCCATTTCATTAGCATACATGCTAGATTGTGTGCGCGCGTGTGTGCGCATGCGCTCATCTTGTGACTAGGGTGGCAGTTGGCTTTGCAATTGAGAGAAAGGTTTGAGCTGGTGACCAAAAGGTTCTGGGGTCACATCCATGGGTAGACAGACTTAAACACCTCTTTTGTTTCTCTCCTTGAGCAATGTCATTAACTCTAATTGTTCCTGGTGCCCAATGTTGCTGCTCCCAGCATCCCTCCAGTTTGAAGGGGTGTGGTTAAATGTGGATGTCAGAATTCAGTCGGACCTCATGTGAAAGTGACAATATAAATGAATGAAAAGTGACTAGCCTGGAGGTTTGAAGAATATGGCCCGGGAACAGGCTTGGTCCACTATGATTGGGTGGATTACTCTGACAGTTCGATAGAGATTAAGGATCGTAATAAAATCCATGAATTTCACTGGCCTTTTTTTTAGGAAATGTATGTATTTTCTGTATCTCATTAAAAAAGTGTTTTTTGCCATACTGAATTATTTTTGCAGACACTTAGCAAACTGATTTCTTTGGATCGTTAACAACTTCATGAATGGTTAAAGGACTATAGAATGACCTTTATGATAATACTTTTTTGGCTTTCCCTGAGAATGTGCGTGTAATAACCCCTGAAGTTCTCAAACCCAACATTCTCTGCATTTACATTTGAGAGCCCTATTAAAATGCACCAATCATGTCGCGTTTCTAATGATTCAACATTTTTACGGTTTTCCTCTTCTAATGAAGTTGTAAGTCTGTGGAGGACTTGTCAGCACATCTTTCTCTGTTGTTTGAATCTTTGTTATTTCTGCTTGGTAATAGAAACAAGCCAACCATGGCCTGGCAGTCAAAGATCTAAACGTACCAGAGCATCCAAACCCCTTTGGCATTTGTCATTGTTTAATAACGCAAGCTTGAGAGAGCATTGAAACTAGATGGAAATGTCTTCTGTGTGTGTGTGTGTGTGTGTGTGCGTGTGTGTGCATGTGCACACACTCTTGTATTCTTTTTCTTCTTATTAGTCATTCCCAGACCAACGCAAGTAGGCATAATTTATTGCATAAGTAGACAGTTATTGTGATGGAGGGGCTGTTGCTGGAAGAACATTGTTTGAGGTGTTTTATTGAATTTGGTTGATGGTGTATTAAACAACCAATGGAACAGTAAAGTATGTCTTTCCCTCCATAATGTGACTGATGTTTGTTTAAATGACTATCTTAAAGCCCGTATCAGTCTATTAAATATGGCTTGTTATTCTCCCTCCAACTCTCTCCTGCATCTTTATTTCCCTCTTCTCCTTTTCCTCCTGTTCCTCCTCATTCGCTCATTCCCTCTTGCATTCTCCTACTCCCGGTCTGTTCCTCTCCCGGTCTGTTCCTCTCCCGGTCTGTTCCTCTCCCGGTCTGTTCCTCTCCCGGTCTGTGGCTCTCCCGGTCTGTGGCTCTCCCGGTCTGTGGCTCTCCCGGTCTGTGGCTCTCCCGGTCTGTGGCTCTCCCGGTCTGTGGCTCTCCCGGTCTGTTGCTCTCCCGGTCTGTTCCTCTCCCTTTCTCTCTCGCTCTACTTGTAGTTCACTGATTTAGTTCTGAGAGCATTTTAATAATTTTTTCCTGGCCTTGTGGTGGGATCATATCCGAGTAAAATATGAGAGAGAGATGGTGAGTGTGAGAGAGACAGACATTTGAGAGTGTGTGAGAGAGACAGACATAGTGTCAGACGAATCATCTACAAATGGAGTAATAATTCCAGACCATTGGCAATCTACATAACAGATCATCCCAACAAATGCATCCCAAGAGCTGACCGAAAGATGCTCTTAAGTCTCAAAGAACCCCAGTGTAACATCAAGGTATCTACAGGCCTCTCTTGCCACAATCAGTTTCAAAGTGCATGAGTCAACTGTCAGCAAGACACTGAACAAATCTAGCCAGCATAGGAAGTCTGCAAGGAGGAAGCCACTACTCCTAAAAAATTATATCAACATGCGACAGATGTTTGCCGGACAGCACCTGGGTAAAGACAAAACAGCTGGGAAAAAAGTGCTTCGGACTGATGAGTCAAAGGTGACATTGTTTGGCCACAGTGCCAGACGCCATGTTCGTTGAAAACAAAACACACCATTGGAACAGAAGAACCCCATACCAGCCACGCAGCATGGAGCCGGTGGCATCATGGTTTGGGGCTGCATTGCTCCCTCAGGGCCTGGCGAACTTTACGTCATTGAGTCAACCATGAATTCCATATTGTATCAGTAAATTATTTAAGAGAATATGAGGCCACCTGTGAAAATGATGAAGCTTGCAACAGGACAGTGATCCACAACACACAAGCAAAGCTACAACAGAATCTCTCAAAAAAAAAAGAAATGGAAGATTTATGGAATGGCTGAGTCAAATCTCAATCCTATCCTATCTGTGCATCCAAGTAAGCCCTCAAACTTGACACAGAGTTGACAAAAAAGTATCCCTGTCGATGTAAGAGGCTGATTGACAGAAGAAACAGCTCATGAATGGGTGTACTTAGATAACATTGTTTAGGGTTAGGGTTTCTGCTCAGCCGGTTGTTGTTGTTTGTGCTCAGCTGGTTGCCGTTTTGTCACCGCATATTTGCGGGCCTACATGATCTGACTGAAATGTGTTTCTCCAATGTGGTCACACATTGACAAAAGATTAGGGTGTTCAGCTTTGTTTATACCGAACTGTTTGGGCAGTGTTTGCATTACCGGTGTTGTCTCGGGAGCCTGGTCTATGGCATTAAATCAGTGCCAAAATGTTGTGCTTGCACAGAATGGCTTGTGCCAAGAAAGATTATACATTGCCTGGCGGGTGGAGAACTCGACCTGAAAGCCGAGATCCATTGCTGCATGCGCATAAACTACATTGAGCACCCATGGCCTGTGTCGAACCCAGAAATCACACTTCAGATCTGACAACTCTCACACTGAGCAAGCTGAAATTCATTGTTACGTACAGTAAATTTGTCAGACAGCATATATATTTCTCTCAGCAGAAGTGTTCATCAAAGGTTTCTGTGCTCAAGTCCATAGGACCAGTCTTTTTGGTCTTTTACGCTGCTGTGACAGTGTAAATCATTTGTAGGCTTCCTTCGTAGAGCCGTGGTTACTGAGCTTCTGAGTCGTCGAATGGTTATAATGAAGATAAATCACTTTGCAGACCTACATGTGGTCAGTGAACATTGGAACACTTTGTTGGGGGCAGTGCCATCGTGTTCCTTCGGGTCAGATAAAGTGTTTTGAAACAATGAGTCAGTCAAATTTTAGTAACTGAGTCTTAGTTTAGGTAGGCCTTTCCCGAGATGGTTGCTTGATTTGAGGTGTGTTCATTATCATTAGTTTTTTGTATAACTGTTGGTACGACTGATCCAAATGTTTTACTAGTATGAGTTATGGATACAAACAGTGGATATTTCTGCTCTATAGTGGCACTGTAGCATCCTACATGTCAAAAGGTCATTTCATATAGTAGATTTGGGTGAATGTAAATGTATTTACCCTATATGTCTTTGTGTTTTCTGTCAGGGTTTATACGTGGAGGTGAAGCTCATTCACTCAGTTGCTCATCACTTATCAGAGACATTTGTCAAGCTAAAAATGAAGGCCTAGACTAAATCGACATTTTGCAATTCAAAAAAAGCTATTGACATGTTCATATATAATTAGAAATATTACTGTAGCAGCCTAAAAGCCGAAGCAGGTTTATCTACGCAGTAACCCCATAAATATGGGCTTACGGATCACAATGTATTGATTTAATATTATTACAGTACGTGTTGGTTAGGCTGTTGGGACCTTGGGGAGAACATAGAGAATTGAAGAAATAATATCTGTGGGTGCTTGAGTCATGGAGAATCTTTGTAATACAGTGCATTTCCCAACATATCTAATTATTCCTGTCTGTTCAGAAATAAATGAAAACAGAGCATTTACCGATGATCCTTGTTTTGTCACACGTGGGCTCATGAATTCTGGGCAATACACACAGGAATGATCAAACATGCTTGAGTTGAAACCGTCAGTAAAACACAGGCAGCAGCTAGCATTTTCCAAGATAACATTTTGGCGAAAAAAAATAGGCTCACATTTGGTCAGAGTCAGTGCCTCTAATGCTTGTGCCCTGTAATTTCCTCCTTGAATACAATCTGACTCCACTCGTTTCAGTGACCTCATGGGTTTATTGATCTCTGAACGGAAATGTGTCTGAGGAAAGCCTTCCATATGCAGGCAAGGGTCCATTTGAGTACAGAATTGTACTTAATTCAGAGGTTTCGTAGTTGTATGTGTGCGTTGTATGTGCATGCAAGTTGACCGTCTCCGCTTATCATGGTGGCCTCTCTCCACAATAATGGTACAAGTCTGGACGTACTCAAGGCTTTTTTGTATAAATATTAAGTCAGTCTGTGCGTTCAGGGGTTCTGCCTCTGTGTACTCTCTATTTAGAGCATGGGAACATTGACATTTACTCAGGTTTTCTGCTTGATTCTTTCCAGCAGGTCAGATATACATATTGTATGTTTAACCATGATATCCTGGTGCTCAATGGGGGTGCTCAATGGGGTCGGTTTAGGTGTGTGAACAGAGCCCCAGAAATTGCTGGCTTTGGTGTCTCTACTTTAGGTTCATCTTTCAGAAGATGTGGGCTTTGCTACGTAAGGTTTGAGGATCACTTTCCGTTAGGTGTTGTGTTACTTAACAGCTCTTTTCTAGATTATGATATTTAGGGGTAAAGTGTGTTTTTCTTTTTTTCTGTCTCTCCTTAATATCTCCCTTTCTCTCTCGTTCTCTCTCGCTCTCTGGCCTCCGTCTACCCTCTGTCCTTCCCTCACTCCTCCTTCAATTCAATTAAAATAACTTTATTGGCGTGGGACACATTTGTTAAAATTGTAAAATAGTTCACTGTAGTGGAGTATTATATTTGGGAGGACGTTGGATAGTCTTACCCCAAACCCTTTTGACCTCTGAGACCTGTGTCAAAAGGGTTTGGGTTCAGATTGACTACATCACATTAAGGCCATGTCCGTCACGCCCTCACCCTCTGATTACTAGTAATGGTCAGGAAAGGTCAAATATAGAGCGCTCACATTTGTCCTGTAATGCACATGAACGCGTGTTGGTGTAGAATGGGAATGTGGTTTTTCTCTCTGCATGTTCCCCTCTCTCTGAGAGGCTCACGGTACCTGAGGGTCACGGCTAGCTACCCTGGGACAATCAGGGTTAACTCCCTTGTTCAAGGGCTTGTCGGGTAGAGGATTCGTACCAAGATTATTTTGGTTAGTGACCCAGCACGCCTACGTATTCTTACTGATATTGTTTTATTTGTGTCTAATCATACAGATGATATTCTGCCACAATGAAATGCGTTCCCCCAAACGCGCCAGTGCCCTGGACTGATGGAAAGTCAGCCCTCTGCCTGGACGCTCTTCTCTCAACACTGCCGTGAAAATGTCAAAAACCAAAAACAACGAAACATCCATTCTGATTTCATTTGATTCGCGTGTGCTGGAGTGTAAACTCAGGGTGCCTCAGCATTCATCCAGGTAGACGTGCAGCAGTAATATTTCTCAGTGGACAGGGGCAATGGATGAGAGCACACTCTACCATTAGCCAGGCATTAGGCGTATCATATATATATATGTGTATTTATATATACAATACCAGCCAAAAGTTTGGACACACTTACCCCTTTACCTGAATAAATATATATATATATATATATATGCTTGCTCACAGCAGCAGAAAATTGAGTAAAGGTTTGGAGTAGGGGAGCGGAGAGAGGAGACCCGGCTTAGCTCAGGGAGCAAGGGTTTTAGTAATGTGATTATCGGCTGCTACTTGGAGCCGGTCTGGGGTGTTAAGAACGTAATGTCCTATGTATCAGTCGTCTGAGAGTGGCAATGCTGATTTTGGATCAGTTTGCCTTTTTAGATTACAATGAGTGATATTGCGTGGACCTGATCCGAGTTCAGCGCTCCTAATCACTCGACACAGGACACTCCCAGGTTTCCCCTTCTGCCTCAGAGAGCGATAAATTGCCAGATAATAGGTTGTCTGGAGGGGCTCTGGCACAGTTCACCTCCATGGCTAATGACTAAGGTGACTCCTGAAACCAAGCACTCTTACCTTGGACTCAGATACCATTCAGGCAGCCAGGGAGATGGATGTTGGGCTTGAATATTGTATGATTTGCCAGGGAGTGGTGTTGGGGGTTGGGTGTTGGTGTTGGGTGTTGGTTTTCTTCCACAGGTCAGTCGCTACAGGGAGGTAGGATGGAGAATGGAGGGGTGATGTTTGTACGGGGAGGAAGGTCTTTTTTGACCTATAAAGACAGGCTGAGGTTGTCCTAAGATGGGCACTATACAAATGGCTAATCCCAATACAATGCCCAACGTATCTATTGCAACAGCAAGAAGAAAGAAATGTTTTGGGACTCAAGTCAAGCACTCAAGTGAGTTTACATTTCAAATCAAACTATTGCTATGAGGTTGAAGTATTGATTGTCGGCTCGCTGTGTTCTTTCCAGAGAGCAGCAACGCGTAGTCATCAGTGTTGAGTAGCTAATATACAGTATTACTGGAAGGAACAGTGGAGATCCCAGTATGTGGCCCTGTGTTACACCGTGTGTTTTCTTTCTAGGCCCGCCTCTATCTCTCAGACTTGGGTTCTCCCTATAAGGTAAATTCTGAAGTGCTTCACCACTGTTTCATTTAATCCCATACACTTCAGTTAGGCCGACAGTATGGGCTAGGGTCCTTGGTGTTGAAAGGCTTTCTGAAGGTCAAGATAACCCTGCCAGTGAAGTGTCCTTTCTCACTCTTAAACCGGTTGTTATCAAAGAGATGACTAAGGCCTGTGTCAGTAGAACAGGCTGCTCTAAACTCTGACTAATATGCAGACAGATGACTAAGGCCAGTCTCAGTAGAATAGGCTGCTCTGAATATTCATGCCGGAGATTTTTCTGGATGACATACTCTTCAGCAGGTCAGGGGTCAGAATGGCGACTTGCCTGTAATTCCCTACAGCAGGCTTACTGGTCTTTCTGCAGTGAGGGAGCACTTCAACCACCTTCATTTCTCTGGGGAATTGTCCATACTATAGGAGCAATATGAACACCTGCTTTGTCCTTCAAGAATCTGTCTGGAATCTGATCCAGGCCAGTTAACACAGTGGCATATAGTAGGGGAAACCGTTCCTCTGATACAGACACCATCCCAAAGTTGTGATGTACAGCATTTCTACACTGATGATTTAGCATAGCCAGTTCCTCCAGGGAACCTGAGTGGTAGTTGGTCAGCAACGCATCAGCTGATTGATTGCCATGGGGATTGCATTAATAATAATAATCAAGGTTTAAGTTATTGTTGGTTATATCGTATACACGATCACGTGATGGCAATGAGTTACACCAGAGGGGCAGAAGTTGTGCATAAGTTCTCTAATAAATGCTTGAACTAATATGTGGTGTTTTCTGTCTGAAAATGTGCTTGAATGGAGATCAATATCACTCAGAGCCGGTTGGTAGTTTGGAAACTAGTGGTGCTGCCAGGGTTGTGAATGTTTTCTTTTTCTTTCTGTAACTAGTCATTTTATCTAACCTGATTTCTACTGTAAATATCCACTGAAGAGTACTACGGATGTTCCCCAACCTCTATCTAGTCCATTTAGCACAACCGTTTTATTCTTCCTTCTTCCATTAGTTACGTCTGTTACTGATACATGCTGTGTTCAAATTGGATTGAAGGTCTCTATTTGTTCATGCAATTCTATCTTAAATAATCAAATCGGGGACTGATATTGATCTTGAATAAGTCTTGTCTGTACTCTGACACTGTGTTCCAGTCTGGTTCACTGTGATCGACAGTCAGTGTTGTTAGTGATTCAATCATCTGTCTAGCTCACAGTAATCGACAGTCAGTGTTGTTAGTGATTCAATCATCTGTCTAGCTCACAGTAATCAACAGTCAGTGTTGTTAGCGATTCAGTCATCTGTCTAGCTCACTGTAATCAAGAGTCAATGTTGTTAGTGATTCAGTCATCTGTCTAGCTCACAGTAATCAAGAGTCAATGTTGTTAGTGATTCAGTTATCTCTCTAGCTCACGGTAATCAACAGTCAATGTTGTTAGTGATTCAATCATCTGTCTGGCTCACGGTAATCAACAGTCAATGTTGTTAGTGATTCAATCATCTGTTTGGCTCACAGTAATCAAGAGTCAGTGTTGTTAGTGATTCAATCATCTGTCTGGCTCACAGAAATCAACAGTCAGTGCTGCTACAGATCTATCCAGATGATTCACGCTACAGTAAATTAGGAAGATTGACATTGCAGACAAACAACCCCATTACCTGAGTTTGAAGGGATATTGCTTGTCGTGCATGGAATTTGAACTCTGTCTTTGGTAATGTCCTATATAAACAGACGATTGTCATTAACTAGCCAAACTCAAATAGATTTCACAAACCACCAGAAATTTCATTTTGAAACTGTTGTGCTGTAGGCACCCAAGTCCACCAGCTTTGATGCAGACAAATAAAATACTATCACTGAAAGTAAAACAAAAACTCTCCCCTTACTGAGCTGTATCTCTTCAATATGGTTTGAACACAAACATAGAAACCTGTTTGGAGCAGCAATGATGTCCTCTATAGCTCAATCGGTGCAGCATGCTGCTTGCAATATATAAGGATTCTAGGTTTGATTCTTGCTATAGGCCATCAATACACTTAATGTGTGAAGTCACGGCGGGCTTACCTTGGTTTCACTATTTCTTTTAATTGGATAGAACACATTTCCTCAAAGTTTTTAGTTCCTTCCTAAGTTGCTACAAAGAATGGGGGATTCTGTTTTAATGTAGTAACGTAATGTAATTCTGTTTTGGAAGAACTGTGCTCTATTCATAATATTGAGTCAATTAAGCTTTTATGCTTAAATGCTGTTTTGAAAAAAAGCGATGTTTTGGTGTGCCTTCCTACAGACTATGGTTTGTTAGGCGAATATCTTTTGGTACATCTGGGGATTGAGACTGCCGCACATCTCTCTTCATTCAGAGTTTCGAATAAGCTTTTTCCCTCACAAAACCGCAACTCAAAGAAAATCAAGGAGCTCATTGTGGATTACAGGAACTCTAAAGGCTGCAGCCTTGCCCCAGTCATCATCAGTGGTACTGAGGTGGAGCGTTTTTCCAGCTTCAAATTCCTGGGTGTCCACATCTCTGAGGACCTCTCCTAGACCCTCAACATACCCCCACCCCACCACTCAGGGACCTTGGTGCACTACTCCCTTGTACTACTCTGAAACTGCCTTGCTATACCTGGGAATGGAAGTTTTCAGTTGTTACATGTACATGTCTACCTCAGGAACCTCACTGCTGCTCTTCCTGCATTTCAGCTGCACATACACCTTGTACATTCATTTTGCCTCTTTGCGCATTAAGAATTGCCACTGTGCCTGCATGTTTTACAGTTGTTACACACGCATGTCTACCTCGGGACCTCATTGCTGCTGTCTCTGCATCCCGGGTGCACATGCTACCTTAAAACATCACTCCCTCGTTTGCACATCATGAATGCCATTTTCAAATTGCCATTTGTGCCCGAACAACTATTATCCCCCTTGTAACAAACAGTACACCTCATACTTGTAAAATGCCTGCCCTTCTCTATTTGCCTTATTGCATATTTAGTATTGCTCGTCTACACAGTCCACTGGTAATATACATTTACTTAAAACTTGTGCATTTTCTGCCCTCCTCTATTTGCACTTCTGGTTAGATGCTAACTGCATTTTGTTTTACTGTACTTGTACTGTTCAATGACACAGCTGAATCTAATTTAGAAACCCATCATTCAGCATAGCCGGTCTTATTACAGCTTCCAAAGCAAGTCTGTAGTCTGGTTGCAATAACAACAATTTACATAGGAAAAGGTTATGTTTGTTTCTCAAAGACTGATATGGATCACCACAAGCGCAACATACATTCCCAGATTCTGATGGGATTTTCTGATTTCGCTGCTCTTTTTACTTAGCCAGTTACTGTTGCACTGAAGGCATTATTCTTATGAGCACCTGTATAAGCCCCTCCCCAGAAATTAATTTGATTGGGTTGAAGTGTTTTGAGTCGTTACTGAAAAAAGCATTTTCCCACCCCTTTGCAACAAAAATCCTATAGGAATTCCCCAGGCCTAACGATAAGCCAGGCCTGGTTTAAGAGGCAGCTTTACTGGCAATGTATACATTTTTTGCTATTATATTTTTATGATGTCACATTATCATAACAAATAATGTTACAAAAATATCACGTGTCTGCTATACATTATTCTATGTCAGGTTCCTTCGTTTGTGGCAAGTTATTTTGGAAACAATAACGTTTGTATTAAGACCAAGAACCGTTTGTTTTCACCAATGAATGCATCTAGCTGCAACAAGTTCTTCTGCCGTTCTGCGTAACTCCTCTGAGGGAAATAAATACCTAAATAAATAGCTGATTCTAAACAAACAGCCTAACCCATCAGTACAAGAAGCAGGATCTAAATCCCATTTCTCTTATCTCTCTTCAGAGTGTTCCTGAGGGCCATAAATCAGTATGCAGCTGTACTGAACAAGAAGTTCCTGGATCAAACCAACTTTGAACTTCAGGTGAGATGCTGAACCTTTTAATATTTGAAAGACATAAGTGTTTAGTGTGTTTATTGGTCGTAGAGGAATCTGTGGGCCAGATTTATACCCAGGCTGCCCATTACAGAAGTGGAATCAGTGGCCAATTTGTGATTGGTCCAGAAGTGTATTCATATTTATTTACAGACATTGTTTTTGTTCTAAACTAGGTTCTAAGTTACGTACTGTTTGCCTCCCATCTACCGCTCTGTTGTTTGGGCCTGATGATTAGAGCTTGGGTTTAAGATTTCATTACATTTTATAACATAATGTGGGTCACATTGGGTCACTTTGGGCCGTTGAAATGAATGCACCAAATGTGGCCCGTGGTATCGTGTTGGTCACATCCAACATGGCCAACGCCAAAGGCCGCTACAATGCAAGGCAACTCAATTTAATCTATTGAAGAGAAAAAATAAATATATAGTGTTTTACTGATCTGCAGGTAAAGAACATTTTGGTTAGAGCACTGTGCAAATTACCGGAAGGTTGCTCGTTCAAAACCCATCTCCAACAAACTGATACATATGTTGCTGTATCCTTGAGCAATGCGCCTTACCCTAATTGCTTGTCAGTCGCACTGAATTAGCGTGTTCCACTGAATTAGCGTATTCTTTAAATGACTAAAATGTAAATGTAGAACACACTTTTGAGACATTCTAGGCTTGTTAATGCAAAGTAAGACACTGCAAAGTGACTCCACGTCTGTCAAATTGTGTCAGAGAACTAAAGGCCACTGACAGGGGTGGGGAAAGGCGGGGCTAGAGAATAATGTAGTGGGTTGACATTTCCAGGTAGCCAATCTGAGCCACAGACAGCTGTGTCCTGGATAGCGTTCTGTTCCCTTTTTAGCCTGTCTGGACCTGGTCAAAAGCAGTGCACTAAATAGAGATTAGGGCGCCATTTGAGTCTCACAGTGTTATTAGAATTCTCATAACCAAGTGCTTGGACTCTACAGCGCTAAGAGCAGATTAGCATAAAAACACTTGACTGGGACACTCACGTGGATTCATAATGGAGAGTAATTTCAAATGCCATTTTGTGAATATTTTAAAAATGCTCTTCTGAGCATGGCCTTGCTGATTCTTTTCCTTTTTGCTTTTGCTGTGGAAGAATTTTAGTGCTGGAAACTGTGACAGTGGTCTCACCAGCTTTCTAAGGCCTTCAAGCCATGAACTGATTACAATAAATAAGAAATCTGTCATTTGAGTTATTTTCATTATCTAAATTAACGACAAAAAATGTACCTAAGTTTTGTGTGTTGTGATGTGTGTTGTGTTGTGAGTGGGCGTGTGTTGTGAGTGGGCGTGTGTTGTGAGTGGGCGTGTGTTGTGAGTGGGTGTGTGTTGTGAGTGGGCGTGTGTTGTGAGTGGGCGTGTTGTGAGTGGGCGTGTGTTGTGAGTGGGCGTGTTGTGAGTGGGCGTGTGTTGTGAGTGGGCGTGTGTTGTGAGTGGGCGTGTGTGTTTTGAGTGCACGTGTGTTGTGAGTGGGCGTGTGTGTTCGGAATGTGTAGGTTGTGAGTGCGCGTGTGTTGTGAGTGGGCGTGTGTTGTCTTTGGGAGGGGGGGGTGGATTGAGTGTAAGTGCGCCTTGTGCACTTTTGTTCGTGGTGTGTGTGTGTCTGTGGGGGTTTTGTTTGCATGTGTGCGGTTGTGTGTGTGAGTTTGGGATGGGGCGGGGTTATTCTGAAGCCTGTGGGTATGTACATTGGGAATTGAGTGTCTGAAGGGAGAGCCTACTATAGTTTATGGATAAGATGGTGAGGATGAGAGTGTTATGGCTATGAAACACTGCGTCTATATTGCTATGTCATCCTCCTACAAAACACTGTATCTCAGTCACCATCTCCCTTCCTTAAAATATGGATCTCTGTCTCTCTCCATCTCTCTCTCTCTCTCTCTCTCTTTTCGTGCTAAATATTGGTTTACGGTACTATGTTTAGTATTCCGGGGGGATGAATTTGTGTGGATGGTAGCGTTGGAGTGCAACATACATTTCAACAGGTTCCTCCAGTAGTCATGTGGATTCCAAGACTTTAACCGTTCCCTGTTATCCAGACAGAAATTGCCTGATCACTCATTGAAGTATTAGCCTAATGTTATGTCAACGTTTCAGAATACTAATCTCACGGTCCCTCGTCTCAGACGCATTGTTGCCAACGCTAGCTAATAGGATTGGAGTCATTTCAGACATTTTCTAATATAACATCTCAGCTAGCCTCAGCTCAGCTTGCCTAATTCTTGTCAACGGTTATAGCTGTCCTGCTGGCTAACCCAGTTATGATTATACACCAGGGGTTCCCAACCTCTTTCATTTCTAGTACCACTGACAGAATGTTGCTCTGCTTGGAGTAACCCTATATCTGGGCGCAGCAAAAACACATTCTCGTCAGAAAAGAAGTTTATAATCTCTGTGGACTCTATTTACCATGTGGGATTTCAATGTGTCCCTCGCTAAGTTCCCATAGAAAAGGCTCATCGTTGCCTCCCTGGTCAGAAAAAAATTATTTAAATATATTTGAGTTCAGCTACCAATTAACAAACATTTATAAAATGTGTTTTTACATAATCTGCATATACATATAATATAGAGTATGGTACTGCTAATATAGATAGATAGATAGATAGATAGATAGATAGATAGATAGATAGATAGATATACAGCTACGGAAAAAATTAAGAGAGCACTGCCCATTTTTCTTTCCTTTCCAAAAAAGTCGAAAAGGAAGGTTTTGAGTGAGGAACAGAAGGGTTAAAATTAAGAGACCACTGCAGATTGAACGCTTCTGGTCCTCACTCAGAACTTTCCTTTTCAACTTATTTTGGAAAGGAGAATTTGTCAAACAATGCTGGATATCTTACTCCCCTCTCACTCCTTTTCTTTCCTCTCCCCGGCTCCTCCTCTTTCTCCAATCCCCTCCCTCTTCTCAGCTGTGGAACAACTACTTCCACCTGGCCGTGGCGTATCTTACCCAGGAGTCCTTGCAGCTTGAGAACTTCTCCAGCGACAAACGAGCCAAGATCTTCCAGAAGTGAGTACATCACTACACTCGCCCACACGCACGCACACACACACACACACAAACATACACACACACACACACACACTCACCCACGCACACTCACACACTCAGTCCCCCGAGCGCTGTCATTGTGATAGTGTCTCCCCCTAAAACACTTTAATAATGAACGACAGAGGTGCCTCTGTGGAAGACTGCGTCATGTCCTATAGCCTTACTGGAGGCTGTGTGAGGGGAAACCGGGCTGCTCGTTATTCTCGGAACACTCACTATAGATGGGCGGGGCAGCGAGGTCATTTTTGCGTTGTTCCCTGGTGCTCACAGTACCGACGCACAGCAGGGGGCCTTTTCATTCGGTTACAAGCGCTCCCTAATCACAGTGTTATGACCCTAATTGGACGCCGGTTGTTTTGTCTACATTCTTTTGATTGATTGACCTTAAACTGTGTGTCTGTTTTAAGGGCTAAATTTTTTTTCCCTCTAAAGTTAAATATGACTTGAAGTCTCTGACCTAATCACTCTTAGGAAGGTACGAAGTAAGGAGGCGCTTTGGCTCTGAAAGTGCTGGAAAGGAAATGGCTCAGAAACTCTTCTTTCTTCTGACGGTTTCAGAGACAATGTCCTTTTATTTTTTCCTAATCCTACGCTAGTTATTTAGGTGTGGGTGAGGTTACAGTTTCATATCTCATTTAGTGACTGTGGGTGGATTGGACTCAAGTACTGAACCCTGTTCCTATGTAACTCATTTACGTCATATGAGAAATCTTGCAAAATCCACTCTTAATGAAATGTCTTCAAAAACTGAAAGACAGAATGGTTTCTTCTCTAAATATTAACTGCATTGGGCCTACAAAGAGATATAACTCAGCAGAAAGAGTTTATAGTCCAGCCAATACAAGTTTGCTTTGTAGCCAATTATGTCAAGTGTTTCTGGGCAGAAAACAGGAATGCGCTCTCTCTTTCTCTCTCTCTCTCTCTCTGTCTCTCTCTCTCTCTATCTCTCTATTTCTTGCTCAGTCTCCTCTTGTTCTCTATCTCTTTATCTGTATCTTGCTCCCTCTCCTCTCTTTAATTAATACCTCATTAAAGTAAAACAAAATGTATCCATCAATTCAGTTCAATTCAAAGATGCTTTGTTGGCATGGGAAAGTAAGTAACAAAAACAACAACATTAATAAACATGCAAAAAGATATCAAGGACAAAAGCAATATTAACCTTATACCCACCGAGTTCAAAGAAATAAGCAATATTTCAAATATTATGTTTCTTGCAGTTATATATATATTTTTTCTTTGTACAGTTTTATAGTGTATACATTGTTTTGTTACAATTTGCAAATAGTGTAATGTACAAATGTTGCAGGCAGATTTAGACTACATTAACATTGGTGTTAAGACCAATGTTGGTCAGAGTGATCAGGAATTCTGCCACTGTGTACTCTCAGCTTAAGACGAAATGACTTGGCTCAGTTATTTTGTTGAACATTTCCAGTCACAGTGCTGTTTATTTTGTTGTTGTTTATTTGTTCTGTGGAGTCTTACTGGGTCTTTTTGTGACCTGCATTCTTACACTCTCCACTCTAGAATTAATCCCCTCAAATGTTACTATTTTTGTATGGTTTTCAAATTGAATTTTAGTCATTAGAGAGTGTATTACTGTTCAATGGTCTTCCAGGCAATAGTGTCTAGATTTGTGATCATGACGTCTGGAAATGTTTTGGGATTTTTGTTTTGCTGCGATTCACTGTCAGAGCCCTTGTCTGAAAAATTCTCACAAGATCTAGATGCAGTAACTCTCAGTTGTGTGGTGTTGTGTAGTCATTTTGGCACGTGTCATTAGCAGTAACTCTCAGTTGTGTGGTGTTGTGTAGTCGTTTTGGCATGTGTCATAAGAAGTAACTCTCAGTTGTGTTGTGTAGTCGTTTTGGCATGTGTCATTAGCAGTAACTCTCAGTTGTGTTGTGTTGTGTAGTCATTTTGGCATGTGTCATTAGCAGTAACTCTCAGTTGTGTTGTGTTGTGTAGTCGTTTTGGCATGGGTCATTAGAAGTAACTCTCAGTTATGTTGTGTTGTGTAGTCATTTTGGCATGTGTCATTAGAAGTAACTCTCAGTTGTGTGATGTTGTGTAGTCGTTTTGGCATGTGTCATTAGCAGTAACTCTCAGTTGTGTGGTGTTGTGTAGTCGTTTTGGCATGTGTCATTAGCAGTGACTCTCAGTTGTGTGGTGTTGTGTAGTCGTTTTGGCATGTGTCATTAGCAGTAACTCTCAGTTGTGTGATGTTGTGTATTCGTTTTGGCATGTGTCATTAGCAGTAACTCCGTTATCTGGTGTGGTGCAGTATCTTAGGAATGTGTCATTAGCGGTAACTATTCGTTATGTGGTGTTGTGTAGTAGTCAGAATGGTTTCCTTTATCTGGAGTATTTGCATTGTAACCACTCAGTCTGTTCTGTAGCCAAGTATGTCAAGTGTTTCTATGCAAAAAATAATAACCAGGCACACAGTCTTTCTTTCTCTATTTTTCTGCCTCTATCTTTCTCTTTCTGTCAATCCCTCTGTCCTTCTTCCTCTTGCTCCCTCCTTTCAAATCTCCTGATATCTGGCTCTGCCTGCCTCTTCAAGACCCCTTGTGATCCAGTGTTTAGGCATATATAATCAAATAATGTTATTAATAATGTTATTAATAATGTTACTAATAATGTTATTAATTAAGTTATTAATATTGGCCTGGCACTATTTCCTGTATCATCTGTGGGTTCAAATCCCTGTTACTGATATTAAAGTCTTCACACATCATGGTGAATCCATATTAAAACTTTATTGTAACAAGGGCACATACTCCACATACTGTTGTTTGTACTTATCTCAAGTAAGACAAAAAGACAAGTTTGTTCAATCTCTGTCTCTCCCCGTTTCCCTGGCTAGCTAACTGATTGACTATCTGAGTGGCTATAAGACCATTGCCTCTTAATATTGGAGATTAACACTCTGTATATCTAGATGTGTCTGTCTGGATGTGTCTGTCTGTGTGTCTGGATGTTTGTCTGGATGTCTGTCTGTCTATATGTCTGTCTTGTGTATGTCTAGATGTGTCTGTCTATCGGTATGTCTGGATGTGTCGGTTTGTCTCGATGTATGTCTGGATGTGTTTTTCTGTCTGTCTACATGTATCTGTCGGAAACTATATTAGCTCAAAGAGGACCCAGCAGAGATGAGTATTTCTCACAGACTGAAGAGGAGGCTGACATGGATTTGTTCATGGCTACACATTTTGGGCATTTTTAACATACTGGCCCATCTGGCATTTGCCGAAAGTGCCTGTCCAGTCCTGATTGGTCCTGTGAAACAGGTTGGCCCAGAGAGAAGGTGGCATCAGCACAACTGACGGAGGCTCCATGTGAGCTCTTAGTTGTTGTAGTAATGGTTGGGCTACTGTGTATAATAGTCCACAGAGAAACATTCAGCGGACGGACGCTCCCTTGCACTCAGATTAGTTCCAGAACCATAGCTGTGCCCTTCAAATGGACAACTAAGGACCCTGAGAAAGAATGTATTAACCTTTAACCAGCTCACAGATGAGTGTGTGTGTGTTTTATCTTTTGTCAAGTTTTGTCCTATCAGAGATTACGCATCTCTTGAGATATTGGCAAAACAATCAATATCTTCTCTGAATTCGGACCAGCTTCTGTTGTCCTGGAAAATGTCAGGGTGTGCTGGACGCCTGGCTGAAGGGCCCGGGAGGGCAGTGGACAATTTACCGAGCCGCCCTCCTTCCCTTCAGAGTAGTGTTGTCTTTGTGGGGCTGTTGTGTGAGGTAGGGGTCTTTGGTGTGGGCCTGTCAGAGGTTTGGGTCCATGTATTCAGTAGGGTGGGACACATTGAGGTTTGGGTCCATGTATTCAGTAGGGTGGGACACATTGAGGTTTGGGTCCATGTATTCAGTAGGGAGGGACACATTGAGGTTTGGGTCCATGTATTCAGTTAGGGAGGGACACATGTTGAGGTTTGGGTCCATGTATTCAGTAGGGTGGGACACATTGAGGTTTGGGTCCATGTATTCAGTTAGGGAGGGACACATGTTGTGGTTTGGGTCCATGTATTCAGTAGGGTGGGACACATTGAGGTTTGGGTCCATGTATTCAGTAGGGAGGGACACATTGAGGTTTGGGTCCATGTATTCAGTTAGGGAGGGACACATGTTGAGGTTTGGGTCCATGTATTCAGTAGGGTGGGACACATTGAGGTTTGGGTCCATGTATTCAGTAGGGGAGGGACACATTGAAGTTTGGGTCCATGTATTCAGTAGGGAGGGACACATTGAGGTTTGGGTCCATGTATTCAGTTAGGGAGGGACACATGTTGAGGTTTGGGTCCATGTATTCAGTAGGGTGGGACACATTGAGGTTTGGGTCCATGTATTCAGTAGGGTGGGACACATTGAGGTTTGGGTCCATGTATTCAGTAGGGGAGGGACACATTGAGGTTTGGGTCCATGTATTCAGTAGGGAGGGACACATTGAGGTTTGGGTCCATGTATTCAATAGGGAGGGACACATTGAGGTTTGGGTCCATGTATTCAATAGGGTCGGACATATTGAGGTTTGTGGAATGAGGACATCTCATTAACAAATCTCTCAGTTCATTTCTGAGGTGGTTTATTGGCATGGGTAAGTCAGTTAAAAAATGAATAAAAACAAAATCAGCACAAATATGAGAGTAAAAGAAAAGACACGAACAAATTCGATCAGGCATTAACAGTAACCTCAAGTAGACAATTACAACATTTAAAATATTAAATTGTTTGCCCTATACATATCTTTAATGCATATTTTAATGCCTAGCCTTGCAAAATGTCAGTAAATTTCCCTAAATTATCTGCTTAATCTCCCACAAATGGTTCTTGGAATTATGAGTATATGCAGGAATTAATTCAGATCTGGTTGTGAATGAAGTGAAGTGTTTTTTTTTTGTGTGTGTTTTTTTTCCCCCATCTCAGCCAGAAACCTTGTTTCCTATTTATTCACAGAGAATATGAGACTGACTAATGACCACGCAAGCCTATGAATTTAGAATCTCTCAGATGCTATGTTTTCACAGGCCGACCAATTTTGATGTTTTCTTCATTAATGGCTGTTTTACCAATCAGATTACCTCTGAAACATCTGTGATCTAATAAGATTAGTGTGATTAGTCAAATTGCTTACCGATTTATGGGAAAATATCAGAATGACACTGTCTGTATTAACACAGCTGATATCCCCTCCCCTCTCTTCTCTCTCCATCTCTCTCCTTCCACCTTTCTCTCTCCTCACTCTCTCCTCACAATCTTTTCTTTTACTGTATCACTGTTTTCTGGTCTACTCTCCCTCCCCTCCCTCCCCTCCCTCCCTCTTTCTGTCGATCTCTCCCCCCCTCTCTCTCTCTGTGTGAATGTCTTCCTCTGGTTGTGACAGGTGGTGTAGGTGTAGGCCACCCCAGTTTAGGCACTTCCTGTCCTTGCTTTGTGGAGATAATGACCCGGACCATAGAAAACTTACCGCAGAATCCTAACAACCTAGATAGTTGACCGCTGGGTGTGTGTGTGTGTGTATACGCTTCTCAACCCATGAAGCCAGAATGTGAGAGGTTCTCCTGTCCTCCTCTCATGTGTAAAGCGTTGTTTTATACTGAACCCCAGGCATTCTAATCCCTCAAAACACTCACCCAGTTTTGGGGGATTAAAATGCAGTATTACCCTTGGCAGAAATGTATTTTTTTTTTATATCCCCACCATTGTTTCTACACAATTATGGCATTGTTCTTGGTAAAACACTTAAATATAGGTTTTAAATGTTGCCTTTAGTTTCCAGTGACTGCCAAGGGATCAGCTTATGGGATCCTTTTGGATGAAGGGAATCCAGCGCTGTATGTTCTGAATGCAAGATGCTTGGTGTTTTTACACCAATTTATTGTTACTATACGGTAGATTGTGATTCTAGGACTTCTTACTTGAGTTCTTATGAAGACACACAGGTGTCTACAAACATTCTCTACAGTAAATGAGGGTGGCTTATTGTCTCTCTGTGTCTGCACAGTTAATATGGTTAATATAACCTTACAGGGACTATTCCGGCCCCCTGAACATGCAGGTTAAAGTATTGTAGTGTACTGTAAATATGTGTTTGTTTGTTCCAGGACATGTGGGGACACCACATATGTGAATATGCTTTTAATATCTAGATAACTGTATTTGTGTGTGTTCCAGGTATCAGGACATGAGAAGACAGATTGGCTTTGAGATCCGAGACATGTGGTATAATCTGGGTATGAAACCTCTCTGTAATCCCCATCTGCATTACACAAACTACTTCACACGACCGTATAATGGAAAGGTTCTGTGGTGTACTGTGCCTTCCATGTGGAACAATCCTCCACTTCATGTTATCACTACCTCAAAAACTTTGTGGCATTAGTCTCCTTTAATTGGTGTTTAAATTCCAACCAAATATTTTTTTTTCAGATTGGTTCTTTGCCAACCATTATTCACAGACTTGAACATGTCATTCATACTCTAATCATTCATGTTAGAGTATGAATGACATTGTGTGTTTTGTTTCTCTAATTCAACTGACATATGAATGATAACCACCAAGCATCTTTTCCCTGTACACTAAACTTCACAGATCCTTCATATTTTCTGCAGTACCTCTTAGAAGGTCGTTGATGATATGTTGAAGTGGGATGTTTCCCGTGTTGTTTCTGTATCTGAAGCCAACCGGGTTTGAGTGATTACCCGGCTTACAGTGACACATGAAGCCAATTAACACCATATTTGGTGTTAATTGGCTTCATGTTGGTGATGTTGTGTTAAAATGGGATAATCACTAGGGAGACAGAGGACTGGTGTTAGTTAGCCTGTACGGACCTCATCTGCTCCTTCAAATAGAGTCAGGGAGTCTCTCTGTCTATCTCTTCGTCTCTCTCAATCCCGCCCCTCTTTAAATCCAACCCCGCCTTTCCTCGCCTCCAGCACTTCCTGATTAGAACTCTTATCATAATGTTACATTGATTCTTTCACTAGTGTTTTCATTATCCATTCCTGTATTTTGGACCCAGGGCCCTCCTTGTTAAAATCACCTGTTTCAATGCTGAGGAACCCAAAACAGGGGCGTGGCTATGCGGCCGTCAGGTTAAATCCTGTGTACTTATATCTGGGCAGATAGCTCTATGTCTGGACCCCCAGGGAGATCTTATCTGTGGCACCGGAACCGTTTCACACACTGTTACTGCAGCACCTTGTTTAAGACTATTAGGTTACATGTTCAGTCCGTACGTCATCCAAGTATTTTCTGTACGAAGATCAAGTCATCCGTGCTCAATAAGGGATTTTAGATTCATGTGTTCATTTCCAGTTTTTATGGTTTCCTAATCTTCTACTGGACATTCATCAGGTTATCACTCATGTACCCCCGTCAGGCATAGCATGTTACTCAGCAACAGTTGTTATTGCCGTCGTTTTCTTCATCTACTCAAACATTTCCCTGTCACGTCCCCCTCATCCCTCTGTGTGTTACTTTACTCCTGTCTGTGTATTCCCGTATCATTTCCTGTCCCTCTCTCTGCCCAGGGCCCCACAAGATCAAGTTCATCCCAGAGATGGTGGGTCCCATCCTGGAAATGACACTGGTACCTGAGATGGAACTGAGGAAAGCCACCATCCCCATCTTCTTCGACATGATGCAGTGCGAGTTCCACTTCACGTGCAGCTTCCAGCGGGTCTGTGTCTATCAGTGAGCCGATAAATCAGTCCGGTCGGTTTCGGTCCCGGTCGGTCTCAGTCCCAGTCAGTGACTCGGTCCCAGTCAGTGACTCGGTCCCAGTCAGTGACTCGGTCCCAGTCAGTGACTCGGTCCCAGTCAGTGACTCGGTCCCAGTCAGTGACTCTGTCAGTCTGTAATTTATTTCCAAATGCCCTTACCCTGAAGAGCAACCACAAGCGTATCAAGAAGGCTTTTATTTTAAATATGTTGTTTAGTGTTCTGGTATAACACAGACCTACGATTACATTATCTGTGGACTGTTTCTGGTATAACCAGGTTCTGGTATAACCAGGCCAGACTCAGCATCGGTATTGGCTTTCTTTGCTTTAGATTTTCCCTCCACTCCCATTGCTGATCCCAAATCAGCAGTCCTACAATGAACCACTTTAGGAATGCTTTCTAAGTGGTCGGCGGTCTGACAGTCAAGTAAACCCGTGAATTACATTCAGACTGTTTTGTAAAGCTGTTCAGGTGGGAGTCGAGGAAACCCATGAATTACAGTCAGACTGTTTTGTAAAGCTGTTCAGGTGGGAGTCGAGGAAACCCATGAATTACAGTCAGACTGTTTTGTAAAGCTGTTCAGGTGGGAATCGAGGAAACCCCTGAATTACAGTCAGTCTGTTTTGTAAAGCTGTTCAGGTGGGAGTCGAGGAAACCCATGAATTACAGTCAGACTGTTTTGTAAAGCTGTTCAGGTGGGAGTCGAGGAAACCCATGAATTACAGTCAGACTGTTTTGTAAAGGTATTCAGGTGGGAGTCGAGGAAACCCATGAATTACAGTCAGACTGTTTTGTAAAGGTATTCAGGTGGGAGTCGAGGAAACCCATGAATTACAGTCAGACTGTTTTGTAAAGGTATTCAGGTGGGAGTCGAGGAAACCCATGAATTACAGTCAGACTGTTTTGTAAAGCTGTTCAGGTGGGAGTCGAGGAAACCCATGAATTACAGTCAGACTGTTTTGTAAAGGTATTCAGGTGGGAGTCGAGGAAACCTCTGAATTACAGTTGGATGGTTCAGTCAGTCGAGACCTGACTCAGTTATCCCCTCATAAGAAAACCATGTTTTCCATTTGCCTTCATCCCAAATGGAAGGCTGTCACCAGCCAGTAGAGCCCATTCCTTCAGTAGTGGATCGACCCCTTTTTATATAATTTTTACAGGCTTTCTAGTTCACTGTGTGAAATTCAGGGAGTGAGATGCCATTTTCTCCAGGGCAGGTAGCGTTCCTGCCTCGTTCCTCGCCTGGCTAAGATTCTAGCAGCAAATCAAGTAGACTTTGTAAATTGGGTTGTTTTAATGCAATGCAGCTTATTTTTATTCTGCTGCCATAGAAATACTGCAGAAATCATTCCACAGCAATGCAAAAACAGCAGATATTAAGGCAAATACATCTCTGGTGGGGGTTTTGATAGAAGACCGATCTGGACGGGCATGCGCACACAGACACACACAGACACACACACAGATGTTCAGGCAAATACAGAAAAATACATACATACAGGCAAATACAGAAACATGCACAGAAAAATACATACATACAGGCAAATACAGAAACATACACAGGCAAATACATACATACAGGCAAATACAGAAACATACACAGAAAAATACATACATACAGGCAAATACAGACACACACACAGGCAAATACATACATACAGGCAAATACAGAAACATACACAGAAAAATACATACATACAGGCAAATACAGACACACACAAAGACACGCATAGACAAATAAAGGCACATGCACAAATACAAACCCATGGACAGAGAAATACCGACACACACACACACATACAAACCCATGGACAGAGAAATACATACACACGCACAGACATATACATACACACGCACAAAAACACGCACAGACAAATACATACACACACGCCTGACGTGCAACTGTAGTAAATTAGAAAAGGGACAGGAAACTGAGCAAGAGGAGGAGCACTCTGCATGGCGTCTGACAAAAAGAAGGGATGAGATGAGGACCAGAAGACAGAGAATAGAGAACTTTCATATTAGCGGATGTCGCTACCGCCTTCTACCGTGCCCTCCCGCGCTGCTCAGCTGGAAAAGAGAAAGGAAAAAAAAGAAGGGAAAAGAAAGTAAAATTTCAGAGGATGTGCTGTCTGCCATGTCTCTGCTCATCTGGCATCCTGCTCAGCCGTAGCCAATCACAGGCAGATAAAGAGAAGTTAGTGAGAGTCATCGATGTGATGATGAACTGATTAATATATGAGCTCACAGTTGGCCGGCCTGAAAGGGAACCGAATAACCAACCGGCAGAGAGGGGAGAGATTGAGGGGTGGACAGGACGGGGGGGGGGGAGGGGGAGAGGAAACAAGGCGAGTCGGGTGGCAGGAAGAGGGGGAACGTGAGCTGAAGAAAGGAATACAGACAGAGGGCAGATAAGAGAGTGTGAGAGTGTGAAAGAGCTAAAGATGGAGAGTGTGTGAAAGAGCTAGAGCTGGAAGAATGAGGAGAGAGAGGAAAGGGGGAAACGAGTTGAAAGCGATCTGTGCTGATTACCAGTGGCTGCTGGGTCTAATTGCAGTTTGAGAACGAGATCATCACCAAGCTGGATCACGAGGTTGAGGGCGGAAGAGGGGATGAACAGTACAAAGTCCTCTTCCAGAAGATGTGAGTATCTGTCTGTGTAGTCACTGTCTCTTCTCTGTCTGTCTGTCTGTGTAGTCACTGTCTCTTCCCTGTCTGTCTGTGTAGTCACTGTCTCTTCCCTGTCTGTCTGTGTAGTCACTGTCTCTTCCTTGTCTGTCTGTCTGTCTGTGTAGTCACTGTCTCTTCCCTGTCTGTCTGTCTGTCTGTGTAGTCACTGTCTCTTCCCTGTGTGTCTGTCTGTCTGTCTGTCTGTCTGTCTGTCTGTGTAGTCACTGTCTCTTCCCTGTCTGTCTGTCTGTCTGTGTAGTCACTGTCTCTTCCCTGTCTGTCTGTCTGTGTAGTCACTGTCTCTTCCCTGTCTGTCTGTCTGTCTGTCTGTGTAGTCACTGTCTCTTCCCTGTCTGTCTGTCTGTCTGTCTGTCTGTGTAGTCACTGTCTCTTCCCTGTCTGTCTGTCTGTCTGTCTGTCTGTCTGTGTAGTCACTGTCTCTTCCCTGTCTGTCTGTCTGTCTGTCTGTCTGTCTGTCTGTGTAGTCACTGTCTCTTCCCTGTCTGTCTGTGTAGTCACTGTCTCTTCCTTGTCTGTCTGTCTGTCTATGTAGTCACTGTCTCTTCCTTGTCTGTCTGTCTGTCTGTCTGTGTAGTCACTGTCTCTTCCTTGTCTGTCTGTCTGTCTGTCTATGTAGTCACTGTCTCTTCCTTGTCTGTCTGTATGTCTGTGTAGTCACTGTCTCTTCCTTGTCTGTCTGTCTGTCTGTCTGTCTGTCTGTGTAGTCACTGTCTCTTCCCTGTCTGTCTGTCTGTCTGTCTGTCTGTCTGTGTAGTCACTGCCTCTTCCTTGTCTGTCTGTCTGTGTAGTCACTGTCTCTTCCTTGTCTGTCTGTGTAGTCACTGTCTCTTCCTTGTCTGTCCGTCCGTCTTCCTCTGTACAACACCGTTTTCCGGCATCCATTTTTCCAAAGCATGTCACCCATCGACTCGTTAGAAGACTAGCCAGCAGGGTGTCCCACTGCTGGCAGGCTCCTGACGTTTTGTAGGGTTGGTCCGTGGATTGGAGAAATGTTGTGGAAGATGGCGTTGGAGGGTCAGTAGGGGGCACTCTGTCCTCCGATCTGGGGAAATCTCAGTGTCCTGACAATACCAGATATCATAGTAAGGTGCTGTCTTTCAGATGGGATTTTAAAAGGGTCTTCTGACAGACAACACAAAAGCTCTCATGGAAGTCATTGTAAGAGTAGGTGTGTTTGTGTGTGTGTGTGTGTGTGTAAACCTGAATATACACATGCTGGACAGGCTTTTTTCCAATGTATTCCCGGTCAAATCACCTCCCTCCACTCCTCCAGTCTGCTGGAGCACTGCAGGAAACATAAGTACCTGGCCAAGACAGGGGAGACCTTTGTCAGCCTGGTGGTTCGCCTGTTGGAGAGACTCCTGGACTACCGGACCATCATGCACGACGAGAACAAGGAGAACCGCATGTCCTGCACAGTCAATGTGCTGGTAGGACGGACACTCGCTCCCACACACGTTTACGTACTCCAATCCAAAACATTATCCTAACCTTTCCCTTAACATCCTAACTCCAATCCAAAACATTATCCTAACCTTTCCCTTAACATCCCTAACTCCAATCCAAAACATTATCCTAACCTTTCCCTTAACATCCCTAACTTAGCCCTAATGCTCAGAACCTGACCACTGATGCCTCACACACGGTCTCACGGTCACTCACGGTCACACACGGTCTCACGGTCACACACGCTCTCACGGTCACACACGCTCACACATGGTCTCATGGTCACACACGGTCACACACGCTCACACACGGTCACACACGCTCACACACGGTCACTCACGCTCACTCACGGTTACTCACGCTCACTCACGGTTACTCACGCTCACTCACAGTTACTCACACTCACACACGGTCTCACGCTCACACATTCACTCACATTCACACTCCTTCACTCACTCAGGCAGACAGACTAGGACGGTCCTGCTCCAGTCAGAGGCAGTTATTGTGAATGACAGATTTACTTTCAAACTGTCTGAAAGAGTTTTAACTTTCAATACCATGAATTACCGGAGTTATGTTTTTTGTGCTACTTTGCTTTTGTATTAAAGCATTTCCATCTTCCTCTTCCTCCCTCAGAACTTCTACAAGGAGATAGAGCGCGAGGAGATGTACATTAGGTAAGATGGTGTTTGTCGGCCTTGTCTTCCTCAACTAGACATTTTGTTTGTTCTATTGTGTTTATTTCCTTTGTGAAGGGGAGGCAGGGTATTGTTGCTATGGTCCCTGACAGACAATGACTTGCAGACCATAATTCAACACAATGGGATGTGGTGTCTTTCATGCCTGACACATTTCTGTCGCTGCCTCGCTGGTGACAAAAAGATCAATTTTTTGGGGCGCTTTTCTTCTCAAGCTCTCTCAAATCTCTTTGTGTGATTTGTCTAAAACCACATGCCCGCTCTTTCCGTGGACACTATTATAGTTCCAGCGTTATAAAAAAAACATTTCCTGCGGTAGAAGGAAAATGTCACCATGTACCCCATCAGCATGCCTCCAGAACAGCCCCCTAACCCCTCAGGAGTCCCCTGCCTCTGACCAACGGCAGCTTGGTGACAGTGTCTGACTGTGTGGAGAATAGGATGCCATTTCTGACACTTCCTCGGGTTTGGGTATTCCACTCTTTTAAGCCAAGCCTGTTCCAGGCTTGACTTCTGTAACTGTTTTCTCCTGTGACTGTCCTTCTGTCCATCCAGGCTGTTCTGTAACTGTTTTCTCCTGCGTCTGTCCTTCTGTCCATCCAGGCTGTTCTGTAACTGTTTTCTCCTGCGTCTGTCCTTCTGTCCATCCAGGCTGTTCTGTAACTGTTTTCTACCTGTGTCTGTCCTTCTGTCCATCCAGGCTGTTCTGTAACTGTTTTCTCCTGCGTCTGTCCTTCTGTCCATCCAGGCTGTTCTGTAACTGTTTTCTCCTGTGTCTGTTTGTCAGGTACCTGTATAAGCTCTGTGACCTCCACAAGGAGTGTGACAACTACACAGAGGCGGCCTACACCCTGCTGCTGCACGCCAAGTTGCTGAAGGTACACACACACAACATGGACAGATACACACACACCCCCAACATGGACAGATATACACACACACACACAACATGGACAGATATACACACACACACACACACACAAACACAACATGGACAGATATACACACACACACACACAAACACAACATGGACAGATATACACACACCCCCAACATGGACAGATATACACACACACACACACACAAACACAACATGGACAGATATACACACACACACACACAAACACAACATGGACAGATATACACACACACACAACATGGACAGATATACACACACACACACACAAACACAACATGGACAGATATACACACACACACACACACAAACACAACATGGACAGATATACACACACACACAACATGGACAGATATACACACACACACAAACACAACATGGACAGATATACACACACACACACACAAACACAACATGGACAGGTATATACACACACACACACAAACAACACGGACAGGTACACACACACACACAAACAACATGGACAGGTATATACACACACGCAAACACAACATGGACAGGTATACACACACACGCAAACACAACATGGACAGGTATACAAACGCAAACACGATACAGACAGGTACACACACACATGAAACAGGCAGTTTCACACACACCTTGTTAGCTCACACCTCAATACACACATGCACATCCCTCTCATATGTTATCCCTCTCTGTTTCTTCTCTATATGTCCCCCTGTCTCTACTTTCTCCGCCCCCGTCTCTACTTTCTCCGCCCCCGTCTCTACTTTCTCCGCCCCGTCTCTACTTTCTCCTCCCCCGTCTCTACTTTCTCCTCCCCCGTCTCTACTTTCTCCTCCCCCGTCTCTACTTTCTCCCCCCCCGTCTCTACTTTCTCCCCCCCCGTCTCTACTTTCTCCCCCCCGTCTCTACTTTCTCCCCCCCGTCTCTACTTTCCCCCCCCCGTCTCTGCTTTCTCCCCCTCCGTCTCTGCTTTCTCCCCCCTCTGTCTCTACTTTCCCCCCCCTCTGTCTCTACTTTCCCCCCCCTCTGTCTCTACTTTCTCCCCCCTCTGTCTCTACTTTCTCCCCCCTCTGTCTCTACTTTCTCCCCCCCGTCTCTACTTTCTCCCCCTCTGTCTCTACTTTCTCCCCCTCTGTCTCTACTTTCTCCCCCCCCCCCCTCTCAGCTTCTCCCTCCATCTCTAGATAAATGATAGTATGAAAGGTGTGTGTTTTACTGTCTGTTGAATCAGGGCTTTTTCCTATAAAGCCAGATAGCTGCAGCCCAAAGGGCCAATCCCCGGTAAGCTCTTATCATATAGCTGGTTGTTAACCTTGCAGAAAGAGAGTGTATCTGTGAATATCAATAGAACCGGATCTGGATAGCAGCAATACATTGAACCCAGTTTTAATCCTCCTTCATACGCTCTCTCTTTCTCCCTCCCCTCCTAACTCTCTCCTCCCTCCTCCCCTCCTAACTCTCTCCTCCCTCCTCCCCTCCTAACTCTCTCCTCCCCTCCTAACTCTCTCCTCCCTCCTCCCCTCCTAACTCTCTCCTCCCTCCTCCCCTCCTAACTCTCTCCTCCCCTCCTAACTCTCTCCTCCCTCCTCCCCTCCTAACTCTCTCCTCCCTTCCTAACTCTCTCCTCCCTCATGTTGGCTAGAAAGGACTGAACAGAACAAAGTGAACGGAAGCCAAAATGAGGAGAGGTAGAGCTGAAAAATGGGAGTGTAGAGAGAGTCATAGATGGAAAAGAAAAGGCTGACAAGAGGTGGACAGAAAGAGGAGAGAACTGATGAGAGAGAGAGAGAATAGAGAGAATAGAGAGAATAGAGAAAGGATAAGGGAGGGACATAGTTGCTGAGCTACCACTTTTTGTTCACCTTGTTACAGAGCACGGAATGTTAATGATCAATTCTATCTGATCCACCCTAAACGGCCTGCAGCAGGAGAAGAGCACTCAGAAAGACCTGAAACGCTGTCCTCTCCCTTTCTTCACCACACCATGACTTGGCTTAGTGTGGGTGTTACCAGGATGCTCGGTTAAAGCAGTGAGGGAATGATTATACAGCTAGATACTCATGTTCATTCTTCATGACAAAATGACTGGACGTCTCAGTGTCACTGTGTCAACTCTTAAAAACCAGGCACCAGGTACTAAGGACTGGTTTCATTTACATCCACAACATTAAGCAGCCTTTTTGCTGGGGCATATTTACTGAGCCAGAAGCATCTCTTTTGGCGTGGTGGATTTGCGTCATTCCATATGTCATTATTTAATACACATTAATATAAGACCAAATGGAGACCACCAAGGTTGGCATCAACTACCCACAGTGCGAATCCTGCCCTGAGAATAGTCATCTGTTTAAGCTGTGTTGTTTCTTATTTAATCGGTGACCTTAATTGATTCACTGAGATCGGAAGGTGACAAAATGCTTTACACTCCAACAGAATGATACAGTCCGTGCCTAAAGGTCTTCTGGGATCACATATGCCGTGTGTGATATCCCGGGGACAAGGTTAGCGGCTGAGTGGTGTCTATACCTTCCATTACATAGGACCCTGCTCTCCACCGGGTAGAGCTGGCTTGGACTGGTGTGTTTATCACACAAAGCAGAGCACAGAGCAGTCATCATTGTTATTCATTTTTTAAATTACAGCCATCTCAAAACATCTGTGGCTTTCCCTAAAGTGCTGTGGGGAGGGAGAGAGAGATGGAGGGAGGGAGGGAGAGAGAGATGGAGGGAGGGAGGGAGAGAGAGATGGAGGGAGGGAGGGAGAGAGAGAGAGATGGAGGGAGGGAGAGAGAGATGGAGGGAGGGAGGGAGGGAGGGAGAGATGGAGGGAGGGAGGGAGAGATGGAGGGAGGGAGAGAGAGATGGAGGGAGGGAGGGAGGGAGAGAGAGATGGAGGGAGGGAGGGAGGGAGGGAGAGAGAGATGGAGGGAGGGAGGGAGGGAGGGAGGGAGGGATGGAGAGATGGAGGGAGGGAGAGAGAGAGAGATGGAGGGAGGGAGAGAGAGAGAGATGGAGGGAGGGAGAGAGAGAGAGATGGAGGGAGGGAGGGAGGGAGAGAGAGATGGAGGGAGGGAGGGAGAGATGGAGGGAGAGAGAGATGGAGGGAGGGAGAGAGATGGAGGGGAATAGAGATGGAGGGGAATAGAGATGGAGGGGAATAGAGATGGGGAAGCGGTGGAGGCAGGGGGAGAGAGAAATGGAATGAGGGAGGGAGGGAGGGAGGGGGAGGGAGAGATGGAAGGCAAAATTGAAGGTGGGAGGGAGAGGGGGAGGAAACGGGGAGGGGAGAGCGAGGGAGAGGGGGATGTTTGAGGTACAGAGAGAGAAAAACGGAGGCCATTATACTGTAAAATTAGATTGATTTTTCCAAAGCAGAGTCTAGAGGTTACGGTACAGGTTTTTTTCCCCCAATAAGTTGTTCATAGGAACATCCATTTTTCTTTTGTTACCTGCATGCAGAGATTGCAAGCAGAGTTTGCCGTTGACAAATGCTTGTGTGAGTCTCTTGTCATTTAGAGTTTCTTTGTAAACATCCCCTAGCAGTAATGTACTTCTGGACCCTGAAAGATATGTCCGGTACTCAAATGTAGCCCCTTTGGCACACTGTGTCCTGTGGGGACTAGTGTACTACATAGGAAATAGGATGGAATTTAGGACGTTTTGGGACTCTTGTCCCTATACGGAGGGGTCCCGTGGTCCCATTTTGATTGACATTGAGGTACAGTGGGGAGAAACAGTATTTGATACACTGCGGATTTTGCTGGTTTTCCCACTTACAAAGCATGTAGATGTCTGCCATTTTTATCATAGGTACTCCTCAACTGTGAGTGACGGAATCTAAAACAAAAATCCATAAAATCACATTGTATGATTTTTAAGGAGTTAATTAGCATTTTATTGCATGACATAAGTACAAACCTGATTCCAAAAAAGTTGGGACACTGTACAATTGTGAATAAAACCAGAATGCAATGATGTGGAAGTTTCAAATTTCAATATTTTATTCAGAATACAACATAGATGACATATCAAATGTTTGAACTGAGAAAATGTATCACCTTAAGTGAAAAATAAGTTGATTTAAAATTTCATGGCATCAACATATCTCAAAAAAGTTGGGACAAGGCCATGTTTACCACTGTGTGGCATCCCCTCTTCTTTTCATAACAGACTGCAAATCTCTGGGGACTGAGGAGACAAGTTGCTCAAGTTTATGAATAGGAATGTTGTCCCATTCTTGTCTAATAAAGGCTTCTAGTTGCTCAACTGTCTTAGGTCTTCTTTGTCGCACCTTCCTGTTTATGATGCGCCAAATGTTTTCTATGGGTGAAAGATCTGGACTGCAGGCTGGCCATTTCAGTACCCGGATCCTCCTTCTATGCAGCCATGACATTGTAATTGATGCAGTATGTGGTCTGGCATTGTCATGTTGTAAAATGCAAGGTCTTCCCTGAAAGAGACGACGTCTGGATGGGAGCATATGTTGTTCTAGAACTTGGATATAACTGTCAGCATTGATGGTGCCTTTCCAGATGTGTAGGCTGCCCATGCCACACGCACTCATGCAACCCCATACCATTAGAAATGCAGGCTTCTGAACTGAGCGCTGATAACAACTTGGGTTGTCCTTGTCCTCTTTAGTCCGGATGACATGGCATCCCAGTTTTCCAAAATGAACTTGAAATTTTGATTCATCTGAACACAGAACACTTTGCCACAGTCCATTTTAAATGATCCTTGGCCCAGAGAAAACGCCTGCGCTTCTGGATCCTGTTTAGATACGGCTTCTTTTTTGACCTATAGAGTTTTAGCTGGCAACGGCAAATGGCACGGTGGATTGTGTTCACCGACAATGTTTTCTGGAAGTATTCCTGAGCCCATGGTGTGATTTCCATTACAGTATCATTCCTTTATGTGATGCAGTGCCGTCTGAGGGCCCGAAGATCATGGGCATCCAGTATGGTTTTCCGGCCTTGACCCTTACGCACAGAGATTGTTCCAGATTCTCTGAATCTTTGGATGATATTATGCACTGTAGATGATGGTAACTTCAAACTCTTTGCAATTTTTCTCTGAGAAACTCCTTTCTGATATTGCTCCACTATTTTTCGCCGCAGCATTGGGGGAATTGGTGATCCTCTGCCCATCTTGACTTCTGAGAGACACTGCCACTCTGAGAGGTTGTTATACCCAATCATGGTCCTCCAGCTGTTCCTTATCTGTAATTTTAACTTTTCCGGCCTCTTATTGCTACCTGTCCCAACTTTTTTGGAATCGGGTTTGTATTTGATACATCAGAAAAGCAGAACTTAATAATTGGTACAGAAACCTTTGTTTGCAATTACAGCGATCATACATTTCCTGTAGTTTTTGACCAGGTTTGCGCACACTGCAGCAGGGATTTTGGCCCACTCCTCCATACAGACCTTCTCCAGATCCTTCAGGTTTCGGGGCTGTCGCTGAGCAATACAGACTTTCAGCTCCCAAAGATTTTCTATTGGGTTCAGGTCTGGAGACTGGCTAGGCCACTCCAGGACCTTGTGATGCTTCTTACGGAGCCACTCCTTAGTTGCCCTGGCTGTGTGTTTCGGGTTGTTGTCATGCTGGAAGACCCATCTTCAATGCTCTTACTGAGGGAAGGAGGTTGTTGGCCAAGATCTCTGGATACATGGCCCCATCCATCCTCCCCTCAATACGGTGCAGTCGTTCTGTCACCTTTGCAGAAAAGCATCCCCAAAGAATGATGTTTCCACCTCCATGCTTCACGGTTGGGATGGTGTTCTTGGGGTTGTACTCATCCTTCTTCTTCCTTCAAACACGGCAAGTGGAGTTTAGACCAAAAAGCTCTATTTTTGTCTCATCAGACCACATGACCTTCTCCCATTTCTCCTCTGGATCATCCAGATGGTCATTGGCAAACTTCAGATGGGCCTGGACATGCGCTGGCTTGAGCAGAGGGACATTGCGTGCGTTGCAGGATTTTAATCTATGACGGCGTAGTGTGTTACTAATGGTTTTCTTTGAGACTGTGATCCCAGCTCTCTTCAGGTCATTGACCAGGTCCTGCTATATAGTTCTGGGCTGATCCCTCACCTTAATCATGATCATTGATGCACCACGAGGTGAGACCTTGCATGGAGCCCCAGACCGAGGGAGATTGACCGTCATAATGTATTTTTTAGCTGAAATCATCAAAACGTTAAAGCCACATGTGTCCGAAGGAAACTAAACGCTAAAAGCTGCGTGTTGTGTGTTATAGTGTCAGTGTGACTGTTGTCTAAGCACTTCAGCTGTACTGGCGGTCATTCCTGGGTGACGATGTAAATGCAGCTCTTCCTGACAATGTGCTTGTCATCCTGTGATGGGATCAATAGTTCTATTCACCTGTTGTAACAGGATCAATGGTTCTTTTCACGTATTGTAATGGCATCAATAGTTCTGTTCACCCATTGCAATGGGACCAATAGTTCTGATCCTGTATTCTAATGGGATCAATAGTTCTGATCCTGTATTCTAATGGGATCAAGAGTTCTGATCCTATATTGTAATGGGATCAATAGACAAACAGTCCAAGTCCTGGTCAATCTATGGAAGTATTTATGTATGAATCTGTATTTGATCCTGTGTGATTGCCAAACAGGTTGACGAAGATGTATATGATGTTTGTTAGGTAGCCTACATTCAACCCACATCTCCTGCTCTTTTTTTCTCTCTGGGAAAATCCTGTGTGGTCGCATTTTATTTTCTCCATCATAATGTAAACAAGCCCAAAGTGTACTCTGCAAATCTTTCACTGACTGTTCTTTTCAGTGCAGGGTACTGTGGAGGTCTCTCACTGTTCCTCCCAGTACAGTGTTCTATAGGGTCTCTCACTGTTCCTCCCAGTACAGTGTTCTATAGGGTCTCTCACTGTTCCTCCCAGTACAGTGTTCTATAGGGTCTCTTATTGTTCCTCCCTGTACAGTGTTCTATAGGGTCTCTTATTGTTCCTCCCAGTACAGTGTTCTATAGGGTCTCTAATTGTTCCTCCCTGTACAGTGTTCTATAGGGTCTGTTATTGTTCCTCCCTGTACAGTGTTCTATAGGGTCAAGTCAAATGTATTTATAAAGCACATTTAAAAACAACTTATGTCGACCAAAGTGCTGTACAGTCAAAACATATAGACAACTAAACATATTTATAGTTCATGACAAACATATAAACATAACTTCCTACCCATTTGCAGACTCAAATGCTAACGAAAAAAGATTGGTCTTAAGGTGGGATTTAAAAACGTTGCTACTAGTAGAGGACCTAATATATAAAGGTAGGCTGTTCCACAACTTTGGAGCAGCAACAGAAAAAGCACGATCTCCTTTAAACTTCAAACGTGACCGTGGAACTCACAAAAGCAGTTTGTTGGGCGACATAAGGGTCCTTGAGGAAGAGTGCTGGCTAAGGAGGTCTGAAATATAGGAAGGTTCTGATCCATGTAGGGCCTTAAAAACTAATAAAAGAACCTTAAAATCAGTCCTATATTTAACTGTACAGGAGTTATGCTGTACAGGAGTTATGCTTTCTCTCTTTTTTGTACCATTTAAAAACCTAGCAGGTGGATTTTGAACAAGCTTAAGGCGGGACAAGATAGACTGACAGATTCCCAAGTACAAAGAGTTACAATAGTCCAGATGAGAGCAAATTAACGCATGAATAACTGTCTCTAAATCCTTAAAGGAAAGAATGGGTTTCAATTTGGCAATGCCCTGGAGTTGGAAAAAGCTGCCTCTGACAACAGCCTTTACTTGTTTATCAAAATTAAGATCTGAATAAAAAATTATCCTGAGGTTTTTTGCATAACTATGTACATTGTTAGATAGGGGCCCTAAGTTATTAACATTAAACTTGATGGAATCTGTGGGGCCAAATACAATAACCTCTGTTTTTGTATTATTTAATTGAAGAAAGGTTTTAGCTAGCCAGTATTTACCATCTCTAAGACAATCAGAGAGTGATTTCAGGAATTTCTTTTCATACATTTTCAGGGGAAGATGCAACTGAGTGTCATCAGCATAGCAATGGTAAGACGTTATATTTCTGAAAGATAGAGCCCAAGGGAAGCATATATAACAAGAATAAGATAGGACCTGGGACAGAGCCTTGAGATACCCCACAGGTGATTGATGCAGAAGAGGAGAACAAGTTCCAAAATATTTACAGAAAATGTCCTCTCTCTCAAATATGATGTAAATAGCTATAGAGTACTACCCTGAATGCCAACTTCTAGTTTAAGACAGTCTAGAAGGATGGCATGATCAATCATGTCAGAAGCAGCACTAAGATCAAGAATAATTAAAATAGCACAGTTTTCGTTGTCCCTAAACAACAATAAATAATTTAACAACTTAAGAAGAGCTGATTCAGTGCTATGGCGTGCCCTAAAACCAGACTGGAATTTATCCAGAATATGATTTTCATTTAAAAAGGAGGAAAGCTGGGAAAAAATGACTTTCACTAGAAATGATAGGAATGGCAGTTTTGAAATGGGACGGAAATTATTAAGGACAGTTCTATCAAGATTAGGTTTTTAATAAGGAGTTGGACCACTGCATGTTTAAAACATGAAGGGACATTGATGAGGCAGCTATTTATTATAGACAATATACTGGGACCAATAGTGTCCAGCACTTCTTTAAAAAGGCGTGAGGGAACTGTGTCCTGGGGGCAGGTTGTAGGCTTCATGTGTGAGACTGTGTCTATCACATGTGAAAGAGATACTGGTTCAAACTGGTTAAAAAGAGCTGAACATGAGGGTTGTGATCTGGAGGTAAGATGCAAGATCTTATGGCATCTATCTTGCCAGTGAAGAAAGACAGGAAGTCTTTACTAGTTTCAGAAGTTGCTTCAGGAAAAGTAGTAGCAACCGGATGTAAAGCCTTGTTTATCACACTAAACAAGACTTTATGATTATTAGAGTTGTTAGAGATAATATCTGAGAAATGTTTGGCTTTTGCTGAGTGTTGATATTGAGTTAAACAATCTCTCAGAATTTCATATGACGCTTGCATCTTAACCTTTTTCCATTTCCGCTCTGCTTTTCTGCACTTGTCTGAGAGTATGGGTAACATTATTTAACCAGGGCTAAGTTCTAGCTTTCGCTCCCCTCTTTTTTAAAGGAGCAACAGAATCCAGGATGTCAGAGCAAGTGGAATTAAACATAGTGACTAAGCACTCTGTGCTCAGGCTGGAGGGAGCCCCAATACTGCTGAAGCCTTGTAAGCATCTGAGAAGAGTTTGGCAGTGGAAGGGTTAAAAGTGCGATAGGAATTGCCTGGTAGTTTGCATTTAGGGAGTAGGCATGGAAGGGTGGCATTAAAAACAACAGGTTTATGATCAGTCAAGCAAATATCTTCTATCTCAACATTGCAAATAGGAAAACCAAAAGACCAAACAAGATCTAGTGTATGGCCAAGCTAGTGAGTAGATTCCATTATTGACTGAGTGGGATTAAATAAGTCAACAAGTTAAGTAAAACCTCTCTATCCATAGGCTTAGCTGGACAGCAAACATGAATATTAAAATCACAGATTATCAGAAGTAGGTACAATAGAAGATAGGAAGTCTGAGAAATCTTGGATGAAATCCTTATCGTATTTAGGAGGTCTATATACAATCGCACATAGCATTGGACTGGACAGTTCCACCTTGATCAGCTGTACTTCGAAACTTTGGTATGTTTCAACTGACAGTGCGACACTTAAAACGATTTTAAAAAATAACTGCTAATCCTTTACCACGATGAGCGGTTCTAGAGGAACTAAAAAAATCACTGTTGCTGGGAGAAAGTTCACAAAGAGGACTTAACTCACCGACGTTAAGCCATGTCTCAGACACAAAAAAGAAATCTAATTCACAAGATAAAAATAAATAATTCAGTATAAAAGTTTTGTTCGAAATAGACCTTGCATTTACCAAGGCCATTTTAATGGAGATGTGTTCAGCCAGATGGCATGTAACAGGATCGCCAGGATTCTTTGGAATGGGATTGTAGCCCAATGAACGTAAATTGCAAGGGTTGATTCCTCTCTTAAGAACGTTAGGGCTAACCGGCAGGTACAGTGCTGTTTGTGCTGGATCTGGAAGAATGGGTACGAGGCAGGTACACCTCAGAGAGATGAATGGATTGCAGCAGGGACAATCTCCAGGAAACACTGAACCACTTGGCCAAGAGGTTTGTTTAAACCTGGCTAATATGCCTCCTCGTTTACCACGTTTTCTGCAACGTTTCCTCTTGTGAGAGGTGCTGTAGGGGAGCTGGCATGGACTCAATAATTCTGGAGAGAAGAGCTTGGCGTTCATAAACCATGAGCGAGGAGGGAACTTGGGCAGACATGTAGATGAACAACACGAACGTACAGAGAAATTCGATGTGACTGCTCCCCAAAGAACAAACTGGCGCCGTCTTGAACGTTTAGATTGGGTTAAGATGAACTCTTATTTTTTCTCCCAGTACAGTGTTCTATAGGGTCTCTAATTGTTCCTCCCAGTACAGTGTTCTATAGGGTCTCTAATTGTTCCTCCCAGTACAGTGTTCTATAGGGTCTCTAATTGTTCCTCCCAGTACAGTGTTCTATAGGGTCTCTAATTGTTCCTCCCAGTACAGTGTTCTATAGGGTCTCTAATTGTTCCTCCCAGTACTGTGTTCTATAGGGTCTCTAATTGTTCCTCCCCAGTGCAGTGTTCTGTAGGGTCTCTGACTGTTCCTTTCAGTGCAGTGCTGTAGGGTCTTTATCTGTTCCTTCCATTGCAGTGTACTGTAGAGTGTCTCTGACTGTTCCTTCCAGTGCTGTGTACTGTAGAGTGTCCCTGACTGTTCCTTCCATTGCAGTCTGCAGTAGTTACTGTAGTTGTGCCAGCTCACCTGATTGAAGCAGATAAGGGTTTGAGACTTCATGATTTTCTGACAGTATGATTTGCCTGTGGTGGCTCTGGAATACATGGAGCGACTGGGGTCCATGGGAGGTTTGATGACCAGGGTCCCACTGTCTCATATATAAAGGTGGCATGCTTCCTTTTGACCTGGAGTAGTGCACTTAATGGAGAATAGGGTGACATTTGGTACTTGGTTTCTCGCTCCCCTTATCTGATTAAATACCCAGGGATCTTTGCTCCCTTTGTTATTCAACAACAGCCAGTAATGTCTGTTACGTTACAGTGGGAATGTCAGTTAGGTTACTGTGATAATAAATCATTTCTGACAAGCCCTTAGCAAGGGTTACCAAGGCGGGTACCAGAGAGCCAATTGGATTGCTCCGTCTGGCCTGTTAGCTGGCCTTGTCCAGCCTCTCTCAATGCTCATTATCTTCCACATGGTGGAACTGAAAGAGACCGAGGGACTTGAAGTCTGCTGCATCAGCAGGAAAGGAAATAGCCTTTAAATCTTCTGCGTTGTTTCGTTTTTCTTTTTTTCTGCAATCTCCCAGTTGTTTACAGAATGAAGTAGAATGTGTAATGAATAATGTGGCATTATGGCATAAATCAAAATGTCTTGATGTGTTTGTGTAGCATTTCCATAAGTTATGCCTCTCCCCTCTTCTCCCCTCCCCTCCCCCTGTGTTCTGATACTTGAATGATGCCAATATTCTGGGCTCACTTTCCATCATTGCTTTTGCCGCCTGGGGGATTCGAACTCTGAAGAACTTCAGTAAATATTGGCCAGAGGAAAGCATACATTTGTGAACTGTGTTTTATTGATATACAAGTACAAAGCTGTATTTGTCTTCCCTCATTACATGCCTTTACTTGCAACCATCTGTTGGTAACTGACCCTGTTTGTGTGTGTGTGTGTGTGTGTGTGTGTGTGTGTGTGTGTGTGTGTGTGTGTGTGTGGTCCCGTCCCTGCAGTGGTCAGAGGAGGCGTGTGCAGCCCACCTAACCCAGAGAGAAGGTTATCAGGCCTCCACACAAGGACAACTCAAGGACCAACTCTATCAAGAGATTATCAATTACTTTGATAAGGGAAAGGTATGGATGGAGGCAGGGTATGAGGGTGGCAGTAGGGAATAGGCCAAACACTAACCCAGTCAACAGCCAAACACTAACCCAGTCAACAGCCAAACACTAACCCAGTTAACAGCCAAACACTAACCCAGTCAACAGCCAAACACTAAACCCAGTCAAACAGCCAAACAGTTAACCCAGTCAAACAGCCAAACAGTTAACCCAGTCAAACAGCCAAACAGTTAACCCAGTCAAACAGCCAAACAGTTAACCCAGTCAACAGCCAAACACTAACCCAGTCAACAGCCAAACACTAAACCCAGTCAAACATCCAAACAGTTAACCCAGTCAAACAGCCAAACAGTTAACCCAGTCAAACAGCCAAACAGTTAACCCAGTCAAACAGCCAAACAGTTAACCCAGTCAAACAGCCAAACGCTAACCCAGTCAAACAGCCAAACGCTAACCCAGTCAAACAGCCAAACGCTAACCCAGTCAAACAGCCAAACGCTAACCCAGTCAAACAGCCAAACGCTAACCCAGTCAAACAGCCAAACGCTAACCCAGTCAACAGCCAAACAGTTAACCCAGTCAAACAGCCAAACACAAAACCCAGTCAAACAGCCAAACGCTAACGTAGTCCAGTATTTACACAGATGCCTAATGTCTGACTAGTTGACTGACTGCCTGTTTGATGCCTGTTTGATGCCTGTTTGACATCAAAACCGAGAAAGAGAAAATGCTGATATGTGTCCAGCTGACAGCCTACGTTCTGTAGATGGATACGAGCTTGGTCCCTATCAGTCCCTATCTGTAGTAGGTTGAGACTAATATTATGGAGGACGTAGCTGATTGCAATCCTATCATTGTTGATTGAATATCCACAGACCCTCCCTGTGAGACAAATGGTTGTGTGTTATCTGGGTAGTTGTATCTACAGATGCATAGCGAGAGATATAGACATTTTATTACTGTCTTTTATATCGTTTCTTTGGTTTGTCCTCACCGTTTCCGCGTATGGCGTGTGTCTCCAGATGTGGGAGGAGGCCATCATACTAGGAAAGGAGCTAGCAGAGCAGTATGAAAATGAGATGTTTGACTTTGAGCAGCTGAGTGCGTCCTTGGTAAGTCATTTAAGTGTTTGTGTTTTATTCTCTGGACAAAGCTGTGTGTGTGCGCGTTTGGATATGTGGTTTTGTGTAACCGGTGCATTGAGTGTCCTTGAAGGGTAACTCCTCCCTCTCGTCTTGTCTTGTTACAGCGGAAGCAGGCCCAGTTCTATGAGAACATCGTCAAGGTGATCCGACCCAAACCAGACTATTTTGCGGTGGGCTACTACGGACTGGGTTTCCCATCATTCCTCAGGGTACGTCAGCACCGTCTCCTGCTTCGCCCGCCAGCCAGCCAATGCGCTCCCATAAGCCTTCCATAGGTGTTTTGCCTCAGCTCCATGCGCGCGTCCATGCGCATGTCTGTGTGTCACTGGCACCACTCTATCCCCATTGCTTTTTGGCCAGTGAGCGGGAAATGTTGTCTCGGGACCGGCCTGTTACTCGTAAGCAGGTGTTTGAGTGTTGAAGAAGAGAGAAGAGCGCTGTGCTGAAAGGCTGCCCCTTAGCTCAGTGTTGGGAAAGCTGGTGTGAGAAAACTGCAAGAAGTGAGAGAGACAGAGAATGTGCGGAAAGGGAAAATATATTGTATTCAGGCTGTGACAAGCAATCTGGGGTCACATCTAGGCCACTCCTCTCCTCTCTAGTCTTCTCCTTTTCTACTCCTGTCAGTACATGCAGGGATTCTTCCCTCCCTCCTAATATTTTCCAGTTGCTGAAGTGGTTATGTAGGTAGGTATGTACAGCATTTTGTAGTTGTCCTAGCAACCAGTGGGCCTCTGACAATATGCTTCACTATGATCTGGCACTTTTAATTGTATCTCAGGTAGTCGAAAGAAAATCTGGCCGTGGTATTTTTTTGTAGGTTAAGCTGTACTCTGTTGGGTTAAAGAGTACCGGTTCTCTCAAAGTGCTTTCAATCTCACTTTCAATCTTGGTGTTAGAATGATGACTCTTATTGGAATGTTCTGTGTTCAACAGGGTTTTAATGAATGTTTATTGATCATATGTAAACTGTTCATAATGTAGAGCTACCCACGTATGTGTCATTAAGATCTTGACATGTTCTTTCAGGACAACCAGGTCTATTGGTACAGTACAACACGAAGCAACTTGACAAACGGTTTTGTTTATTCATTTTTTTTGACAGGTTTGTTGTCTTACGGTACTCCGCCCCTTCTAATTCTACCGTCTCTGTCTTTCTCTCTCCTCTTCCTCTCTTATCGCTCCTCTATCTCTCTCTCTCTCTCTCTCTCTCGCTTGCCTCTCAGTCTTTCTCATCATCATAGTATATGACCTGCCGTTGTAGTTTTTTTTGTTTTCATTATCTGCTCACTGTCTAGTACAGATGGATGTTGCGATGTTGAGTAGATGTTAAACTGATTGTCCTCAGTCAATCAAAGTGCTTTTATTCTCACATTTGTATTCGGTCACGACTTCACTCCAGCCAAGTTGCCATCTATTTCCATTTAAATGGAAGGTGGATGGAGATGAGACTTTCTGCTGTCTGGGTCACTGATGGTGCAGTTTGAGGTCATTTCCTTTCTGCCAGAGCACGTAGTTAAAATGATGAAACTAGTGTCATTGACAATGTGGATGCCTGTTTCTCCTATTCAACAGATTTCTTATTTTCTCATTTTTATAAGGCCGTTGTTTATTTTCGCGTGTGGCTTTTCCCGAGGAAGTCACCGCTCCTTTGTCATTTTCTCAACACGTCTTTATGAAATGATATATTTAGAAGGGAGCTCTTTATTTGAACAGGGAGCGTCTGATCTGTACATGTAGGCTGCGAAGACACTGTTCACAGGATGTATTGCATTACTCAGCCATCTTCTGAGTTCCCTTCTAACCTGCTCCTCTAGCCGGGACATTACTGACAGAACAGCTTTGTGTTTCCTTAATCCGTCTGGGAGTCTCCAGATTGGCTCCCTATTCACTGTGGCTACACCGCTTCTGACAGCTCGAAAACTCTGCACTAAATAGTGAGTAGGGTCTGATTTAGGACAGACAGCGGATTTTAAAGGCCTTTGTGGAGTGGGATTCATGTACAGACAGTCCTCTCTTCCATCTGAACAGAGTTTTCAGGAGAGGGAGCCTGGTGTCTCTGGGTTAGCTTGTCTTTCACCTGTCTCTTTTTTCTAATGTGGTCAGCGTCAGTCTAGAAGGGATTTCTCCATTACGAAGGTCTTACTGTCACACTGTCAGAAGACGTTTCACACTTCAGAAGGCAGGGAGAATCATTTGATGACCGACAGGATATCTTGCCCTCAGTCTCAATATTTTATCTTATTAGACATTTTGCAGGGTAAAATCCCTAGAGATGCATCATTTTCCAGAGCTTTCAGGACGAAAAGAAAAAAGAATTATATCTCTGTCCAGTTCTATTTCACTCTCTCTCTTGCATTCTAGGGCTCTCTTTTTCATATTCTATAACTCTCTTGCTCATTCTGTAACTCTCATTCTAACTCTCTTATATTCTATAATTCTCTTTCTCATATTCTATAGCTCTCATTTTATAACTATCTTTCTCATATTCTATAACTCTTTCTCATATTCTATAACTCTTTCTCATATTCTGTAATTCTTTCTCATATTCTGTAACTGTCTTTCTCATATTCTAACTCTCTCATATTCTATAACTCTTTCTCATATTCTGTAATTCTTTCTCATATTCTGTAACTGTCTTTCTCATATTCTAACTCTCTCATATTCTGTAACTGTCTTTCTCATATTCTATAACACACTCTCATATTTTGTAACTCTCATGTTCTGTAACACTCATGTTCTGTAACTCTCTCATGTTCCGGCTACTGCAGGCCACCTTCCTTGAAACTGAAAAATATTTACTTCTGCTGCTGGAGGGTGGACCTGATGCATCTGTGACATCCTTTACACAGCAAGGTGCAGATGACTGCAAATTAATGTCAGCCTAGCAGTGATCATTACGAACCTACACCTGCATGCCTAATGGCCCAATAGTCACTCTCTGGTGCCCTATGACCCCTGGTATTCCACTATCTAGGGAATATGGGTCAGTTGGGGACATGTATTCTGTTATTGCAGTTGTTAAATGATACTATGGGAACATCCTATGGAAATGTCTCTACAGCACGGACCATCAGTTCTCAAGGGGTGACGGGTTCTCGTGTTAATGGCAGCATATCAGTGCCTGTACATAAAGATCATTACCGCTACAGTGGTCTATGCCATCTGGCCCGTGTTGAATGGCCCAAGCAGCCTGGTTATCAGTGATCGCCAATGAAGTGGCGAAATCCCCCGCCAGATAGAACCGCTCTGGACTCAGCGGCGGGTTTGATCAGAATGGGCGTGTTCCAAATGGCACACACTACGCAACCAGCAGTGCACTTTGCCCAGCCGAAGCCCGGCCGTGGCCTTGGGAAGTGCACTGCATAGGCAGTAGTGTGTCATTTAGGACGTGTGCATGGCACCTAGATTGTTTCCGTTCAGAATGCATCACTGAGTTATTTTTATTATGTCAGAGTGCATGATGTCATGTCACTCCTGTCAATATTTGGTTAACCAAGTATTCATTAGTGACCCGGCTAATTAAGATTAACTCAGATTGTTCTTATTTTATTCCTTAGTTAGTACGCCACTATCTCTCTTACTTTGCCTGCGGGAATAAGTAAATTGTAATAAACAAATCGATGAATCCAATATAGTCCCTTGGTTTCCCTCGCCTAAGAATTGATTAACACGGTGCTGCTTAATTCAGCTACTTCATTGCTAATGGATTTGCATTTTTAATTTAAAATTTTGTCATTTAGCCTATGCCCTTATCCAGAGCGACTTATAGTACTGAGCGTATACATTTCCAACCTGGTCCCCCATGGGCATTGAACCCACAACCTCTGGTGTTGCATGTACTATGCTCTACCAGCTGAGCAACATGGAATGGAGGAATATTGGGATGTCTTATGATATGTTATCTAGATCTGCTGAATGAGTGGAATTGAACTATTTCAGAATAATAGTAATCTAGACTGAAAATGCAAATAAGTGTTTGGATCATCACTTCAGTGCCTTTGGAAATTATTCAGACCCCTTCACTTCATGTTTTGTTAAAGACATTAATAATTCATTAAATATGTTCATTTTTGCCATTCATATTTCACAATACCCCATAATGACAAAGCAAAAATAAGTTTTTAGAAATGTGTGCTGATTTCGTAAAAATGGAAGTATATAATATCTCATGTACATTAGTATTCCCAATTGAGCTCAGATGTATCCTTTGTCTTTTAGTTTTGCTTGATATGTCTCTAGAACATGATTGGAAGTCCTTCTGTCTATAGAAAATCTCACTCTTTGCGGTGCATGTCAGAGGACAAACCAAGCAAATGAGGTCCAAGGGACACTTTGTTGCCCCTGTCAAGGAGGTGACCAAGAACCTAATGGCAACTTAACTAAGCTACGTATTTTCTCTGCAGAGATTAGACGTCTTCTGAAGGAATCGGAGAGCTTGAGGAACAAGATTATCTGGTCTCGTAAGATGAAAATCAAACCATTTAGCCCAAATGCCAAGCTCTACATCTGGTCAAGACAAGGAATCACTCAACACCTGTGTAATACCACACCTATGGTGAAGCATGTTGGTGAGAGCATCATGCTATGGAGATGCTTCTCAGCACCGGGAACTGCAAGACTGGTCAGGATTAAGGAAGGGATGAAAGCGCAAAATACAGACAGGTTCTTAAAGAAAACCTAAATCCGGGTGCATAGGTCCTCAGTCAGGGACGTAGATTCATCTTTTAGCATAACAACAATCGAAAGTTCACAGCCAAGACAACACCAAAGGGGCTTCAGCACAAGTCTGTGAATGTCTTTGAGTGGTCCAGCCAAAGTCCAGACTTCAAACCAATTGAACATCCGTGGGATGAATGGGAAATTGTAGTTTAACGATGCTCCCCATCCAATCTGACAAAGTTTGAGTGGATTTACAAGGAAGAATGGGAGAAACATCCCGAGCGAGCTGGCAGAGAAGCTGGCAGAGACAAATCCAAGAGATCTCAGTTTTGATCGTTGCCAAAGGCACTTCTAAAATGTTATGAATAATGGGTCTGAATACTTCTGTACATTTTCATTTTGTCCTATTTCATTAAATTCGAACAACTTTTGTAAAGTGTGTTTAAGCTTTGCCGTGATGGAGCATTGTGTATAGATTAATGGTTAAAAAATTATGAAATAAAGGAAATAAATTATAAATGAACTCTTATAGAACAACATTTGGAGAAAGTGAAGGGGTCTGAATACTTTAATAGGGGTTATAATAGTATTGAAGCGGTAGTAGCAGTAGTTGTAATAGGAGTAATAATAGCATTGAAGCAGCAGTAGTAGTAGTAGTAGTAGTAATAGGGGTAATAATAGTATTGAAGCATTAGTAGTAATAGTGATAGGAGTAATAATAGTATTGAAGCATTAGTAGTAATAGTGATAGGAGTAATAATAGTATTGAAGCAGTAGTAGTGGTAGAAGTAATAGGAGTAATAATAGTATTGAAGTAGTAGTAATAGTAATAGGGGTAATAATAGTATTGAAGCAGTAGTAATAGTAGTAATAGGAGTAATAATAGTATTGAAGCAGTAGTAGTAATAGGGGAAATAATAGTATTGGAGCAGTATTAGTAGTAGTAGTAATGGGAGTAATAATAGTATTGAAGCAGTAGTAGTAGTAGTAGTAGTAATAGGGCTAATAAAAGAATTGATGCAGTATTTATTTTTGTAGCAGCAGCAGTAGTATTATTCAAAGTAGCATTGGTACTGGGTTTTACTCAGCTATTGTTCATGTTGATGTGTGGTCTTTATATGGGGTGGTGATGGGTATAAACTTTGTATAGACACTGTGTGTTATGAGGCATAGTACCAATTAAAAAAATCCAGGGCAGTTTCTTATTCAAGTCTTTCGTCAGCATTTTAGTGGGAGCATATAGCTCATCTTTGCATCTTAACTTCTGTTCGTCCTCCGTCCCTGTGAAGTCACTGTATTCTGTTTATTCTGCTTGGCTCAACTGAAGTATTCAGGCTTTTCCAAAAGTAACTTTAAAATATTTATCAAACTGTTTCAACACCCAAGTATAAGCTGTCTCATTCTGAGTGTTAGACGTAGCCTCAGTCCCAAATGGCACACTACTTACTATAAAGTGCACTAACTCAAAAGGAAATAGTGCACTACATAGGGACTAGGTTACCATTTGTGACAAGCAGGCAGAGCTTCTGACTTTACTGACTGGCATAAACAGATAAATAAACGATTCCTCTCCTTTTCAGGTACATTCCTTCTCACTCAATACGGTTTTAGTTTCTACAAACTCCATGACCTAAAGTTACTCCTGTGTCAGTTAAAGATGGATATAAGCCTTGCCCTTATTCATTGCAGTAAGTGCTAGGATTGCCCATATTGACTTTACAAAGATGATTCCTTAAATGATTCCTTAAATGATTCCTTAAATGATTCCTTAAATGATTCCTTAAATGATTCCTTAAATGATTCCTTAAATGATTCCTTAAATGATTCCTTAAATGATTCCTTAAATGATTCCTTAAATGATTCCTTAAATGATTCCTTAAATGATTCCTTAAATGATGTTTTGTGTTGAACCTAGTGTCCATTATCTCTCAATGTGTTACACTCCCTGAATGGACTTAGAGGTCATTTTTGGATTCCATTTGTAACAGCAGATATCCATGCCAACAGCACATGTCTGTGATCCCTGAATTTCAGAATTTCATTCTAGATGCTATTTGATATTAAACATGGCGTTTCATTCTAGATGCCGTTTGATATTAAACATGACATTTCATTCTAGATGCCGTTTGATATTAAACATGACATTTCATTCTAGATGCCGTTTGAAATGTGCTCATTTTTTTATTCACCGTACCGTAAAAATTGTTTCTGGGCTTTCCCATTTTGAAGAAATACTCTCTTGACAAGGAGCCGAACTTTAAAATATACTTTTTTTCCCCCCTTTTGACGGATCTCGGTGACAGACTGTGATTTCCTGCCTTTGTCAGAATTCAGCGATCTGGCTGGAAGAATATTGAGAAAGAGTATCATTGCATTGAGATAGACACACCACTTAAACACACACACACACAAACCTCTAGAATGTTCAATGATATAACCACGTGAAAAGAGGCCTTTATAAGTTCCCGTGCTCAGTTTACATTGCGCAATTGTATTTTATCACAGTACTTCATTTGCCTCCAGAGATTTTGCCTGCCGCCTATTTGTGTCAGCCAGATTTAGCTGTTCCTTTATTCTGCCGTCGTTAGAATTGATGACACACACACACACGCACACACACCCCGATGGAATGGGATGACGTGTGGAAATCAATGAGCTCTTACACACCTTATCGCTCAAAGCAGATTTGAAAACTGCCAAAGGCACATTTCAGGGAAGCAATGCATTTAATTAATTGCGAGATTGGGTCGGTGTGCCAATGCTTGAATGTGCATTGAGTTGGCCTTGTGTTTGCGTAAGTTTGCTCGTGCATGCTCTGAAAGCACAAGGGTAGGTGACATTAAGGAGAAAAACAAGGTTCAAAGCCTGTCGAGCACGGGAAAAAAATCACTGGCAGCCCTTTACACGACTGACTGATCTAGCGTAGGACAACATCCCCCCCCCCCCCAAGACTGACTGCTGTGTACTGTACTGTACTATTGCTGCCATTCTTCAGTTCAGTAATGCCTTGTTCGGTGTTTGACATGTAGGTGCTCGCCAGACCTTAGTACCAGCACTCCTCCACAGCTTGAGCCAACAGCGCTCGTATGGGTTGATACGCGCATTGTTGAGCAACGGCTCTGTCACCCGGGCGCGTATTTCAGTCCGACTCAAGCACTCGCTATTCGTTCCTGGTTTTGCCGATGTGTAGTTCAACATGTCACAAACGATTACTGTGACCAACTCCGCTGAATGCCCTTTTAACTACCTTGGTATTATATGTAATGGTCTAGTCAGGTCCGGTCTGAGGTCCAGTCGGTTACACTTAGCTCGGTGCTGTGAACAGAACAGTGGGTGCTAAATGGCGCACTAAGTCCCTTCATATATTCCATTATGCCGGAGGCCCGTGGGATGTGGTTTGGGATGTCCACGTGGAGTGGCCATTCAGAGCCAGCTGATCGAGGGATGAATGGGGACGGTTCATTATGATAATGTATTCTATCCTTGGTTCAGCCTCACCGTATCTGCCTTATGCAATCTGGATTGTTTCTGTGTACCTGTTGTGGTTTTTTCTCTCCATTTTGGGGCATTTACCTTCTCCTCGTTGTCTTATTGTCACCTTGACCTCTGATTGTTTGTCGACACAGTCTGCAAACCGCAGTATCGGGCGTCGTTTCTGGGGGACCTGTAGAGGCTCAAATTCTGTTTGTGTCTCTTCAGTATTTCTTTTTTGTGCTCAGTGTCTCTCTGTTGGTTTGGGAGCATAAAGATTGTTATGTTCTCTGTTAGTTAATGGACTATCAGGTACATCTTATCTTATGGCATGTTCATGGACAGAGCCAACGAAGTCCAGAGAGGGCAGGTTAATAAGCAGACTGAAACAACCTCTTATCTGCATATTTCAGGAGCAGGGATGTGGGCTAAAATACAAAGCAATTAACTAGAACTGTAAACATGCTACCTTGTAAAATCTGTCGGTGTTAAATGAGGTGAAGGAGTGCTATCTTCTAAGTACAAGCGTTCTGTACAACTCCTGAGAGATGATTGATGTTTGAGCACAACAACCCAAATCCCTAGCTAAAAGGCCACTCCTATTTATGGAGTTTTCTGCTTGATTAAAACGAAACACAAGTGATGTCATGATCATGAGATTAATATGTTTTGATCATGACATAATCAGGTATTATTTTCTTGTTTATATGGCCTCTCTGAACTTCCATACGAACCAAGGACTTACGCTAATTTGGGTTTGCTTTCACTTAGTGGGTTATTTTTTCGTATTTGCGATCTAACCTTCATTTATATAATGTTTTTTTTCCCCCAGTAGTTACGTGTATAAGAATGATGAATGGATCAAAGTCCTCTGTATCTCCCAGTGTTGTGTGTTGCTGTTGTGTGTATGTGTTTTGGCCAGACCAAGGACTGTCGTTCTTTAGCACTGAATAAAATGCAACATAATGTGCCAAGCACCAACCTCGTTTGACGGCAAGGCTAAATTCCACATGCAGTTCCACGCCGCTGTTTCCAAAGAGTACCATATTCTGGGTTGCCCATGTGCATGGACATTTATTGGGGTGGATGAGAATGCAGAGAACACAGCATGTGTTCTTGTCGATGAGGCCAATACGGGGCTGGTGTCACTGTGAAGCTGGTCCGCTTGGTGACCATGCGTCGTTGGGTTACCTGACCGGCACCACCAGTCTGTTGGGGGCAGAGGGAGCCTTCCACAGGGACCTTTACAACAGCTTCCACCTGCCTGTTGGCTTGTCTGTATTTCAGGTTTGTGATCTTAGAATTGAGAACCAGTTCTCCTTTTCCACGACGGTCCGTCATGGGCATTTTTATGCTCCCCCATTCGGTGGTTTCTCATTATTCATCCAGTGTAATGACCAAGGCAGGGAGGGTTGGCTGCAACTCCCGACTCCCAGGCACTCAAACGTCTAGCCTGAAGCCTGGCTTAGCGTCAAGTGTGCCACAAAATCACATCCTGTAGCCAGATAAGGTCAACCTTTGTGTTTGGTTGTTCAGCATTACATATTGCTAAAACATGGTTTTGAATCTGCTCTTTCAGAATAATTTCCCACTGTCTCTCTCTTTCTGCAGTAAAATATTAAAAATGCCCCAGAATACATTTTAAAGGAAGATGCTGATCTCTTTTGCGTTCTTTTCCAGAACAAGATGTTCATCTACAGGGGTAAGGAGTATGAGCGGAGAGAGGACTTTGAGGCCAGGCTCCTCACCCAATTCCCCAACGCCGACAAGATGAAGACTACGACACCGCCCAGTGAAGACATCAAGAACTTGCCTTCACAGTGTATCCTGATCACAGATGGAAATAAATTGGCCAGCCGTTGATTGGTTGGTCAGTCTGTCTGTCAGTGATTCAGTTGTATTCATGAAACCCTTTCTAGTAACGGCAGTTATCGTATCAGTTATTTACCACAATAATTCACACGGGTGAAGTATATGTTCTGAAGACAAAAGTCCATACTCAGCAGAGCTTCTTGTGCCTGAGTTGCACCTCTTTGTTAACTAGAAGTTATTGAGGCCAGCTTTTGTTCATTTATTAAACGCATCAATATTTCCCCTAACGGTTGTGATGAAGGCATACAATGTTTCACTGTGAAGCCCATTCTGGAGCTCCCTCCAAAGTTCCAGAACAAACCTGTCTCGGAACAGATCGTCAGGTATGGACCCTCCTTTTTTTCTGCTCACTGTGTTAAAGGGGCAATCTGCTACACACAGTTATGGAAATCTACATGTAATTTAATCTATTTTGGTTGATGAATATTACTTTTCTATGCCTCATGGGTTTAGTGCAACTGTTGTGCCTATGCTCCAATGTTTGTAAACCGACCTCTCTACATCCTGGGAGCTGGTTCTAACCATCACATAGTTGACAGCAGGTTACATTTGCCCCGCCCCTCACGCATTTACCGAATCGGCCTGGGGAGCATGCTTTGAATTTCTTTCAACTGCTGATTCCCGCTTCAGTGCGGGGTGTGTGCGTCATTTCAGGTCAGCCGGACTAGGACCACATGTGGATCTGGTTTACACAGAAGCTACCTGATGAGACGTGCAAAGGAATATTTATTTTCATCTGCTGAATTCTCTGTGCGCAGTTCAACACCTGTTAGTGTTCAGAACTCCATGTGAAGTCGGGAGTCACTTTGATTTCCATAGAAACGGCTGGAGGTCGGCGGTAGGCTCCAGGCGAGCATCAGTAAACGGAACGCCAGTGGTACGCTAGGGGAAAACGCTAGCAGTAGGCTAAGGAACTGCTCAGGGATTGTGGGTGACTAACTCTAAATGTAAATGTGTTGTGTTGAAAACACAGCGGCTGACCTTGGTGTGTTTCCACGGTGTTATTAACTCTCCCGGGCTCCCGTTCGCAGATCTGCTGCACACGGGAGGACAGATACTAAGATAGACGCACACAAACACACACTCGCATACAAACAGGCACTGTGCACGTGGACTGTCATTAGAGGGTTGGCACGGAGAGTTCTGCTGAGAGCAAACGGCCACATCGCTGTGTGCGTGCCGGCTAGCACGCTGACAAACAGCCGGCCGCCTCGCCGGTCTGCACAGCGCGCCCGCCACATTCACTCAGCTGTGTAAATGCATGCCGATATGTCAGAAGATACCCTAACAGAAACCCTGTGTTAAATTAAACCAGGCTATTTATTGACCAAAGAACTTTGTTCTTTTTCCAAAGGGATGTATGCCTGGTAAATATGGCATAGCAGAAGGGTTATTTCCTCACGGAGAACGGAGGCCTGTTTGAATGGCCCTGCTCTGCACTGATCCTTCAGTAGTGTTGCGTTTCCTTCTATTCGACTGATTTTATTTGAGTATGGAGCTCTGTAAATAGATGTTTCAAAGAGGCCTGGGATGAACTGATAAGGAACCACCTAACCCGCTTCTCTTTCTGTTACCCTCTCTTTCCCCCGTATCTTTGTCTGTCTCCTTCTCCTTTCTCAGTTTCCCTCCATCCTCTCTTCCTCAACTCATGTTCTTGTCATTTTTCGGTCTCGCGCCCTCTTACTCCCTCTCACGCTCTGTTCTCTTCCTCTCCCTCCTACCCCCCTACACATCCCCACCCCCCCACCCCCTCCGTCCCTCCTCTCCCGGAGAGACCAGTGAGGCGTGGCGACGCAGTTAAGCTCATCATCACGGTCGTCACAATCCGAACTGCCAGTAGCGGAGCTGGGTTTTAGAGCAGGCCGTCAACTTCAGCCTAGCGCCTAATGCATTTTAAATGACTTAATTGAGGTGGCGGTATAGCTCCAACGCCGCTGCCTTCATCTGCTGATCAGATCACAGGCTGCCTTCCACATGACAACCCTGTGAGACCCGGCATGAGAACGGGCCCTGTAGGGGGGCCATTTGGGAAGCAGTCTGGAGTACTTTGACCAAATCCTACTAATCAGACGCTGCGGGCTCAGGTATGTTATTTTAATAAGGGGCATAACGTTCTGTGTTTTTACTAGATGAAACATAAGACAATGTGACTGTAATATGTGATAGGGGAGTGAGCGCAAAGCAACAGAGAGGTTCTTGCGCACCCTCGCACGAACGCGCACACAGTACCACATACAAACGCGCTAACATAGACACTCAGTCTCAGTCCTCTTCTGCGCTGCCAGCGACCTGGACAGCCTGGATGTTTTTCTTCAGCTTAAGAATTAATTCAGGATATGAAATGTTCTCTATTTGTGCTATTACAACCAGTCTCTTGACTTAAAGCGAACACATGGGTGTGCACGAGCTGGCCTGTGTTTTTGCGAGTGTGCCACAGTATCTGTCTTATTCATCTCACCCACCCGGGCCCACAGACAAAATGCCTAGAACAGTTACGGACAGCCTAGAACAGTTACGGACAGCCTAGAACAGTTACGGACAGCCTAGAACAGTTACGGACAGCCTAGAACAGTTACGGACAGCCTAGAACAGCTACGGACAGCCTAGAACAGTTACGGACAGCCTAGAACAGTTACGGACAGCCTAGAACAGTTACGGACAGCCTAGAACAGTTACGGACAGCCTAGAACAGCTACGGACAGCCTAGAACAGCTACGGACAGCCTAGAACAGCTACGGACAGCCTAGAACAGCTACGGACAGCCTAGAACAGCTACGGACAGCCTAGAACAGCTACGGACAGCCTAGAACAGTAACGGACAGCCTAGAACAGTAACGGACAGCCTAGAGCAGACAGAGCCCAGGACGCAACAGGCAGTCAGCAAACTAGCTTAACTCTGTTGTTGCTTGCTCTTTGGCGTTACAGGCTGGTTATCTGTAAAAGCACTTCATGACAGCTGTTGATGTAAAAAGGGCTTTGTAAAATGAATTTGATTGATTGCGTGATTGAACGAAGCAAGCAGACACCAAATGGAAAATAGAATGCTTGCTTTTCATTAGCCATGGATAACCCCTTCCCCATTGGCTGGATTTAGTCCAGGGGAACTATTTCTTCCTCCAAAGGAACAGTTATTTTTGAAATGACATTATAAGACATTACATGAATGTGGCCTTGGTCAAGCTCCCACTGCATCCTTTCAGAATGATCAATAATGTGTGTAATTCTGCCCGGGCCCAGAACATACCAGAAACGTAATGCAATTTAGGACAGCGAGTCAAATTATAGAGCAGTGTGCCTTCCAAAGCTTGACAGTAGTCTCTGTGAGAAGTCTATTAACCTAAGTAGCAGGTTCATCGCTGCCATGGCCAGTTATCTGTCTGTATTTCAGTAAATGTTAAAATTCAGCCCTGCCTCTGGGACTGGTACCGCTGACCTTTGCATGGACACATGTCAAGTCCATGTACATAATTTCATGCAGTTAATCACAGCTATGGACAGCCAGTCTATCCAGTCAGTCAACTAAAGATGTTGATGCTACTCAATCAAAGCAAATGTCAGCCAAGCAGTTTATTCAAATGTATTTCCTATTCTGCCTTTTTCTTTTTTTTTTCTCCTTTCTCATCCTATTCTTTCTGTTTGCCTTTTCTTGATTTCTCTTTCTCATTTATATTTTGCTTTATTGTCTTGGAAACATTTGTTTACATTGCCAATGCAACTGAAAAGTAAGGAATGTATAATGACTCAAGTAGGAGGATAACAGCCTGCTGAATTAAACATTTTGAATGTTACATTATAACATAATGTATTAAAACATGCAAATAATCACAAGATGAACAAGGGCAAAAAGGGGAATAGAATATTTGTTGGTTAGGTTTAAAATTGGGTTTGTGTTCCATGGCAAATGTTTCAGCTGTACATTGTGGTATTTTACCGGGTTTTTCAATGTTTTATCAGTATTCAAATTTGCGGGTCTGTATGGTCTGCAAAAAATGTCTTTAATTTGGTGATACTTTTGAAATGAGTTTAGGACAGTCCAGCTCAGTTTCCACTTAATGTTGTGGGCATCGTGCGAAAAATCTGAATTCTCCCTAGACAAGGTTCTGCCTGTGGCGGCCCCTCTCAATAACGAAGCCATGCTCATTATGTTTGTACATGGTCAAGGTTTTTCTTAATTTCCTGTCTGTTAAGTGCAAGGTACCATTTAAATGTGCTGTTTTTCATGCTTTTGGTGTCTGAGAGTTTACCTCTGGTTTACTGTTGATTTGGTTGGTACTAACTGTGTTGCCTTCTTGGTTCTCTCTCACTCCAGTTTTTACACAGTGAATGAAGTGCATAAATTCCAGTATTCCAGGCCTGTGAGAAAAGGAGAGAAGGATCCAGACAACGAGTTTGCGGTAAATGTTCATATTTAACTTAATCTAACTTTCTTTGGCCGTTTTCCTTATTTACTAATATTCTGTTTGTGGTCATGGGTGTTTTATTATTTACAGAGAATGCCTGTTATGTAAACGCGCTGATTTTTTTTGGTCGGGCACAGTCTCTTATCACGGTGGCATATCCCGTAGAAGTGAAGCTGTAACCACTACATGATAATATGATGTAGCCTACATGTTGAACAATGAATTGACGTAAAGTGATATTCCAGTGCTGCGGTTATTAAACTTATATTTATTAACACACAGAGGTTCCGTAATTTAGTTGGGTCGTCGGTCCCTTAACTTGGCGCCGATGTACATGTAGCAAATATCAGGCTCATCCCCTTGTTTTTATGCAAGTTGACTTTAACAATCCCAATCTTGTGTTTAAAAGGGAGGATTTCGGTCCAATTCCATTCTTAATGTAGTGTGGTTTGCAGCAGTTCGAGGTGGCAGTCTGGACCAAACAAAGGAAAATAACCAACGACATGTATTATTTCACCGTTTTGCTGAATTAAATGAGTTACAGCACATTAATCAACCTGTCTGATATCACAGGCTGATGTAACCCTGGGAAAATAGGCCACCTGGTGTAGTCTGTTCACGTCCCATTCAGCGTAGTGCGTTTTTATCCCACGTGCCGTTGGACGACAGAAGCGTAAATAATATGTAGGTTGGGACACAAGTTTTCCTTTTCTGAACAGACTTTGAAGGATTTAATATGTGCATTATTTTCCAAATAATAATTTACTGGCATAACCATGGGGTCATGATCTTTGCTTGTTTGATACAGGCTTGGTGAGGCCTACCGGGACAAATACAAAATAGTCAACATAAGAAATATAGCAAGTCTGGTTGTTGGCTTTGGACTGAAGTTGTCTAATTTCAGTATTATAAAATGAACAGTTAACCCTGTAAATAAACTGATCATATCAAATGGTTATTCTGAATAATGCCTGCTTCCGCTTATTTTTATTCATTCCACTTTGCCATAAATCCATGTTTTTATTGATGCGGTTTACAAAAACACAGAGAATATGTATATGTGGCATTGTGTGACAGTGGGATATTATAATTTGTTTTTATTTGATCTGAATTGATTGGAAAATTGTAATCTATGGCAAGTGATGACGAAATGCGACAACCAATTTTGTCTGAAATTGAACCTTTTTTGTGTGGTTTTGGGGGATCTCTGCCACAGAAAGAGGGAAAGTGAAGCCCAGTAGGAACAACTGAACTTAAATTGGGGGGAAAAATGAAAGGGAATGCCACTGGTATATTCCCCTGTCATTATCTGACACAAAAATAAAAATATAACCATTTATTTAAAAGCAACTGAAGGGAAATACTTGTTTTTATCCTGTTTTGGTTTTCCTTGGGGATTGTGAGTCATTACTTCTAATAGAGTGGAGGTGTTTCTGATGTGTGTGTGTGTGTGTGTGTGTGTGTGTGTGTGTGTGGGGAGTCCCTTTCATTTGGGATGTCTGCTTGCCTCACGATGAGCGACACACACAACACATGAGCGCACAATGCTAACACACCCCCACCACAAGGACACAACACACGTCTTTCGCGCACACAACTTAGTTCATCCTTTTCCACGCCACAGCCCTAGTTGAGGTTTGAGTCGGCTATTACACGTCTTCTGCTGTACATAAAAAACACCAGCATGAGAGGGTTTCCCGTAAAATAAGAGTGATTTCACAGGCGATTCCCAACGTATGCTCTTGTCCTGTCGTAATTCGAGCACCTGTAATTTAGTCCGGTTTGTCCTTTCATTCCTGTCGGCTCAACGGAAGACAGAAAAGCTTTCCGAATCATTCACTTTCCAAGAAAACAATTCTACAAATATTTATTTTCCAGAACATGTGGATAGAGAGGACCACTTACGCCACGGCCTACAAACTGCCCGGGATACTGCGATGGTTCGAGGTCAAGTCTGTCTCCACGGTGAGTTTGTATATCCAGTCAGTCTTCACCCGATGTGTGTGTGTGTGTGTGTGTGTGTGTGTGTGTGTGTGTGTGTCCATACGTCAAGGTGGACTCCATTGAGTGTGATGAGCTTGGGCGCCAAGCAGACCTTACTAATCAAATCAGGATATGTGCTCTACACGAAACATTGATCTTATTGGTCCACTTAACTGGTGCACACCACTGATTAGAGGTACAGGAGACAAGCCAGTCCTCTGGGCACACACACATACACAGGCTGACACATACACAGGCTGGCACATACACAGGCTGGCACACACACACATACACAGGCTGGCACACACACATACACAGGCTGGCACACACACACATACACAGGCTGGCACACACACACATACACAGGCTGGCACACACACACATACACAGGCTGGCACGCACACACATACACAGGCTGGCACGCACACACATACACAGGCTGGCACGCACACACATACACAGGCTGGCACGCACACACATACACAGGCTGGCACACACACACATACACAGGCTGGCACACACACATACACAGGCTGGCACGCACACACACACTTTCCACTTTCACTGCCGTCCATCGATTTCCCCCTTGCTTTTTAAAGAAAGTATCCATAGAAAATAGCTACCGAGCAAATGCCTACTGGAACAAGCGCAGAGCCCAATGCCTGGATTCAATTACCTGGATGATTTCATTGTAAATGAGATAATCGCTTGAATGCAGAATGGCGCCTCTGCTGTATACCAACAAAACACACAAGCACTTTGCAGTCGCTGAATTGACAGACAGTATGTTGCCTTTCCACACGAACACAATGTCTTATAATATCTCTGTAATTGTTCTATCAATTTCTTGTTTGTAATACCACCCTGATACTGGGAAAAGGAAGCTCTGTTGACAGGGAGAAAATGAGTGCAGAAGGAAGAGACTGGGGAGAGGGGGAGAGAGGGAGGTTGGGGGGAGAGAGGAAGGGACTGGGAAAGAGGGTGAGTGGTGGAGGGTGAGAAGGAGATACTGGGGGAGGGAGAGATGGGTGGGGGAGGGAGAGGGAGGTAGAGAGAATGAGAGATCTGGGATAGAGAGACATGGGAGGGAGAGAGTGAGACTCGGGGGGGGGGGGGGGGGAGAGTGAGACTCGGGGGGGGGAGAGTGAGACTCGAGGGGGGGGGGGAGAGTGAGACTCGGGGGGGGAGAGAGTGAGACTCGGGGGGGGAGAGTGAGACTCGGGGGGAGAGAGAGTGAGACTCGGGGGGAGAGAGAGTGAGACTCGGGGGGGGGAGAGTGAGACTCGGGGGGGAGAGAGTGAGACTCGGGGGGAGAGAGAGTGAGACTCTGGGGGAGAGAGAGTGAGACTCGGGGGGGGGGAGAGTGAGACTCGGGGGGGGGGGGGAGAGTGAGACTCGGGGGGAGAGAGAGTGAGACTCGGGGGGAGAGAGAGTGAGACTCGGGGGGAGAGAGAGTGAGACTCGGGGGGAGAGAGAGTGAGACTCTGGGGGGGAGAGTGAGACTCGGGGGGGGGGAGAGTGAGACTCGGGGGGGGGGGAGAGTGAGACTCGGGGGGAGAGAGAGTGAGACTCGGGGGGGGGGAGAGTGAGACTCGGGGGGGGGGGGGGGAGAGTGAGACTCGGGGGGGGGGGGGGAGTGAGACTCGGGGGGATGGAGAGTGAGACTCGGGGGGGGGAGAGTGAGACTCGGGGGGAGAGAGAGTGAGACTCGGGGGGGGGAGAGTGAGACTCGGGGGGAGAGAGAGTGAGACTCGGGGGGAGAGAGAGTGAGACTCGGGGGGAGAGAGAGTGAGACTCGGGGGGAGAGAGAGTGAGACTCGGGGGGAGAGAGAGTGAGACTCGGGGGGAGGGAGAGTGAGACTCGGGGGGGGGAGAGTGAGACTCGGGGGGGGGGAGAGTGAGACTCGGGGGGGGGGAGAGTGAGACTCGGGGGGAGAGAGAGTGAGACTCGGGGGGAGAGAGAGTGAGACTCGGGGGGGGAGAGAGTGAGACTCGGGGGGAGAGAGAGTGAGACTCGGGGGGAGAGAGAGAGAGATGGTGAAATTGAGAAGTACCTGTTTCTGGATTAACATTATCAATCACACACTGTCTACTGCCTCAGTTGTCTGATCCTGTTAATGGCTCGTTATTTGGTCAAACAACAAACGCTGTACTCGGAGTAATTAGGCTCCCTACGTGTTCTGTTATCAATTACACTTTATTTGTCACTTTGATTAGTCCCTTTCATGTCACAACTGCCAGGGAATTGCCGTCTACAAGAGAGCGCATCTCGGTCTCTCTACTCTATTGCTCACTCACTCTCTTTACTGTTTCTGTCTGTCTAATGTCTCCGTCTCTCTTGTCCCTCTGTCCCTGGTGAACTCCCTTGTGTGTTTCCTATTACAACCTGACGGGCGAAGTAGAAAAAAGTCATGCCACCTCCAGAATTGTTATTTTCCTTGACAAAGAATGTCTACATTGAATTAGCGACATGTAATGATATGTAATACACACAAATTAACTTGGGGACACTATAAAGAATTATGTATTAGGAAGATATTGTATTGTCAAAATAAGAATTAATAAACATTATAGTCTATTTTAAAGGATTGCCAGAACAAATGGCTTTATTGAGCGCAACCAACAAATGCAATTGGTAGGAGTTTGTTAAAAGGCATTGGCATAGAACTAGATGCTATGGTTGGATTAAATGAAAGTAGAGATCTTTGACCACAAACACGCAGAGAGATTGGCACTGGAAGGATGTGTATGCAAAAGAAATAACTGAATACTTACTGTTTGGTGTAAAATCTTTAATGTTAGGGGGCCTTTTAGCTTGGACAGGTTCCAGGGCCCCTGTTATGGTAAATGGTAAATGAATGTAACCAAGTACTAGATGATTTTAGGCCAAAACCTGCTTGGATCTGCCAGGTGGTTGTAACTCAGAACAAGTGGATTTTGTGGCAAGACGACAAACCCAAGAACACATTGACAAGATTTACTTAGATTGCAAACAATCTTGTACATGTTTAGACCGAAGCTAAATTCCCTACCTTGTAGTTTCTTTCACTAATAATAACATCTTGACCAGGCCAGGCACACAAACACCCTTCTGCATAGAAACAGACAGATTAGCAGCCAGATGATTTGGGTCCCCCATGGTTCATTTGTTTGTTCATCATACTGGCCTAATGATCCATCTAAACCCATCCCTCTGACCTCTGGTCTTACTTGTCTTCAGGCCTAATGATCCATCTATACCCATCCCTCTGACCTCTGGTCTTACTGGCCCTTATGATTCATCTAAACCCATCCCTCTGACCTCTTACTGGCCTAATGATCCATCTTTTCAAGAGGCTGGCCCAGGATTTACAGTCACAAATCCTTCCAGAACTATAGAAACGGTTGTTTTCTCTGGTGATGCATACCTTAGTCACAGTGATGTTTAACATTTGAATTAAAAACCAATCGCCCGATGACCCTCAACCTGAATCGAAACTGAATTCTGACCCTTGTTGTGTTGATCTTCCTGCTTCCTCAGGAGGAGATCAGCCCGTTGGAGAATGCCATGGAGACGATGCAACTGACCAATGAGAAGATCAGCAACATGGTGCAGCGCCACCTGAGTGACCCCAACCTTCCCATCAACCCCCTCTCCATGCTTCTCAACGGCATCGTTGACCCCGCTGTAATGGGGGGCTTCACCAACTATGAGAAGGTACGATTTAATGTCCGGGTTAGAAGCTGTCTGCGTTTCGTTCTGCTGTTCTTGTGCTTGTTCAGTGATAATAAAGCTGAATCTAATTGAATGTATATGCGCACGCACAAATACACAGTATGTGCTGTGTAAACATAAGAGCTGAGGAGGTTCTCGTCCTCCTCCAGGCATTCTTCACTGAGAAGTATCAGGAGGAGCATCCAGATGACCAGGAGAAACTGGAGAAACTGAAGGACCTCATCGCCTGGCAGGTTAGACTGATGCATACACAAACTGACGTACACACACACACACATGCTTAGCAGCGGTCACAGGGATGGGGTGGTCATGAAACGTTTGTTAACCGTTATCTACCGTGCGCATGGCTGCAGTCTTGCATTCATTTACCTCGGATCAACACAACGATGCAAAGCTGTCTGCCAGGTTCGCTTGTTAATGTGATGGTTTGAAATGTCCAGTGGTGTCAAGCACATTACTGTGATTCCAGTCTCTGGTATCTCTCACTGCCACCTTCCTCTGGTATTTACGTATGGTGAGTAAACACCACGTCCTATTTTCAGAAGGATACAGCGAGGATGGAGATTAGTTTAGGTGCTGTATATGTCATGGCATTCTCCTCTGGCCCTGTGATAACCTCGGTTGAGACTGTGCCACCGAAGCTGGCTATGAAGAGGGTTATTTATTTAGATAGAAATGATCCAGCAGAAAACAGAACGCTGGCTGATGAGCGTGAAGAGAATCGTCCCCTCCCTGATGATCCTGACAGAACTGAACACAGCCCTGTGTTCGTTAAAGTTCCTGAGAGATAAGAAAATGGGAGTGTGCTGAAGCAAGCATCCTACAGTTCCAAAGTTCCAAGCGTTCCAATGTTCCAAGCATTCTGCAGTTCTAAGCATTCTGGAGTTCCAAACATTCTATTCTAAAGTTAGATGAGTTCCATGCATGAAATTGACGAGTGAAAAAACCAGCATGGAGCTTTTTCCCGCTCCGCGCCCTTAGAGATCCTGGAGGGGGGAGCAGATACAAACACAAATACTCGCTTCAGAGCTTTAATCTGCTCATTGTAGCACAGCCTCCTGGATCAATATCCTTTTCTCTCATCACATCCTCTCCCCCCCCAAACCACCTCCCTTCTCTCCTCCTCTTGGCTCTCCTTCTCTCCCCCCTCCCCCAACCCACCTCCCTTCTCTCCCCCCCTCCCCCAACCCACCTCCCTTCTCTACCTCCTCTTGGCTCTCCTTCTCTCCCCCCTCTCCTTTCTTTCTCACACCATCATTATTTCCTAGGAATATAGTTTGCATGCAGGGAATGGAACAAGCTCTAACGTTCAAGTTTTTAATGGTGTTAATTTGAACATTGTTTAAATGTATGTTTGTAGTTCCCAGCCTGGAGGAAAACTCGGCACGACCGTTTTCATTCCGGGGAATCCACCATGCGCGCTCGCATGATGATTAACGATCGAGAGACACACTCACCAGTGGGGGGACACAGACACACGTCAGTAGTTGTTCCATTAAACCTACCTCTTGCATGCAGGTGGAAGAGATTTTAATAGGTGTTTTCTTTATCAAAATAGGTCATCCTTCTGTTAGCAATGGAATAGCAATATAACTGATTTTCCCTGGAAGAAAGTCAATGTCTACTCATGTATCTAAGAGCCTTGAGATTCTATGAAAAGAAGATATAGAAGTTCAATAAATTAGAATGTATTATTATCTCATTCCCTAGGCTAGGTGAGTCATACAGGAACATGACATTAGCGTCTCTTTCATGCACACGCACGCACGCCCACAGAGAGCCACACACCTGCACACATTCACTTGTAAGTTCCATTGTGTTTGTGAGGTTTGACATCGTGGCGTTTCTTCCTTTCAGGATGTCACCGGGTTTTCTGAGCAATTGTAACTTCTTGGTACCTACCGTTTAAATAAATAATCAGGTTTTGAGACCTGGTTGGAAGTCTTATCTTTTCCGTCGTGTTAGATTTGGCAAGGTTCTGTTAACTTTGCCTCTGTTCGATGTGGCCTACATCTGGTCATCTAAGTAAGCATTTTACAAACTGTTGTTTGAGGAATATCTGCCAGCCCATGTAAAAGCCCCACTGATTGCATTGGTGGTTCATTCATAGAACCGGATTTACACGTAGCTACTGCGATGACTTCTGTTTAGGGGTTGGCACATACAGAATTGAATTTGAGTGTGTTCTTTATAAATCCTATGTTCTATCCCTACGAGGGAGTTTTCCACATCCTCTGTTCATCATGTTCTTGTTGTTGCTTGTTCTTTAGGGTTTTAATCTTGATACTTATATAAGTACGTGACAAGTGCTGAAGTAAAACTAGCTTTATGAAATCCATTTAACTGGTTTGATTCCTAATGGGGCTACGATAAGGACCAAAAACGTTTTTACTTACAGAACTGTTTCCTAGTGCAAGTCCAAAGTTAGAAAATAAAGTTGCGTTACTTAGTAGGTACGGTATCATAGAGACATTGTGTTAAAAGAAATGTTTGAATTAAAAGTGATGGCCAAAAGTTCTCTTACGCAAGCGTTCTAAAAAACATTCACTTTCAGAACGGGGTCAGGAAAAGGTTAGCAGGGATTCTTCAAAGGATTTGATTTCAAGACATGCTTCCTACAGCAAGAGGGTTGACCTCGAAGGACCTGTTACCTTTCAGAATGAGTTGGGAGAATAATGACAGCCAGGCGTTTAATGGAGATACTGAAAGCATTTTTATTGGATACCGTGTCCCTACCACAATTGCTTTATAAATAGTGTATTATTAACTTCTTCTTGGGCTCTGACTAAACAAAACAACCTAAAATCATTCCTTACTCCAGGTCACTTCTAGTGGTGGTGACTATCCAGGAAAATCATTTCAGGTTGGCCTTGTGAACGGGTTGGGATTTTCAGAGGGAGTGAAATATGGTGATGGACTGAGGATGTCCAGCGCTTCAGACTGTCCCTCCCAACGCTCTGGTTTTACCTTCCTCACAACCTTTATTCTTTAATAACCAATTTCTTCACATCCTTTGTCCTTGTATATCGCCATTCCATTAGGAAAATGATGGGGAGCACCGATAAGCCCTCATAAGGGATCATCTGAAATGCCCTCACAGTAGACCAATCAACACGCCCTCAGATCATCAAGTCCCACTTTGCATCTTTAAGTATCAGTCCAGCGCTTTAATCCTCTTCTTTTTTATTTTAAAGCTGGACTGGAATGTTTGGGTGTACTTTTCTTTTGACCAAAACAATCTCATCAGTCAGAGAGAAAGTCCTGGGGTTTGCAGGAACGTTTCATGTAAAGGTGTAATCTATAAGTTCCCTTGTAGCAAGCCATTGTTGCTCCCATGACTTTCTATCACCTGCATGTTCAAGTCTCGCTCCTCCCGCTGAAGACATATTGCCAAGGAAAAACTCCTCCTCTGTTCAAATCATGTGCTTTGTTTGTTTGACTGAGTTAGGAAAATAGAAATGCAAATGAATAGAAGATGCATTATTTTTCGTCCTATTTATTCTAGGCCTTTGAGTAATCTTAGTCTTAAGTGAACTCAAGTATGAGCAATGTATTGGTTGTGCTAGGCTAGAATATTCTGCATGTCAGAAGAAATCCACACCAGCTCAGTGCTTTGGATCTAGTCTACGTTATAAGTCATGAAGCAGGTCAGGCATGGCATCCTATCATTGCCATGGGGAGGGTAATTAAAAAGTTTAAGTTCTGCTCTGCAGTGTTTTATCCCATGGATTTGTCAGAAAGACAGGAAGAGAGAGACACATTCACCAACACACACACATGCGCACACTCTGCCACACACGCACCTTTCTCAAATGCAACAGTCTGAGTGAAATCATGACTTAAAGTGGTAAAGGGATGAGAATCTTGAGTAACTCTGACTTTTGTAACTCTGACTTATATACATTATCATCAAATAACTTGATCAACTTTGCGGTGATGACTACTGTCTCGAGGTAAAGTGTATGTGAGACTGTTCTGATATGTTGTCCCACCCAGCTATCTTAAGATGAAAGCGCTAATTGTAAGCTACTCTGGATTTGAGCATCTGATAAACGACTAAAATGTAAACAGGAAGAGAACGAGGGAAGTTATCTGTTTGAGGAGAGCAGATGTCTCTGTCTATCAGAGAGCTAGTTAGTGTCCTGAACACGAATCTATATAAACAAGACTAATGAAGGAGGGAAGCAGGAAAAGAAACTTCAGTTAGAGCCTAAACCTGGGAATTAAATGAAAACCTGCAAGCATGTGAGAGATATCAGCTTGAACTATCTGTCATAGTATGCCAATTAAAGAGAAATCCCGTCGTGTGATAGATTTCATCCTGGAATACCTGTACTAGTCACAGAGAGAACTCATCATTGTCAGGTGGAAATCTTGTAACACATTTTTTCCCCTTAATGTTTTTAGATAGATAATCATTATCACGAATTGATAGCAGTAATTCTGAAAATGTTTTAACTTTAGCATGATTGAAAATTCTTCACCATTCTTCAACATTGAAAATTCTTCAACATGCAGGTGTTGCATAATTGTATGTTTATTTATTTCCTTGTCAACGGACAACTATGAGGCAGAAGTGCATGATAAATGTCTAGGACGTAGTTGTTAGAGCATGAAATGGCTACGACGTAGGTGTAAGATTATGAGACTGTTAAGACACAGGATTAAGAGTATGAGACAGTTAAGACACAGGATTAAGAGTATGAGACCGTTAAGACGAAGGATTAAGAGTATGAGACAGTTAAGACACAGGATTAAGATTATGAGACCGTTAAGACACAGGATTAAGAGTATGAGACCGTTAAGACGAAGGATTAAGAGTATGAGACCGTTAAGACGAAGGATTAAGAGTATGAGACCGTTAAGACGAAGGATTAAGAGTATGAGACAGTTAAGACACAGGATTAAGAGTATGAGACAGTTAAGACACAGGATTAAGATTATGAGACCGTTAAGACGAAGGATTAAGAGTATGAGACAGTTAAAACACAGGATTAAGAGTATGAGACCGTTAAGACGAAGGATTAAGAGTATGAGACCGTTAAGACGAAGGATTAAGAGTGTGAGACAGTTAAGACACAGGATTAAGAGTATGAGACCGTTAAGACACAGGATTAAGAGTATGAGACCGTTAAGACACAGGATTAAGAGTATGAGACCGTTAAGACACAGGATTAAGATTATGAGACAGTTAAGACACAGGATTAAGAGTATGAGACCGTTAAGACACAGGATTAAGATTATGAGACAGTTAAGACACAGGATTAAGAGTATGAGACCGTTAAGACGAAGGATTAAGAGTATGAGACAGTTAAGACACAGGATTAAGATTATGAGACCGTTAAGACACAGGATTAAGATTATGAGACAGTTAAGACACAGGATTAAGAGTATGAGACAGTTAAGACACAGGATTAAGAGTATGAGACAGTTAAGACACAGGATTAAGAGTATGAGACAGTTAAGACACAGGATTAAGAGTATGAGACAGTTAAGACGAAGGATTAAGAGTATGAGACAGTTAAGACGAAGGATTAAGAGTACGAGACAGTTAAGACACAGGATTAAGAGTATGAGACAGTTAAGACACAGGATTAAGAGTATGAGACAGTTAAGACACAGGATTAAGAGTATGAGACAGTTAAGACACAGGATTAAGAGTATGAGGAATTGCAGGTTGCATCTGTCAACCATCCAATCCCATGTTTGCTGTAGGGCCTTGGTAAGTTACTGTGGGAACGCTTAGGTGTGCACATTGTGGATCATGAGAAATTGTCTGTTAACCTCCTGAAATGTTTTTGACAGCATAATATTGTCTGGGTTTAGTTAAGCTGAGCCTTTGTTGTAGTGCATTAACTTCCCTGACAGACACTGCAGAGGTAAATTAGCTATACAGGCAAATCATTTGTCAGTACAATAAAACCTGAGGTTTTGTTATGTGCTCATGAAATAAAGCACTGTGTGCCGTCGGTCATAGATGGGGAAGCACGAGCAGTATTGATCGACCAGATTCATTGGCTTTGTGTGGTTAACCCTTTCCAACCCCAGGGTTAGTGAAGTGATGTTGCAGTGACAGGATGCAGTGACAAGATGCAGTGTACGCAGCACCAGTTCTGGCTTGCACAGCTTTGGAGCCGCAATTGGGACGCATAGAAATCAGAATTTGGCTTCGGTATTGAACGTGACCTGTTGGAAATAAAGTGGTGCTGTGTCCTGCTGGGTTGATTTTCCGAGGAGCGATTAAGGTTGACTGTCTTGCTCAAGGACAGAGCAACACATTTTCAGCCTGTCCGCTAGGGGATTCAGTCTAGCAACCTTTTAGTTATCGGTCAACTGATCTAACCGCTAGGCTTTCCACAGGGTTGACTGTTAGGTATGACTCACAGGTGGTTATGAATTCAACTCCAAAGGCTGTTACAAACTACTGGCTCCTCCGGGTGGCTGTCTGACTAAGCCCATATATAGTACTCTTTAATGACAGGACCCTAAACAATAACTAGTTACATTACCAGAATTATACTGTATAAATCTCATCAGCCGTCTCAATGGCATCTAAAAGCCATCTGGTTGACTCTGCCATATGGACTGAGAGGAGGAAACGCACACCACTAGCGAGCAGCGCATCTCATTCCCCTTTGCGACCATGAAAAGCCCATCTGAAATTGAAAAAGCCACCACTCATATTTAATGTGTGAGATTTTCCTTTTCTAAATGATGGCGGTGAAATATTGCAGAGGGTGTTTCTACTCTCTGCCTGTTTGAACTGTCTAGTTGTCTTCCCTCACTGGGGACCAATTAGCAGATATTAACTATGGATTCTAGTTGGAAAATCCCAATTTCTCAATCTCTCTCTTTTTTTCCATTCCAATTCTTGCTCTCCTGCTAGCTTATCCTTTCTCACTTAACCTTCGCTGTCTCTATACCATTTTAGCTCATGTTAACGAACCTCATTTCTGGAGTAATTTCTGTCTTGTATACATGTTTATAGGCTCCATTTGACTTAAAACTAACAGTATACATCTAACAGCGGCTCTCAAATTTTTAGGGCCATGGGATTCATCATTGGACCCCTCATAATCAAAGCACAGTTCGACTGAGATTGAAGGAAACTAATAATAATAGCACACAAGGAATTTTACTATGACTTTGGCAGTGCATGGCTGAATAAACCAAGTTCTTCAGCCCTGGGAAGGATCATTTTAAAAACCCACATTTTGGCGTCTGAAAGAAAATGTTGCAGCTTTGAAACAAATTTCCTGCACATCTACACATTTTGCCATGAGGCTTGAATTATTATTAATTAATGTTTAAAAAGAAATGGGGGGGAATACAGGAACTGCTACTTTACAAACTTGATTGGTAGAGTATCGTGGGAACAAGTTTCTTTGTATAAATTAATATTGTATTTTATTGTTTGCTAATATCTGTTTTATTTGTTGTTGTTGGTTGAACAAAAGGGATGTTTGCATGTATGTCTTCATACCCCATGCAGTTTGAGAACCACTGACCTACGATAACCTTTTTATAGTGCGTTGCTATGCCAACACTGTGGTGTTTTATCATGCTACTGATGTGTGTGTGTATCTGGCAACAAGGTGTGTGTGTGTGTGTGTGTGTGCGCGCGCACGCGCTATAAATAGATGTGGGTATCCTGGGAAACAAGGTGGATTCTGCCCCATCACGTTCTTCATTGCTGTCTATCTATCCCTCTCTCTCTCTCTTAGCTCCCACCCCTTCCTGTCTCGCTGTCCATCTCGGTTTGTCTCACTCTGCCGCTCTCTCTCCCTGCTCAGAGTGTCCCTGCAGGGATTGTAAAGATGCTTGATATCACGGGAGACCCTCACTGGCTGCGTGCAAACAATCAGTCTGTCTTCATAGTTGAGCAGCATTTAGCTGGTGGAACCAAGCACAGCAAAATAATAACAGGACTCTGCGATGTCCTCAGGGCTAAAATGTTTCTCTCTGTTTGTATGTTTCTTTCTCTCTCTTTTAGGCGTGTGGTCTCAGTGTTCATGGTCTAGACCTTTGTATGGGTTGGAACATGAGGGCGCCTCCTGGACTCTCAGTGCTGTCCCCGTTACATTTTAGTATGTGTTCTTTACAGAGAAAGATTTGGATAGATTATCTCTTAGAAACATGAGTGTCTTTCCTAATCTGACCGAATCCGCTTTCAGGATGGGGAGCTATCTAACGTCACGTTGTGAGATATTAAAACTCTACCTTCGTTTTATGTGAGCCAAACACCTGATGTTTTATTAAATATGAAACATCATTAAAAGGACATTTTGGATTACATGACATTACCTTTCATGATATGATATCTAAGCCTACACCAATATGGAATTTAATCCAGCAGAAAGATATATTATTCTACATGGAGTATAAAAAGGCAGGATAATTGTCAATGTTACCCAGCACAATTGGAACATAATGAATATTTTTTATTTATTAAAAACGAATTAGAATATGCATTTATAAAAGTGCATATGCATATGGAAAACTTCCTGACGGCCTTTCAAAGTAGAGATAAAAGCCACTTTGTGTCAATTCTGCCTTTATTCATCAGAAGTCTGATGTCTCATTTGCCTTTCCAGGTAAACAGAAGGGAGAATGAAAGACTTATATGTTATTCATTTTGATATGTACAATTTGTCATAAGAGGTGCACTAAACTCAAAGGTGCAAATTTGTAACAAAAAAGCAATAGCCGAATAATTCTTTCTAGCACACCATGTTCCTGACAAACTAGTGTTTAGCTTGTGGTATATGCCTTTTTCTGCTTCATGACTTCAGTTATTAAAGCAATTATAATAATGAACCCTGATTAATCATGTGATCAGGCTTAATTGGAATTGCAAAATGTGTTTAAAAATTGGCCCTAAAGAAGAATATTGTTTCAACAGCTAACTTTACCCTCGTTTAGTAGGTTTTGGGGAGACATGCGTAAACATCTATTCACGGGACACACACAAAACAACATTGTAATCTACCCAATTACTGTAGTGACCCCATGTTCACTCCACCACAGTCAGGCTGGGTGGGGCTTATTTGTCTGGTACAATTGTGTTGGTGTCGTAATACAGATTACCCTCCCCCGCCAGACACCCCTTCATACCTTCCTCCAATGACATACTGTCATTACACCGCATCATCCAATCAATCTGGAGAGCTGCTGGGTGTCCAGGCACTTGAGCCGACCCTGAATCACACCTAAGCTTTTCAAGGTAACATCCTGTAGCTGATATTGTGCTACGACCTAGGCTATCTAGTGTGTTGTCTGTCATTCTTTTATATACTGCGCTCCCATCTGATGCTGTAGTTTCAATTTGTCTTCCTCACGCAGCGTACTGGCGCCCTACATGGTGAAGTGCCAGTACGTGACAAGTCGCGGGTTAAACAAAGTGGAATCACAATTCACGACGCAAATGTCTACTACTCTACGTTGCTATATAGAAAAAAAGTACGAGTGAAGCGCTCCAGACAGCTCTGGCACTGGTCAAGATGTTGAAGGTATGCTGTTGCAAAAACAGCATGAAGTGACTGTATCACGCTCCGGAAAGCTCCTGCTCAACGCTAAAATCAAGCCCTGGCTACGGATGGTTCTTATGCGAAAAACCATTAATGACATTAAACATTTGAAATGAATTGCATGCATTAACATTTTACTGTGACAGCCCTAGTGCAGATACAATGTCATTTTGGGCTGTAATTTTGTCCTTTGATGGCTGATCAGTTGATTGTGTTCTTACCTCGGTCTTTGAATTTGAAGGCGGTTATATTTCTCCAGATGCCACCTATAGCTGTTTGACAGGAAAAATGTGCTGCTTTGTTGTGGTTCAGATCACAGATTGCCCCTTTCGCTCTTGACTAAATATTACGGACAAAATCTTGTAATTCCTGACATACTACGGTGAACTTGTGAATTTAGGACTGTCATGTTTTAAAGTTTTAATCTGTTTTAATTATATTAGCCACTCTGTCTGCTTGCGAGACACAATATTATACATTTGTGCATGCGTCTGAAGTAGTCTCTGAACTGTAATACATTTTGTGTGTTTTGAGTGTAAAGAAAATAAATATGTCAGTTATAATTGTTGCACTGCATTACATTTTCACGGGTCTAACTACGAAAAATATATTTCACCCATATTTGTAGGAGTATGTCTGTCTGTATTAGTGTAGCATTGGTGAATAAGTCCGTCCGCCTCTGTGCAAGGCTCGAGTGTCATCTGACTAGGACGAACACACAGACACACAGCGCTCTCTCAAATTAAATTAAATAATTAGCATGCAGGGTGGTGACAGAGAGGTTGTCACTGTGGCCAAACCAGAGTATAGGAGTTATTATAAAAAGTATCCGTATGTTTGAGCTACAGTTGTTAATAACTCTCTCTCTCTTTCACTCGCGCACACCACCTTATTTGCCCGACTCATTCTGCTGTGCAACTTTTTGTTCTTGGGGAAAATCCCTTATTCAGGCGTTGGGCTTCTGTGAATAGGCATGTGAATATGTTATCCGTGGAGACACTGTACTGAAGATATGGTATACACTGAATGATGTAGAGCAGAACGGCTGTGGGAACACACACTGTAAATAAAAACACTTGGACAGGTGCATATAAACTGTGTGTACGCTGGTAACCTCTGCTTGCAAAAAAATGCAACAGGGGGCCACATTTAATTTTGTATTTTTCTATTCATAGCGATAACTAAATTTTTTGCTTCTTTGCGGCGACCTGAAACCGTGGGGACAGTTTTTATGTCCATGGCTTGGAGGGGAGAAGGCGGGATACGGTTCATTCTGTTGTTTCTGCTAGATGCAGCGAGCCGAGGCAGAACCACCTGATTGTAGCGATGTAAAGCCAACAGCCTGAGGGGAAACTCAGCCGGCTGTACTCTGAAGAGCTACCCATTACCGTGGTGTCTCGTCACCCTGAGGTCTCCCTGTGGGAATCCCGGGCCTCCGGTGGCCAGGGCACTTGAGCTGGAGTACGGCTGACGGGGGGTTTCCTGATTGCCTGTACGATTTTCTGCTGGGTCCTGGGTTGTCAAGGCTACGGAAGGGGTTTTCTTGTCTTTCAGTGTGTCGTGTCGCCGGGTTGTTTAATTACCAAAGCGTGTCAATGGGGGGAGTGGTGTTTTGAGATACCAAGGTCTGTAATGTTTTGTGTGGTGGCATGTCTGATGCTGTGGAATGTGGGGGCGTAGAATGTGTCATCAGATGTTGTCGTAATTGTGAGACATGACGGTTGTAATGTGTCCTTGAGTGGAATAGTGTTTTGAGATGTGATGGCTGTAATGTTTTGGATGGCAGCTTGTCTAATGTTGTGGAATGTCAAGGTTATGATGTGTCATTAGTTGGAGTAATGTTTAATGGAGTAGCAATAAGGCTTAACTGCCTTGCCCAGGCAGCTCCCATCTGCCAAACACCCATCTACCCTCTCATCCACCATCTACTCACCCACCCACCCGTCTACCCCCTCACCCACCCATCTACCCACCCACTCAACCACCCACCCAGCCATCTACCCACCCACTCAACCACCCACCCAGCCATCTACCCACCCACTCAACCACCCACTCAACCACCCACCCAACCGTCTACCCACCCGTCTACCCCCTCACCCACCCATCTACCCACCCAGTCAAACACTCGCCCAACCATCAACCCACCCATCTTACCACCCTCTACCCACTCAACCACCCACCCTCTACCCACTCACCCACCCATCTTACCACCCTCTACCCACTCAACCACCCACCCTCTACCCACTCACCCACCCATCTTACCACCCTCTACCCACTCAACCACCCACCCGTCTACCCACTCACCCACCCATCTACCTATGTTCTCTCTCAGCTGTCTGTGTAAACTCATCCTTGCTGTCCTATTTATACACTCTGTGTGATGAAGAAGAAGAGCACACAGTGACTCTAGAGAGCCCAGGGCGGTTAGGTGACTATGGCAACCAGACATTCTACTAGGGCTTTAATGAACACAGTCAACGTCCCTTTCTCAGCAGGCCGGAGTTCTGAAGACACACACACACACCCACTGACCTTCTGTTTGCTTGGGCCTGTGTCTGTACCTTAGAGCGTTTAGTGTCTGTGGGAGAAATCTGGAGCATAATGAACCACCGGAGACATGGAGGTCAAGAGGAGATAATGGAGGAATATGAGTGATAATGGGGGGATAGAGGACTAATAATGGAGGGATAGAGGACTGATAATGGAGGGATAGAGGTCTGATAATGGAGGGATAGAGGTCTGATAATGGAGGGATAGAGGTCTGATAATGGAGGGATAGAGGTCTGATAATGGAGGGATAGAGGACTGATAATGGAGGGATAGAGGTCTGATAATGGGGGATAGAGGTCTGATAATGGAGGGATAGAGGTCTGATAATGGAGGGATAGAGGTCTGATAATGGAGGGATAGAGGGCTGATAGTGTTGGGATAGAGGACTGATAGTGTAGGGATATTGGACTGATAATGGAGGAATATGAATGATAACGGAGGGATAGAGGACTGATAGTGTTGGGATAGAGGACTGATAGTGCAGGGATATTGGACTGATAATGGAGGAATATGAATGATAACGGAGGGATAGAGGACTGATAGTGTTGGGATAGAGGACTGATAGTGCAGGGATATTGGACTGATAATGGAGGAATATGAATGATAACGGAGGGATAGAGAGTGATAATGGAGGAACATAAAGTTGATATTGGAGGACTATAGAATTGATTATGGAGGAACATTAGTTAATTATACAGGAATAGGAGTGATAATGGAGAAATATAGGTGTGGTAATGGAGGTGTAGAAGATGATAATAAAAATGTATGGAAGAACGATAGTAGTAGACAAGGAAAGATAAGTAGATAAGGATGAAATGAGAAATAATAAAGGATGAATACAAAGAGTGATAATGGAGGGAGGGATGGAATTAATAAAACTGGAATATAAGAGAAATATAGGATGAATAGATGATGGATAAAAAGAATAATATTAGAGTTCAGGAGGATAATGTATGAATTGGCTAGTTATAATGTAGGAATTCTGAAGCCATAATGGAGAAATGAAAGGAGCAATAATGGAAGAATTGAATAGAGTGGTATAGAAACCTGAGGGATAACATTTCATGTTCATTCCCGCAGAACGGGTCCTACTGTTGACTTTTCTGATGTAATCGACCAGACTGTGTTGTCCTCTGAGCTATGTTCAGATCCCTTACGCCTGTGTGGGCGCGTGTGTGTCTGTGTTCAGATCCCTTACGCCTGTGTGGGCGCGTGTGTGTCTGTGTTCAGATCCCTTACGCCTGTGTGGGCGCGTGTGTGTCTGTGTTCAGATCCCTTACGCCTGTGTGGGCGCGTGTGTGTCTGTGTTCAGATCCCTTACGCCTGTGTGGGCGCGTGTGTGTCTATGTTCAGATCCCTTACGCCTGTGTGGGCGCGTGTGTCTATGTTCAGATCCCTTACGCCTGTGTGGGCGCGTGTGTGTCTGTGTTCAGATCCCTTACGCCTGTGTGGGCGCCTGTGTGTCTGTGTTCAGATCCCTTACGCCTGTGTGGGCGCGTGTGTGTCTGTGTTCAGATCCCTTACGCCTGTGTGGGCGCGTGTGTGTCTGTGTTCAGATCCCTTACGCCTGTGTGGGCGCGTGTGTGTCTGTGTTCAGATCCCTTACGCCTGTGTGGGCGCGTGTGTGTCTGTGTTCAGATCCCTTACGCCTGTGTGGGCGCGTGTGTGTCTATGTTCAGATCCCTTACGCCTGTGTGGGCGCGTGTGTGTCTGTGTTCAGATCCCTTACCTGGCGGATGGCGTTCGTATCCATGGAGAGAAGGTGACAGAGGCGCTGCGGCCGTTCCATGACCGCCTGGAGGCCTGCTTTAAACAGCTCAAAGAAAAAGTCGAGAAACAGTATGGAGTCAAAACACTGGTGAGATGTCTCTTCAAACTCTTCCCTCATCCCCCCATTTGTCCCACCCCCTCCTCTCTCCTCCTCTTTTATGGGCTCCTCATTCTCTCCTCGCTCACCTCCTCTCCCTCCTTTCAGTCTGAAAGGCTACACTGAAATATGTTACAGTCTTGCCGACCATGCCAGATTCACCCTCACTAATGGCTACTTTACGTGAACGTAGAATGGACAAAATATGGCCCAATAAGATAAAAAAAAAACAGTTATTCCAAGTTCTAGCTGCACTGTGTGTTCTGGAACAAAAGTGGGTGTGTTCTGAACAAGATTAACAGAAATAGTCATAATATATCAACCCACTGTTCAGGTCTCAAAATCCTTTTTACACTAATTGTTTTGTTTATTTGTGTAATACCCTAACTGGAATGGTCCGCATTATCTCTGAGCTACCTATTCAGCTGATGTCAGCACACACACAGTTGTTTGTGTTTTCTTTGTTCTAATACAGAGGCATTGCCTAATGGTATTGTTAGGGACCAATCCCATTGCTACAATGAACTGCCCCAACAGTCATTATTGCCAGCCTAGTTTTTTACATGACCTTGCCTTGCATTCAATAGTGACAGAGCTTTTGAATGGGCAGAAGCTGGCAATAATAAGGTCACCTGCCAGGTTATTTTAATGGAGGTGAAGAATCTCCTTTAGAAAATGCAGTCCTTTCCATGTTTAAAATGCTGGGACTACTTTATAAAGTCTGTCCATGCCAACATTAAACATTTAAAACGAAGTCTGCATTAATTAAAGTCCCACCATTCCAATATTGGATATTTGATATGCAGTTTCCAAAATTCCTGTCCTGGAATATTATGCAGTCAGTGCACAACCTTGGCTGAATCCCTGCAGTTGACCCATTGGAATGATGTCACTGTCTGGGGCAGACCTGTAGATAGATAGGGCTGCGTGCTCTCCTTGCACACTAGTGACTCCTTGTGGAAGCTCAGGCGCTGGCTCAATTCTGGTTGTCGGCCAGGGAATGTGCTCTCCTCACAGAATTCCCTCCAAACTTTTCTTACCTTTCTGCTTTGGCACCTGATGTTCTCACACACCCACACACACACACACACATGTTTGTATGGCTATCCTCATGGGGACCAGAATATAGAAATTGCATGCTCCCTTGCCCTAATCTTAACCCTGAACTTAACCTAACCCTAATCCAACCTTAACCTCAATAAAGTAACATTTATGCCTAAACTTTACCTAGATGTAATGCCTAACTTTAACCCTGAACTTAACCAACAATGCCTGGACCTTAAAGAAACACCAATTCTAACTCTAAAATGAATTGTAAGTTTGACCCCTAAACCTAAACCCTGAGCCAGAAATTGACTTTTGCCTTATGTAAAACATTTTCTGGTTTTACTATACTCATGGGGACATTTGGTCCCCATGAGTATAGTTAGACCTAAAACACATACACGTACACACACATACACACAAACGTACACACACACACATACATACATAAAAGCCCCAATGGCATTGAGCTGTAACAAACTAACATCGGTCCCAGGAGTCCGGTATTGATCACTTTGAGATGAGAGAAAGACGAGTGACTAGGGAGGAAGAGCAGAGGAGGAGAAAGGGGAACAATCAGAGGAGGAGGATGACAATAGGGGAGAGGAAAAGACAAGTACGAGAGGAGAGTGAGAAGGAGGAAAGGAGGAGCAGTCGGAGAGGAGGAGCAGTAGAGACAAATGAACACAATATAAATTCATGAGGTGGAGCATCACGGGCATGTGTGGCGTGTTTGTGTGGGTCACTGTGTGCGCATGCCTGTATGCGTGCGTGTATGTGTGTGTTTTGCGTGCGTGAATGTGTGTGTGCGTGCGTGTGTGTGTGTGCTTGATGCATTTGTTGTAAAGCACTGCTCAAGGACAGGACAGTACTGCCGAGGACTCTCAATGAGCTACAGCCCCGGAAAAATTAACATAACTTCACGGTGTGTCCAGACCTTATAGTTCGGCCGTTCCTCGCAGACTGTTTGGCTCATTTGTACCCCTCCCGTCTCTGTGTTCCCTCTCTCTTTCTATATCCGATGAATATGTGGCGTTCCGGTGCTAATTTTATTAAGTCACGTTGCGGTACCTGTTGTGGTGCTGACTGTGTGTGTGTGTGTGTGTGTGTGTCCCGGCAGCCTGCGGTGGATGAGAGGCGTGGCTCCCGTCCTCGCTCCATGGTGCGCTCCTTCACCATGCCCTCGCAGCAGAGGCCTCTGTCTGTGGCTTCAGTCAACTCCATCTCCTCTGACAACTCCCCCTCCAGGCCTGGCTCCGACGGGTAACTGTGATACACTCGTGCATTATCATGTCACCAACAGGGACAGCTGGGTAACTGTGATACGCTCATACATTATCATGTCACCAGCCAGGACAGCAGGGCAACTGTGATACATTATCATGTCACCCACAGAGACGTCAGGATAACTGTGATACACTCATACATTATCATGTCACCAACAGGGACAGCATGGTTACTGGGATACACTCATACATTATCATATCACCAACAGGGACAGCAGGGTTACTGGGATACACTCATACATTATCATGTCACCAACAGGGACAGCATGGTTACTGGGATACACTCATACATTATCATATCACCAACAGGGACAGCATGGTTACTGGGATACACTCATACATTATCATGTCACCAACAGGGACAGCATGGTTACTGGGATACACTCATACATTATCATGTCACCAACAGGGACAGCATGGTTACTGGGATACACTCATACATTATCATATCACCAACAGGGACAGCAGAGTAAAGGCACCATAAAAATATCCTATTTCTGGATACAACTTTCAGTAGGTGCGGATACACACTCACATACTTTTATGAAAAAATTGAGGTGGCAGTAAACCGCAAAATGGTCATGCGCGTTCCTAAATGTTTCACCACACATTTAGTTAAGAACTGACTTACAAACATTTCAGGGAGGACAGAGCTCCTACACATTTACCGTTGTTGTTAAACATGGGGTCGTCTCATCTCTCTCTCATCTCTCCATTGTCTTCCTCTGGGGTCGTCTCATCTCTCTCTCTTCTCTCCATTGTCTTCCTCTGGGGACGTCTCATCTCTCCATTGCCTTCCTCTGGGGACGTCTCATCTCTCCATTGCCTTCCTCTTGGGACGTCTCATCTCTCCATTGCCTTCCTCTGGGGACGTCTCATCTCTCTCTCATCTCTCCATTGCCTTCCTCTGGGGACGTCTCATCTCTCTCTCATCTCTCCATTGCCTTCCTCTGGGGACGTCTCATCTCTCCATTGCCTTCCTCTGGGGACGTCTCACCTCTCTCTCATCTCTCTCTCATCTCTCCATTGCCTTCCTCTTGGGACATCTCATCTCTCTCTCATCTCTCCATTTCTCTGGTTCTCCTGCCCAGCTTTACCCTGGAGCCTCTCTTGCCAAAGAAGCAATACTTCAAGTCTCAGGACAAGCTGGACCGAGAAGAGTTGGAGCGGGAGAGGAAGGACCGGAAGAAGGAGAAGCGGAACAGTAAACATCAAGAGATCTTCGACAAGGAGATGAAGACAACTGAAATCACCCTACAGCCTGCAGAGGCAGTCATTCTTTCAGAGACGGTAAGGGTGGACCAAAATCGTAATCTTCGTTCCATCCTTTCACTCCGTGTCCTGTTCTGTCTTTTCTCACCATTCCTGTGTCCTCTCCATCACCGCAGCAGAGCTTCAAAGCCCTCTGCTCTGGCCCTTCTGGCTGAAACCACCAGTAAAGAAATTAAAAGTGAGGCCCAGGGAGGCCAGCCGGGCATCGGCCCCCTTCATAGAGCTGATTCCCTGGGGGCAGAATGGAGAGGAAAGCGGTCTCTTCCATTCAATTCCATGAGTGCGTGGAAGAGACTAATCCATAAGCTGTAGTGTATGATTGGATTTATAGTATATCTGCCAGCTGAGGCAGGACTAGGAAGCGTGTCTGTGCTACAGATCTACTCACGGCATCACCTGCTATCTCCTGGGTTTCAGAGTGGGTATAATGACACAAATGAAGATGTGTCAATAGTTAAAATGGCGCTCTTCAAAACACGTTTACAGTAAAGGCGGAAATTAAAACCCTCTCTGAAAACCAATGGTTGTAACCAGAAATAAGACACAGCATGCCGACAAATACCCTGCCATTTCCATTTGGGGCCTGCTTTAAAAATACAAATAGCCTCGCTTCAGTGTTTGCATTTTCAGAGAGAAATACGATGAGCAGTCCCACCGGTCCTAAAGCAATTTTCTCAGCAAATTATGTTTCATTGATCTCTCTTTTGTTATAATTCCACTTGGATGCAATTAGTTGTCAATGCCGAACATTACCAGAATGGCTATCCGAAGCGGGGTTGGCGTGGTCAGTGTATGTAAAGGAATATGTTCTGATACAGGATTAATGGTTCGGTGCCGCCGTGATGGGCTGGGATGTGTGGCATTTCTTTTTTTCTCTCTCTGCCTCTCTACAGATCAGTCCCCTGAGGCCTCAGAGACCTAAGAGTCAGGTGTTGAATGTTCTGGGCGGAGACCGTCGCCTCTCAGTGTCCCCGGGACCCAATGCCTCCCCGGGGCCCCCTCCCATCACCCCCAGGAACAAACTGTCCTTCAGCCTGCCCACCGTCTCCAGTGAGTACACACACACACACACACGTTCACACGCATACACACAAATATGAGGCACACGTTGTTGCACATGGATTTGGACAACAAGGGATACCAGTTTTGGACTGTGTGTTCATTTCCTTGGTAGTTTGAGATGTGTGCCTATGGTGCCTGGTTAATCGTCTTTCATGCGTTTTTGATTGTCACACATCATATTTTGTTTTGTTAATTGCATGCAAGCTCACAATCCCAATTTCTGCTTTTACCCCAAGAATACTGAATTGAGGAATGGGACTGGAACTGTTGTTAGGGTGCCTAGGCTGTTGTCTGCTCAGGGCTTTGATCCCGCAACCCTTCATGCATGCATAAACCTGGCAACCTCTACAACATGACCTTATCCTGCTGTCTGAAAGTCTCTTTCACAGCTACTTCTGCAACATTACCTTATCCTGCTTTCTGAAAGTCCTTCACAGCTACTTCTGCAACATTACCTTATCCTGGTGTCTGAAGGTCTCTTTCACAGTTACTTCTGCAACATTACCTTATCCTGCTGTCTGAAGGTCTCTTTCTCTGCTAACGATTCAACATTACCTTATCCTGCTGTCTGAAGGTCTCTTTCACAGATACTTCTGCAACATTACCTTATCCTGCTGTCTGAAGGTCTCTTTCACAGATACTTCTGCAACATTACCTTATCCTGCTGTCTGAAGGTCTCTTTCACAGATACTTCTGCAACATTACCTTATCCTGCTGTCTGAAGGTCTCTTTCACAGATACTTCTGCAACATGACCTTATCCTGCTGTCTGAAGGTCTCTTTCACAGATACTTCTGCAACATGACCTTATCCTGCTGTCTGAGTGTCTCCTTCCAGGGGCTTTCTGGAGCTGTCTGTGTCATCACATTACTGTGTCTTGCATCAGTTCCTCCCACGGTTCTCTCTTAGAACGTTCAGAGATGAAGAGGATGGCGCGATGCCTCGCTCTCTGTTAGATCTGTGGACAGACAGAAAGTGAGACGGTGTTGCACAGTGTGTCCTCATCTTTAAAAGCCTCAAATGGGTTTCCCAGCAAACCTAAAAACCTGTCATGCTGTTCAGGAGGCCCTCTGGATTCCAAAGGCTGCTGTTGTTGTTGTTTGGAATCAACTGTTTACATTGTTCACCTTACACAGATGGCTGTCTGTTTGTCTAAATGTCCCTCCCCCCTCTGCAGATCTGGAGCTGAACGGCATGGGGGCAGATAAAGGGGAGACTCCTCCCCCCCTGCCAGTGAAGGGCATCTCCGCTGATTACGGGAACCTGCTTGGAGATAATCAGGACCTGACAAGCCCCTCCACACCTCCTCCGCCCCCGACGCATCATCCAAGGGTAGGGCTTTTAATTAGGGCCACGCTCCTTAATGATGTCACTCTACTGCCATTAATGAACCATGGGCCCACCAGCTGTGTGTGTGTGTGTGTGTGTGTGTACGTATGTGTGTGTGTACGTATGTGTGTGTGTACGTATGTGTGTGTGTACGTATGTGTGTGTGTACGTACGTGTGTGTGTACGTACGTGTGTGTGTACGTACGTGTGTGTGTACGTACGTGTGTGTGTACGTACGTGTGTGTGTACGTACGTGTGTGTGTACGTACGTGTGTGTGTACGTACGTACGTGTGTACGTACGTACGTGTGTACGTACGTGTGTCTGTACGTGTCTGTACGTGTCTGTACGCGTGTGTGCGCGTGTACGCGTGTGTGTACGCGTGTGTGTACGCGTGTGTGTACGCGTCTGTACGCGTCTGTACGCGTCTGTACGCGTCTGTACGCGTGTGTACGCGTCTGTACGCGTCTGTACGTGTCTGTATGTGTGTGTACGGGTGGGTGTGTGTTCATGTGGGGACTGATGCCTACCGTGTCTCTGGCATTTGTCCTGGGCTGCCATGGCGACCTGATTGATGGGTTGATTACCTTTCACATACGTCTGCTGTTGGTCAGGACCTCATTGCACATATGCCCACACACACATGAATGCCTGCCTGTTAGTCTGCCTGCATGCTTGTCTGCCGGTCTGTCTGTCTGTCTGCCTGCCTGCCTGCCACGCCTGTGGTGTGTGTGTAGTCAGGTTATTTTTTCCCCCAGAGGGATGTGAGACAGTGATTCAGTACAAGCAGATGTTCCCAGCTTGAGTGACAGCAGGTTCCTCTACAAGTCCTTGAGTGAACATAACGTGTTGTCTCTTTCAAAAACAGCCGTGTCGTCCATCAAGTTTGTTCATTGTCACTTGCCCATTGTAAATAGACTGCATTCATTGTTGTAGCAGTTTGAGAAGCTCTGGTTGTGCCAATCCTCTGGGTATGAGGTGGTCCACTGACTGTCTTGAAATCAGTTGGTGTTCTAGTTAATAAGTTGTTAATGAGTCATGCAAATGAAAACAGTTGTATTGATTGTAGTTCATTTTACTGTTGAATCCACAGCTTCAATCATAGACAGTGGCCAACCTCCAAGGTTGAATAATAGCATTCTTATGTAGAGCTGTCTGTCCATGGGATCCATGAACTGCTGAATTGTTAAATAATATGCTAAATTTCCAGGGATAATGATATTAAGATGTCTTACTTCTATTGAAGCATCCATGCAATGCTAAAGATTTCATAATGTCTCATAACAAGTCTTAATACTTCTATTTTCTCCTGTAGAATGTGCCACCTCCTCTGCCCAGCAAGACGCCTCCTCCTCCTCCTCCCAAGACCACCAGGAAACAAGCGTCAATTGATTCGGGAATTGTACAATAACCAAGACATTATTCACTCTGCCAAAAATGCCGTGGTCACCGCCTAAAGACACCGCTGATATGTCTTCACTTTGTTAGTGTGCACTATGTTCCACCAGGGCCCTTAAGGGGCTGATAGAAATGAGTGACCTGCATATGGAAAAGTGGCCCATTTGTACCCACCTTATTGATTCCTTCAAGTGTGATGATGCAGCGTGCCCTACAATATGTTAAGATGGGAATCCATTACACAAGGTTATTAGTCGAATGCTTGTTTGATGCCATCAGTGATCCTCCACTGGATACCACTCTGGATCTCCATAATGGAACAAGATCTTTTTCCGTCAATAGGATGAGGGACGTTTTTGACCAGTAGACAACAACATGCTGAAAATAAAAAAAAAGTTATATTATCTCTCCTATGGTATTATCTTCTTTTTTTTTATCATCAATATTCCTACTATGTACAGAGGTATGTATATATGATTTTATTTTATTTCAATTTTTATGTGGAATTTATCATTACTTTTTGTATTAACATTGCATTAGATTAACTGGCATTCATTCATATCCCCCCAAAAAAGGGCTTTTAGGTTTTTAAATTACAAGGACTGAGAACTGGTCTGTGAGTATCTGCCTATCAGTAATAACATTGTGATGGTTGGTGCTTTCTTTGGAGTGGACCATAATCCCTCTCTACACAGATGTTGTCATTGTATAGGGTGTTGTTATAGAATGCTGTAGCCTTGAATTCTAATAACAATGACTGTTCCTGATTCACTACTGACTTCTGAATAAACTTCAACTTTATGTATAAAAATAAACTGGTGGGCTTCTTTTTTTTTTGTACGGCTGAGAGTGTTCCAAGCTGCTGATCTCACCTGTATGAGTCAGTGTGGGTTCAAATCAGGTAACCTTTAACTCCCCCTTGACCCCCTCAGTCAAAACAGAACATTTTAAAAATGCATGCTCATTAAAATAGAAAACTTCAACTAAAACAGAACAAAATGCAAATGTTTCTTTGGGTTCTAAAGCAAGTGCCAGTGTGTTCTTTCTCTGTTCTTATATAAAGAACTTGTCTGGCTGTGTCTTTAACAGCAATTACTACTGCTTCCTCATCCAGTCAGAGTCCTTACGGTGATGTTGTGCAGGCTTATGTGAGGTGAACTCTGAACGGTCTCTTAAGGTAACGTCAAGCCGAGTGAACAAGGTGAACTCTACACACTATCGTACAGGAATGGTGCAAAAGGTTGTCCGGGTGAACTCTTTCAGGAATGGTTTTCAGGGCATAACTACTATGGAATGGGGGGGGGGGGGGGGTATGGTCAAGTAAATTACCCTGCTTCTTGACTTTCACCCATATTGTGTTCTATTCTGAATGTGCATAGAAAGCATCATGTGAACACAGATTTGTTAAATGTGTGCGTCTTACGTGAGCACCCGAATCCTCTGTGACTCCCAAAGAAAAGTATTTCTTCTCTAACGTGTGTGTGTATACAGTATTACAACCTACAACAGATATTACTTTTTTTATAGGTATTACCACTGACTGGATTTTGCCCTGAATTGAGGTCCCCCGAAGAACCCCAGATGTTCTTTAACCAGTAAGCTTATCTCAAGAGTATTCTTATATACCCCCCTGTTGATATGCCAAGTACACCTAGGAGCCCTAGTACGTTGGTTTGTGAACCACTGATCTGCCTGCCAGCTGACGGGACCGCTCCCCGTGGAATGGAAACTGAAGAAAGGTAATGAGCAGTGGTGTCGTTAGGCCTGGGCGTTTGGGGCTATAGCCACAGATCTTTTGTGAATAGCCCCGGACCTCAAATTGACCAAAACATTTTAATAAAGAAATAGCCCTTGATATATTCATCTAAAATTCTGATTGCGTATTATGACAATGTAGACGTGTAGGCCGCTAGCGCGTACATCGAAATGTTCCACATGTACATTCAAAACCCTGTACTTTCTGTCCCGGGCGGGGCGGGGGGGTGGGCTAAGCCCTGAATGTATTGTGATCCTAGCAACGCCTCTAGTGATGACTATGTTCTGTTTTCCCATACGGCGCTGAGAGATGAAATGCCGTAATTCTATTATAATTGAACAATTATAACCTAGTTGTTGGTGAAATTAATTGTAATTTGCTCAATTGCATCGTGTTACCTGTTGAGAAGCAGCTTTAAATTGAATTACACTTTTTAATTAACTAGTTGGGACCTTGAAGGATCTTTGTTACATTCGTATAGTCTTATCTTGATCATTGGCGCTGTGAATTGGCACTGTGAAACACATTACTGGAGCTTATACACGCTCTCTATTTCATTCTAAATACTAAAATCACCTTATTGATATATACTAAAAATAGATCATGTGGAACACAGGACTATACTTCCGTCTTGAATGACTTTAGAACAGAGATCTATGGTTCTCTCCTGAACTTCTTGTCCAAAGAACTATGGTTCTGTCCTGAACTACTTGACCAGAGATGTCTGCCAATGTGCACAGGGAACTGGGTCTTATCTAGAGTACCATATAGGAGGTTCATGGTGCCACTTCCAACCGTTTTCCCACTGAAGCAGGAATACCTCTGCAATGACTTGAGGCAGCCTTCTACTTAAAATAGTTTGCTGCAAATTGTATTCACACATTCACGGGCCTGTGGGACAAAAATTTACATCTCAATTATTGCTTGGATGAATTTCCAACTGTGCTATAAGCGTAGGGACTAATATTAGCTCAACAGCAGCTGTGGAGAAAGCAAACCCTTTCAATCACACTTGCAGATTGGATGAGAGCGTCCTGGTTTTACCTTGTATGTTCTCTGAAATACATCCATTTCCTAAGATGTTACATGCTTGCAGGGCTTGTATCAGGTAAGTATGTGCGTGTGTGTGTGTGTGTGTGTGTGTGTGTGTGTGTGTGTGTGAATGATAGTAAAACCTGGAACATTTGTCCCCTGAACTCTTTTTAGCAGGTATCCACTGGGGATTCAGCCAGTGTTGGAATGGAGGATTAGGGAATTACTGGTATAGTGTAGAGTTTGGCCTTGGGGCTAGTTTAAGTTTAGGCAAAAAAAAAGTTGGATTATCGAAGTTGGCGTAAAGGGTTGAGTTAAGCTTAGGGTAAAGGAATAGGCAACATGTATTTTTGGGTCAGGGTTAGCACTCAGATCCCCACCAGGACAGAAAGACATGTTTGGGTGGCAGGCACGTGCACAAGTAAGACTCAACCTGTGCAGGGCACCTGCCTCTATGCTCTCTAGTGCTCTTTCCAGTTGACATGTGCTCATCCGTCTGGTCCGTCTTTTTAACGCGTCACTCACTCCAACACGTCGTCCGTCCGTGAAAGCCGACGACAGCTCCGCACGTGCCCCCCGGAAGGTCTGTGCACGGTGCTGCTGGGCGTTATAGCGCTGCATAAGTGTGTGTGTGTGTGTGTGTGTGTTTTTGTTTAATTATTTGCCTCTGCTCCAGGTACGTTGTACAACATCAGTCTGAAGTTCTCTCTTATTTCAGCAACTTTTCGGAGTGGATGTTCGCCATCCGCCGGAGGGAACGCAGCCCCAACTGTCACATCAAAAAGATATTAGCCACTTGAAGAGTCCTCTCGCTTCTCCGTTATTCATTTCCTTCTAACACCGCCTCCCAAACTGTGGCCTTAATCCATTCACTACAAGTCCAATAGGCTTTGGTGAAGATGAGGGCACTAAGTACATGGAATATGGTCTGATTTTGGACTCACTCCTAAGCCCTCTAAAGCTGTCACTTCTGAAATCATCCCCTATTGGATGTCAATTATGCATTATAGCTGAATGGGAAAACAACCCACACAACCTAGATCACAGAGGTGCTGTTGACTCTTTAGTTGTAGTAAGCTGATTCTGTGTTGGTTATGTTATTGAAAGTACATTTTGTGTTGATTCTTTTATGTTAGACTAGGTTGATTTTGTGTTGGTTATGTTATTGTAGGTTGATTATTTGTTGATTCTTGTTTGTTATATAGGTTGATACTGTGTGACAAACGTCTACAAAATTTAAATGCGTTATTGAAAATGCAGCTTAAGAAAACAAACCATGTCAGATATTTTTACCTTCATATAAGATCTTGAAGCCAACAATATTTAAGCGAAAACAAATGGATTAAGTGTCTAAAAAATATCTATGCCTTTGATTTCATTAGTCTGCATACCCAACTTTGTAGAACAATCTTTTACCTGGATTATAGCATTAAGTCTGTTTGGATAGGTCTCTTTAGACCTACAGTAGCACACCAGGAAAATGCCATATTATTCGACCAGTGAAAAGGGAAGTGATGTTGGACTTTTTCAGACGCTGGATCCCCTTTCACTGTTATTATTGCGTTGGTGACAGTTTTTTTAAGAGCAGTAAGGCATCATTGTGGTTTCATGCTAGATTACATTCATTCTGTGTTGCTTTGAGGAAGAAAAGAAAGGATTGCATTTAGAGTTTGGCACTTTTTGGAAAGAGTTTGAAACCAGTGCAAGCAGAAAGTAGGTAAGCCCCTATGGACTGTTGGCCCACGTTAATACAATTAAATCGCTTTGCCTTGCACATCATTTTCAGATAATAAGCCTCAGAGATGGAAACCTTATTGGCAATGAGACCTGATGTGTACAGAAACTTAATTACTTGGATTTGAAACAATAATATCCCTGACCCTAATTAATTTCCTAAATTGTTTTCGACACCGCTAAACTGTTTAGACTGGTTAGTTAAAATCATGTTCCCGCCAGTATCATTATTTGCCCATTCTCTAAAAGTCTAAATGTTTTTAATTTTCATATTTTTGCTAGCCTTTCTTTCCTGCCATGACCACTTGTCTTTGGCACTGTACTCTAGCCTTAACCAGTACATTAGGGCCATACATTGGGTATAGAAAATAATCACCCCCCTTTAAAATAATCACATTTTGTTGCTTTGCAGCCTGAAATGAAAACGGACAAATTCAGCTGTATTTACAACTTATAACATCCAAGTGAAAGATATAATACCAACTTCAAAAAATAAAAAGTACAAATGATAAAACAGAATCACTGAGTTGGAAAAATGACTTGTAAACCCAACCAGGTGTAGTTAATCACCTTCTCAATAGCACACAAAGCCAATTGACTTTCAACTGTGATCAACTGTGGTCATTTTGATTAGCTCAGCATGAAACAAGCTTTTCCTGAAGCATTTCAGTCCTTGGTAGTGCAACTGAAGAAAACACTCAACTATGGGTGGCAAGGCATTGTCAAAAGATCTCCGGGATAAAGTTGTGGACAGGCACAAGTCAGGAGATGGATAAAAAAAAATGCAAAGGCTTTATCAGTGCCTAGAAGCACAGTGAAGTCTATTATTAAGAAGTGGAAGGTATTTGGTACAACACAGACCCTCCCTGGGTCAGGACGTTGCTCCAAACTGGATGAAAGAGCCAGGAGGAAACTGATCAGAGAGGCTACCAAGAGGCCTACAGCAACTCTGAAGCAGTTGCAGGAATTCATGACAAAGAGTGGTCATTGTGTGCATGTAACAACAATACCACAAATTCTCCACAAATGTGGCTTGTATGGGAGGGTTGCAAGAAAAAAGCCATTTCTCAGGAAGGCCGCATGCAGTCACGACTGAGCCAAAACGCACCTTGAAGATTCTAAGGCCACGTGGAAAAAGGTGTTATGGGTCAGATGAGACTAAAAAATTATGTCTGGCGAAAATCCAATACAGCTCACCATCCAAATAACACCATTCCTACAGTAAAGCATGGAGGTGGTAATATCTTGTTATGGGGTTGTTTCTCTGCAGCAGGGACTGAAGCACTTGTCAGGATAGAAGGAAAAATGGATGGGGCAAAATAATGTTAGATTCTTGAGGAAAATCTGTTGTTCTCTGCCAGAAAGTTGTCAAGGGGAAGAAGATTTACCTTCCAACATGACAATGACCCAAAGCACACAGCAAAACTGACCACACAGTGGTTGAAGGAGATAAAGGTGAATGTCCTTGCATGGCCTAGTCAGAGCCCGGACTTAAACCCCATTGAAAATCTGTGGAATGACTTGAAGACAGCAGTCCATAAACGGTCACCATCAAATTTAACTAAACTTGAGCAGTTCTGCAAAGAAGAGTGGTCAAATATTGCAACGTCTAGGCTAAAGGCTATAATTAAAGCAACAGGTGGTTCAACAAAATACTGACACAGTGGGGTGATCCTTTTTCCAACTCAGTGATTGTGATTTTTTTCTGACATGCTGGTGTTGTATCTTTCACTTGGATGTTATAAGTTGCACTGAGTAAATACAGCTGAATGAAACAAAAACTGTGTCTGTCTTCATTTCAGTCTGCAAAGCAACAAAATGTGTTTATTTTAAAGGGGGGGTGATTCATTCTATACCCACTGTAGTGTGCCATTTTGGACGCACATTATGAGATGGAGCATGGTATCTCATGGACGGTCGCGTTGCTGTGATAGTACATCGTAAGCTAGAAGCCTTCAAATAAAACCTCTCTTTCTCCATCTGTCTCTCTCCTCTCTGTCTCTTCCTTCTCTTTCTATCACTCTATCTCTTCTCTCTGTCTCTCCTCTCTGTCTCTTCCTTCTCTTTCTATCCCTCTATCTCTCCTCTCTGTCTCCCTTCTCTTTAATGCAGGGGTGTCCAAACCATTCCACGGAGGGCCGAGTGTCTGCAGGTTTTTGGTTTTTCCTATAAATTGGTTCCCAGTTCAGACCTAAACAACCAGGTGAGGGTAGAAACTAACCAATTAGTGACCTAATTAGTCAATCTAGTAAGGTGAGAGCGAAAACCAGCAGACACACACTTCCTTTTCACTTCTCTTTTTCTCCCCTGTCAATTTTCTCTCCCCTCGTTCTCTCTCCTTTTTTTCTCCTGCCCCCCCCCCCTCCTTATGTCCCCTTGTCCATGAGAGATGTATCCACATCTCACAGCAACAGTTTAATTTGCTCCATCTTCCTTTCTGTACTAATAGTGGATGTATGTATTTTTAGGGATGCTGTAATGTGCTTTATTCTTCTCTTATGTCCCTGTTGTGCTAAGACACTGCATGGCATTTTCATGAATCAACAACCTTGCTTTAAACTTAATCTCAAACTCTTCTCTCCTTGTGTTTTCTCTATTTCAGTCTCTCTTCTCTCTATTTCTTCCTCTGATCCCTTTATTTCCTCCTCTCTTCTGTCTATCTCTTCAACTCTATATTTCAATCTCTCTCCCTCTATGTATTTCTCTCTCTTTCGCTCTGTCCCTCTCTTCCCTTTTCCTTTATCTTTCTCTCTGAGCTATGTCCTTGCTGGCGTCCTCTCTCACATTGACACATCATTAATGAAGACAAAACGTATTTATTTTTCCATAACATACATTAGACCTACAGATTACAGTGCCAATGCCCATCTAGCCTGCTATATGTTTTGCAGTGAATGATTGATTTGCTACTGATGTTAGACAGTAGATGCTAGTGCTTTTGAACTGATGGTAATATACACATGCTACTCATCCATTTCTAAACATGATGTGCTTATGATTTACTGCGGTCCCACTGATGTGAGTATGGACATGATTAGTTTCTGCTCCGCTACAAACAGGTGTCATCTGAGCAACCAGCCAGATGCATAACTAGAGCTACCAGATACTGGCCACGTCCCAGATGGTGCTCTATTCCCCACTTGGTGCACTACTTTTGAACAGCGCCCATATTCAAAAGGAGTGCCCTGGATACAGAAGGCAATAGGGTGCTGTTTGGGAAATATGACTGTAAGACACAACATTATGTATTTCAATCATTGTCTCGTTTCATTTTCAGAAAACCTTCTGAAGAAAAGACAGGCCATTTCCTGCACTGCTATCATTTTCTCCTTATGAATATAAATCAGCGCTTGATTTTGTTTTCCTTATTCTTCTTTCCATATTTTATTTCTGTTGAACCCATTCGAGAGCAGGTTCATTATCTTTTCTGAAGCACGTAGCTTGGTTTCAAACCTCCGAGGCATGGTGATGTGTTTCGGGCAAAGATGTCGATTTCCACAGTTTTCCACAACAGTTCTGTTGCATGTTTTGGTATTGGCTACTGTGGCGTTATTATTTCAGGGGATAGCAGTAGAAAGCTCAGTCCACCTGTTCCCACTATTAGTGTTAAGGCCAGAGGTCACAGGTTCTCTTACAAACCTTCTACATCTGGCACGCTGTCCAAAATGCAATGCTGTGCCATCTACAGCCTGCTGTCGTTAAGCGGTTGGCCACTGGCGAGGACTTGTCGGACAGGACTGCCCCAGTGGTCAGTACTGACATGAGACAGGTGGTCAGTACTGACATGAGAAAGGTGGTCAGTACTGACATGAGACAGTCAGTGTGCTTTGTGGTCTACCAACTATGCCAGACGTTGTTGTGTCGGGAATCTCTTGGCCTTCGACCGCTACACCAGGCAAATATTTTCTGCCGAGGTCCTAAAATACCAGTCTCTCATGTCACTCCTGAACAGTCCGGGTATCAGTGCTGACATGTGGTTGCGGTATTTAAGAGGCCATGCTCACCACCGGACAGTGCTCCAGATTGCAGGCCAGTCTAAAACCCAGGCAAAGCATGCAGTGAGACGTTGCTGTGGGTCAGAGGTCAAGGGCAACCTTGCGCTGTGTGGAAGGAGGTGTCTGGATGTCCATGACCTTTACATGGTTCAAATCCTTTTTACTGTAATGGTATTTGTGGATTCAGATATGTATTTAGTGTGTCCTTCCACAGAGGCTGCCTGGCCCTGAGGAGTGCACAAAGGATGCTTTACTAAATGTCATGACCTTATTGGATAAAAGGTTAGAAAGACTTGTGGTCTGCTTTGTAGTTTTACTTGCTTACAGATTTTCACTTATTCATTAATATTATATGTTCATGAGTAGGAGGATTTCACCTTAACTTCGTTCAGAGAAAACAATTAAGATATTTAAATGTTCAGGTTGTATTGGTTATTGATTAATCAACATGATGTCCTGCTTCATCAATTATAATATTTCTTATTTACAACCTTGTGACGCTGTGTAGAATTGCAAATAAAAACTGAGTGCACTGATAACTTGCCGGATGGTCCCTTTCCTTTTTTAGCCCAGAGGAAGCGGCGTCAAAGATCATTTCAAATGTTGATTTGTCAGACCACAGGACAGTTTTCCACTTTTGCCTCAGTCCATCTTAAATGAGTTCAGACCCAGAGAACACAACAGCGTTTCTGGATCTTGTTATTTCTCAGTTGTTGTTTTTTTTGCACGGTAGAGTTTTGACTTGAACGTTTATATGCTGCAGCATACTGTGTTCACAGACAATGGTGTTCCTGAGCCCATGCAGTGATTTCCACTACAGAATCGTGTCTCTTATTAATGCAGTGCCGCCTGAGGGCCCGAAGATCACGGCCATCCAATGTTGGTTTTCAGCCTTGTCCCTTGCGTACAGAGATTTCTCCGGATTTTCTGAATCTTTTAATGATATTATGTACCCTAGATTATGAGATCCCCATACTCTTTCACAGAGTGGTGAACCCCTCCCCATCTTTGCTTCTGGAAGACTCATCCTCTCTGGAATGTTCTTTTCCTGCCCAATCATGTTACTGACCTGTTGCTAATTAATCTAATTACTTGTGAGGTGTTCCACCAGGTTGTTTTTTGCATTATAAAAAAATGTTCCAGTCTTTTGTTGGCTCTGTCCCATCTTTTTTGAAAGGTGTGGCTGGCATTACATTCTGTTTATATTTCCATTTTACACAGCTTCCCGTTTTTTGGAAACGGGGCTGTATAACGTATTTTGTACATTCTATAAACTCCATGATTTTTCTATTCATAGGAAAAGATCACAGATCTTGAACAAAACAGGTAGCAAGTTGGATGTAATTTAAGTAGCTAGTAGAAGGCCTGACAAGGTAAAGTTCATTGTCATGTTGTTGATGATAAAAAACTACATGGGCACGGATATGTTTAACTCTGTGATGAAAATTACATAAGCAGGTTAGGTTTAATTTAGCCTTGTTGATAAAAACTACAAAGATATAGTGGGTGGTGACATTCTATAGGTCTGGCTTGGGGTGCTGGCTGATCTGTCAGAGGTATTGATAACAGGATCCAAAATCAATGATATGTCTCCCCTCTGTCTCAGGCCCAGCACTGTGTTGTCACCGTTTGAGGGAAACGACAGATCGGCTCGAAAACAGATATTTTCAGCAAAGGTACACTTTGAGGCCTGTGGAGATCCATTCATCATGTAGTTTGAAAAATTTGGCGTATTACATTTTGTTCAATTAGTTACTACTTACGGACTGCGTATACATTTAAAATAATTAAGTTTGAAAACCCCTCGTCTTGTTTTTACTAAGCACACGTAACACAGGGAATTAGTACTATCAGTGCTAAAAGGTTTCATTATCCTCGAATAATAATGAAGCCCACTCATTATCCTCCAATAATAATGAAGCCCACTCATTATCCTCCAATAAGAATGAAGCCCCTTCGTTATCCTTCAATGAAAAAGGCATGTCCTCATCCTCCAATGACGTGGCTGGATGTAGCTGAAGGGGAAATGAAAGGTCAACACTGATGCTCTCAGCAGACAAATCAGGCGGCTGAGAGTTCGCTGATTGTCATTCATCAAGCACTTTGCAAACAAACCGACGTGTGTCAGTGCGAGCGAGTGTGCGCGTGTCACTCGACAAATTGAGATCGGCCAGAGGTCCATGAGTCAGTGAGCAAGACGCCTGTCAAATGGAATCACTGCGTTTTTGCAGTTCACCATTAGACAGCTGATGAAATGATTTGTGTTTGGCAGTCACTGCATGTACACGATCCTGTGTCATGGCCAGTAATAAATGGGTCATGGGTTGGTATTTATCACAGAGCTGAGTACTTAGTAATTGATTGCGATCAACTGAAACATTGGCAACAGCCACGCAGTGTTCTGTTGTACTCACTGGATTGGTAGCTACAACAGGTTTGGCTGTGTTTTCACAGGCTGACCAATGCATATAGTCAATCAGATTAGCTCTGAAAATTGCTTACACACTAACAGCACCAGTCTGAAGTTTGGATATCCCTACTTATTGTTTTTATGTCTATCATTGTATAATGATAGTGAAGACATCAAAACCATAAAATAACACATGGAATCATGTAGTAACCAATAAAATGTTAAACATTTATATTATAGCTTCTTCAAAGTAGCCACCCATTGGCTTGATGACTGCTTTTCACGCACTTGTCATTCTTTCAACCGGCGTCATGAGGTAGTCACCTGGAATGGTTTTCCAACAGTCTTCAATGAGTTCCCACATATGCTGAGCACTTGTAGGCTGCTTTTCCATCACTCCGCGGTCCAACAATTGTGTTGAGGTCAGGTGACTGTGGAGGCTCTCCTTTTTGGTCAGATAGCCCTTACACAGACGGGAGGTGTGTGTTGGGTCATTGTTCAGTTGAAAAACAAATGATAATCCCACAAAGCACAAACCAGTTGGGACAGCGTATTGCGACGGAATACTGTGGTAGACGTGCTGGTTGAGTGTGCCTTGAATTCTAGATAAATCAACTGCAGTGTCTCCAAGCAAATTGACCCCACACCATCATACCTCCTCCTCCATGTTTCACAGTGGGAGCCAAACATGCAGAGATCATCAGTTCTCCCACACTGTCTCACAAAGACACAGCAGTTGCAACCAAGAATCTCACATTTGGACTCATCAGACCAAAGGAACGATCTCTGCAAGTTTCTTCTTACTGGTATCTTTCAGTAGTGGTTTATTTGGTCTAACCCTGAGATACCAGTTTAACCCTGAGGTACCAGTCTAACCCTGAGATACCAGTCTAACCCTGAGGTACCCGTCTAACCCTGAGGTACCCGTCTAACCCTGAGGTACCCGTCTAACCCTGAGGTACCAGTCTAACCCTGAGGTACCCGTCTAACACTGAGGTACCCGTCTAACCCTGAGATACCCGTCTAACCCTGAGATACCCGTCTAACCCTGAGGTACCAGTCTAACCCTGAGGTACCAGTCTAACCCTGAGGTACCAGTCTAACCCTGAGATACCAGTCTAACCCTGAGGTACCAGTCTTAGAATACAATTACATTTTTGCTGGACGATTTACATTTCTGTGCTAGGCCCACCATAATAGTGTTGAGTTTGCCTGAATGATTTAGACACAGTCCTCCGAACGTATTGCTATCCATCAATGATTCCTAACTAAATGTTCTGAGATTGAGCAAACTGGACAAAAACAACAGGTATTTGTTGCCTTGAGAGTTGTGCGAAGTTACCCTAATATTATTTCAAATGATTCATGGCAATACAATGGCCACCAAATGTGCTTCTGCTGATTACTAACTCCAGGGTTAGAAGACATATGTGATCAATACATCTTAATTTTATATTCATTATTAATGTGGTGTAGACCTGTAGACCTGTAGACTATAGTAATCATGTTTAATCACTTCGGTGAAATGTTAAGGCAGCATAGGGAGTCAAGAAGTGGTTTTATTTTCTGTAAGGTATTTACTTTTCTTCCTACAGTCCTCTGACCCTAAAGGTGTGGTGGAAACATTGTTGACAACTTACCTGTGAGGTTTCTGTTTTGTTGTTGTTGTTGTAGTTGTCTAAAGGCACTCAATCAATTTCTCATCAAGAACAGCTGACATCAGTCTTACCTCTCAAGGTCCCCTTGGCAGTGGGGCAGAGAAGGCTGACCAATGAGCAGAGTCATCTTCTGTGGCATCAGTGTGGTATTCCCACTATATACAACTTTCAGGGGCTATTTTTAATCCTTTCCTTCAACTCTTGCCCTCAAGGTTTACGCACATATGTGTAATGTGGAGGGATTTTCAAAAGCAGGCTGTCAAACACGCGCACACACTCAAACACCTACACACTAACACAAACCCAGGCATACACACACGCTCACTTAGATTAGTACAGCCTCACTCTTTCTGGACACCCGGACATTCCTACGTTCCTCTGGGACACCAAAACATTCCTCTTTTCCAACAAAACATTCCTCCTTTCCTCTGGGACACCCAGACATTCCTACTTTCCTCTGGGACACCCGGACATTCCTACTTTACTCTGGGACACCCGGACATTCCTACGTTCCTCTGGGACACCCAGACATTCCTACGTTCCTCTGGGACACCCAGACATTCCTACTTTACTCTGGGACACCCGGACATTCCTACGTTCCTCTGGGACACCCAGACATTCCTACTTTCCTCTGGGACACCCAGACATTCCTACGTTCCTCTGGGACACCCAGACATTCCTACGTTCTTCTGGGACACCCAGACATTCCTACTTTCCTCTGGGACACCCAAACACTCCTCCTTTCCACCCAGACATTCCTACTTTACTCTGGGACACCCGGACATTCCTACTTTCCTCTGGGACACCCAGACATGCCTACTTTACTCTGGGACACCCGGACATTCCTACTTTCCTCTGGGACACCCAGACATTCCTACTTTCCTCTGGGACACCCAGACATTCCTACTTTACTCTGGGACACCCGGACATTCCTACTTTCCTCTGGGACACCCGGACATTCCTACTTTCCTCTGGGACACCCAGACATTCCTACTTCCTACATGTTTCTCCTCTCCTCTGAAACTCCCAACCAGTCCTTATCTTCTCTCATCTGGGTTCCCTCAGACATTCCTCCTCTCTTCAGGGAACCCCAGACCTTCATCCTCTCCGTGGGGGAGCCCCAGATGATTCCTAGTGTTGTCCTAGCTCGCCTTTGTCTTATTAACCTATTCAAGAGCGTGATGAGTTTTCAATCAGTTTTGCTAAATCTAACCTATATTAAATACATGGAAAATACATTTAATCATGTAAGGATTTGATGAGTTTTCAGGTGTGCTAGATCCAATGTGAAATGTCTCAGAACCACTGCCCTATAGAGCGCACTTTTTTTGAGGTGAATGCTTCTCTTTTGGACGCATCCTGAGTGAAAGGAAACGCACTGCAGTGACCTACATGCCTATTAAAGGCAACTTTGAGGCGCAGGTGCTTCCCTCACTGGCAATCAGAGATCTCTTGTTGCTAGGAGACATACCAGTGGATACAGGAAGAGTGAGAAGTGAGATGGGAAAGATATTCTGAACACGCCAGAGGACTTCATCACTCACAGAATCCTCTGGAATATCATCTCCACATGAGAACGAAGAGGAACGGCCTGCTCAGGATGGAATTTAAAGGTGGCAAAATGTGTCTGACTACAAGTCAGGCAGCAAGTGAGTTGAATTTTTCATCATGAGCACCACTGAAAATCCCTCCCCAGATTCAACCTATTCTGGGTGCACATATTTTTTTCCTTAATTTTTTGCCATTTCAAGCTCATTGTTAAATTGTCAGTCAGAGTAGCTACAGTTCTCGGGACGGTTCAGTCCATTAAATGGCAAGGAATGATTAATTACTTGATACAGCTGTGATGACACATGACATATGACAGTATGATCCACCAGTATCTCATTAACCTTTAGTAGACAGTATATATTACGGAGCTAACAGGACACATCTCGAATTCGGAGCAGTATATTTAACACATTTAGATTCAGCATAACATATGACCTCTCTCTTTGAATTGACTGTTCAATTCTGCTTACTATCGTGTTATATGGCGTTTACTGCACTCCAGGGAAGGCTTTTCTTCTTAAGCAATACTGCCCTCTCTTGGCCAGCACATCCAATGCATGTCCCTTTCAGTTGTTGCTCTGCCTGGACAGTCTTTATCACCAGGCTTGCCAGATGTGGTGGTTTCCCCCACAACTGGGCAACTTTTAATGACAGTGTGCGGACAAAAATGGGCTTGGGTGTGTTGATTTACAGATAGGGTTGTATAGAAACAATAGCTATTGGGCAAGTTTTTTGTAGAGTCCGTGGGTGATTGTGCAGTGTACACTCACTGAAATCTGGCAAGCTTGACCAGAGATTGCACGCATCAAGTGTAACTCGTCTGCAACATTTTTGTTGGTCACTTTAAATGTGTATTATTTGTTCCAGAGCTGCAACAGATCAATATCCAGATTTACTGTGTTATCATTGGAGACATGGTACATGTTGATGAGCTGCGTCTAAATCATGCAAAAATTATCTGAATGCAAATTCACTTTGAATGATAGCTCTATTGAAAATCAGCTGCATGTAAAATACTGATTTTCAATCAGCTTCATGTAAAATACCCATTTAAAATCAGCTGGATGTAAAAATCCCAGATGAAAATGAATGGCTCCTTGATGTGCCACATTATTACAGAGTTGATTGACAGCCTAACTGGGGCCTGACCAGTAGCTCACGACGTCGTGTTTGACAAGCAAGGCGCTATAGGAATGTCCCTTCTCCTCGAGACAGCCAGTAAACTGTCCTGCCGGGCAGAAGAGCCGACAAACTACGCTAATGATGTGGGTAGCAGATAGCTGACAGGGTAAAATATATTGTTGTGCATGTGAGCAAAGTAATTTAAGGGGTATTCCTTTCCTCGCCTTGAAGCGCTATAGTATTAGAACCCAGGTCTGCATGGGAGGTGTCACTTATATTCCAGAGCTGGTGAAACAATTAATTAAATAAATTACTTGGTTTCACTAGCCACTGGCGTAAGCCTTAGCTTTTAGGGCTTTTAGCCCTGAGTCCGTTTGCCATAACCGCGGGTCTTTTGATTGAATCCCACGTTGACGCACATTGAGCCAATGACCATCTGTCGACCGGCCGTAACAGACTTAAACATGTGTAAATTAATTACAAGGATTCCGTAATGGCTCTATGCCAGTGGTCCCTAGTCGTCCTAGTGTCTCGCCCGTCCGTCACCACTGTCTCGCCCGTCCGTCTGTCAGTGTGGGGTTGGGGTTCCACCAGGAAGGAAGGAAGCTTCATTACCACGATTTGGAATTCATCTTTCCTCTAGCTTGTTGTGTGTCTCTATAAAATTCATCTAAATTTCAGAATGCAACAAAAATACAGATTTATTTCACTCCAAACATTAGACACAGTACCCAGTCTTACACGTCCGGGATCTGACGGCCTAACCATTTAAATTGATCTATGGAGTTCCATCCCCACAATTTGCGTCACAAACATAAACCCTGCATGCTGATTCGCTGCTTTTCTCCACATGTTCCGCCTCATTGTCACTGTTGCTATGACAGTAACTAAAACAAACTGACACACGCGTGGAATTCCCAGGGAATTATGGCATCTGCTGGGAAGTCTGAACCCGTCTGACCGGAGCGAAATGATGCTAATATGTAGCTGGAATTAACCTGCTTTCAGCTGTACTCGTCCAAGAGGCCACCATCCCCCACAATCTTCGTTGAGAGCACAACATCACAATGAAAACCATGAAGGCATATCTGTCACTAAACATAAAAAATATAATCCACCCACACCTCTACTCCCGTGTCTGCCATTAGCAGAGGAAAGCACCGTATTTGAGGATTCACAAGACGGTAATTTTTACCAAGGTGCACCACGCAGCACGGGGAAAAAAGGCCTTGTGGATGAACATTTCTGGATTTCCCTTTAGACGTCAGGTGTGTGATGGTTTTTTTGAATGACGAAAAGCTGTTATTCATAATATACCAAGATGTTTATGAGTGTTAACATACTCTAAATTGAATTCCTTCAGATTGAGTATGTTTGGGACTGTGGTAGGTTGAGGTAGGCTCCCATTGAAGGGCAAACATTTCAATGTTTTAGGATTTTGGAGTAGGTGGATGTTATGAAACGTGCTGGTTGCTATTAAAGCTATATGTTCTATGGTCGTCAACACAGGATTCAGTTAGATGTTAGTTGTAACAGGATAATGTTGACAGCGTAAAGGAGGCTAAAAGGGTTACCAGCACAAGCCCAATATTGTTAATGTTATCACATTACCACTGCAGGCTACAACAGTCTCTGATCTAATAACAAATACTATTTACATCTGTGATGGTTTTCCAATATCACAGCAGGTCAGCTTTTTGAAAGATGTTTCTGAAAATGCCTCCATGTTTTTTAAACTCAAAACTGATTGCAGCAAATCAGGTGCTATCTTGAGGCAATTCTTAAACCCTACATCCCCACCTGGGCTTTTTATTCCGCCACCTCTGATTTCTTGCCCCCCCCCCCCCCCCATACAGGAGAGTAGGTCCTGCTCGGTCCAGTCAATATTTAGTGTACAATATCATCATCCCAGAACTGTCTAAAAGACAAACCCTCAACACGTACAAATGACAATGCACATTTAGGACTCTTTACCCCTCACAGCACTGCTGCGCCCCAAGGATGTGTGTTCACACCCCATCTCTAGTCACTCCATGCTAAGTACTAATGATGGTAAGTACTGTAGACAGGCGGACCAGGGAATGGCCAGGTGAAGTCAAAACAATGTGGAGCTCCACACAGATAAAACTATTTTCTTGTTGATGTCTAAACTGAACTCAAAAATCTGCTCATCCTCCTGTGTCTAGATAAACCATGGTGCTGGCTATCATAAACGTCTACATCAACTCTTAGTCCGTTTAGAGCTGCAGCACATTATTCCACCACTGACGTTCAAAAGAACAAAATCAATGTTCACTCTTCTCCAGCAGAGGGAGACCGTGCTCAACCACTGTTCATCGTGTGTCAACAAGACCAGGCGTCCGTAACAAAAGGGGGCCTGATATACTGTTGTAAGTAAATACTTGAAGGCTCTCAGCATTCTAATGCAGTTCAATTATTTACATTTCACCCACAAACGTTCCAAAGCAGCCATGAATTATTCACTGACTTATGCTTTCTTGCATTCCTCTTTGCGAAGGCTGTTTATAATGCTCTAATGGTTTTAATTAATGAACTTCGGAGGACATTGAGTCGAATCCTTCTGTGTCATCCATGTCGTAGAATGTTCTCCCATGTCTTAATATGTTTCCCTTAATATTGTGACAATAGTCAACGATCAGGGTTCCTCTCTGGTCTGTCCAATTTCTGCCTAGGGCCATGCAGGCCACCAGAGCAAGCCTGTGTGTGAGTGTTGTGTGAGTGTTGTGTGTGCGTACATCACACGGACCTCTGACTACACAGTGTGTCCCTAATATGACAGGGGGATATGCCTAAAGCTGAGTTATCCAGCAGGACAGTCCTGACCTAGAGAGGCTCTGGGAAACTGACGATTAAAACCCAACTGACAAGAAGTTCAAACACATAACAAGGAGAATCATGTCCTAATCATGTCCTAATAATTATGGACCATTGTATCTGAGAGTTTTCATCTGTTGTGATTGACACCTCAGCCTAAACCTCACCTAGGGGATTGTATGAGGTTTCCACAAAACTCCAGGACCGAGGAGGTTGAGAAAGGATTCACAGACACACTGTGTGGGTTAACTTGTTCCCATTATTGCAGGTATAACATTTATCATGCAACCTCACGTCAATTAATGAATACAGTATTTCCAAAGCCGCCTCTTTGCTGTAGATGACTTGTGTGGGCGTATCCCAACGGTAGAATGCTGTTTGCCTATACCCATCATGAAAGGGTTATCCATTCAACGGTTCCCATGAGTAGCCCGCTGATTGGCTGACTGCCTCCTCCCGGGCATTTGTCATTGGTCAAACAGTATGTTTGAGATGTGTGTTTTAAGTGGGGTTTTTGAAATGTCTCTTGTCAGATTTAATCGTGTGCACCCAAAAGTGAGTGTAGAACACAACATGATTTGGGCATGAGTTAACAGAACATAATCTTATAACGGTGACATATTCCCTGGGCAATTACGTTGGGATAATGAAGTAGTTTACTTTCATGTCATTTTATTATGAAAGCATTTGTCCTCCAGGTCATGTCTGTACTTCAGTTTCCAGTGGATAAATGAGTTACGCCCCCCCCAGTGTCACCAGTAATTAGTTTAGATTAGTCCGTTAGGTCCCTGACAGGTCTCTTTCTCTGACTCCACCCTACAGACAGAGTTAAGGGTTGGGTCCTCTACAGGTCTCTTTCCCTGACTCTATCCTACAGACAGAGTTACGGGTTGGGTCCTCTACAGGTCTCTTTCCCTGACTCCGTCCTACAGACAGAGTTAAGGGTTGGGTCCTCTACAGGTCTCTTTCCCTGACTCCGTCCTACAGACAGAGTTAAGGGTTGGGTCCTCTACAGGTCTCTTTCCCTGACTCCGTCCTACAGACAGAGTTAAGGGTTGGGTCCTTTACAGGTCTCTTTCCCTGTCTCCATCCTACAGACAGAGTTAAGGGTTGGGTCCTCCACAGGTCTCTTCCCTTGACTCCGCCCTACAGGCAGAAGTACCGACTGGAGCCCCTACAGGTCCCGGCCCTTCAGAACCAACCAGCCACTTGCCTTAGTGCAGTCTGCGGTCCGGCTGTGGTGGTCAGCATGGACAACACCTTGGAGCCACTCGATTAGCAGCAGGTCATGGAGAACAGGAATGTTCTGCTGATTAGTTTAGATTAGAGGAAGACAAATGCATGATGCCCGTTCCACCCAACACCCCGCCAGGTCTGACTGCAGAACTGAGTGGAACTGACACCCGTAGAACCCGGCTAGGCCCAATACGCCATCTTAGCCAAATGGCCTTTAATGCTTGTATTTCATTTAAACAAAATCTGTTTGAATACCATATACATGGTAATGGGGTGGTGATTGGACTACTCGTGTCCAATCAGCTGCTGAATATATAATTTATAACAATAAATAGTCTTGACTGAGCCCTGCAATCAGAATTTCCTTGGCACATTTGAAGCTTTTTAACTATGATATTTTATGTTAACTCATAATACCGTTCATGGCTTATAGTTTATTTTTGGTAGGCTTATCTCAAAATCTCAAACAAAGGTGAAATGGCCACTGTTGTGTAGGCATATTACCTCCTCAAAGAAGCCATCAGATTGGGTGTCTTGGATTGTGAGATCTTCTGGAATATTCATTTGTAAATAATCTTATTGTAAGGTGAGGGCAGCATTTAAAAACAACATGAATTCCATCGCCCATTTTAAACAACCTGTTATAATTGCCGCCAAATCCAACTTGCTACATAGAAAGGGCTTTAACGCATTTTTTTATTTTATTACATAATTATTATTATTATCTTAGTTTAACAACCTATCAAGGAACAACAGAGCAACATTTTCACCAACAACTGTAAATTCGTGAAAACAAAGGCACGACTACCTTACTGTGAAACTACATAATAAATTGTAATTTAAACAAACGACTGAAATATGAAGTGCTATCTACAGTTTACAAAGAGACAATGTGATAAATAGTTTAGCCTATTATCGCTTTTATAATCTGGAGACATTAGGCTAATATGGGCCAATTGTAACTCGTGGCATGTGTCAGGAAAATTTAACTAATAAAATATGCAATTAGGTAACAGAACTACTTCATTAGGTCTTGTCCTCTGCGGCAATCGTTTACGTATTTGGGCAAGTATGTAGGCCTATTATTCATTGGCCGCTGAAAGTTCCTGGAAATGTTTCTTTGATTTTAATCAAATGCTTTTAGCCTGGTATATATCTATGGTTCATATCTACAAAATGATAAAAAACTGTTGTTGAATAATTAATTAGAAAAACAAGCATTTACCAAATATGTTCGTTTTATCTTCAAATTAAACGAAAGCCCTACAATCAACCCCGTGTACTGCAGCCAACATTTTGTCTGTGGGTTTTAAATCAGAATAAGCACCTTAAAGGTATTTGACTAAATGTGTTTAACTAGGCTACATATTAAACATCGCAATAATACAATTATAAATAATAGCAAGATGATATACCCTACAGGTAGCCTGGGTCCAGCGACCAGGGGACCCAAAATATTGTTATCCGCTGCTCAACTTGTTGCTATTTCACACGGGTAACACTCGAGACATGTTTATTTCAAACTAATTCGTTAAAGAGATCGTGCACGTGGTCTAAACACTTGGCCAATCTGACATTGTTTATTTTTTTTAAAGACCCTAACTTTTACTTTTACTAATCATGCACGCACTTCGGTGGAGTTTGTAACACTTATGAAAATGAAAACGTTCTCCTTTTACGCTTCTGTACATCAATGTAAAACGTATGGAAGTTATATTCAACAAACAGACAATCTATATCATATTATATATACTGATTTTAATGTTTTCATGTTTTATATATATATATATATATATATATATATATATATATATATATATATATATATATATATATATATATAAAACACACACACATTATATAAAACATGAAATTTATCAAGCCTGTATTGTTGAATTTTTTGATTTGGGAAATAATCCAACTGAAAGAATACCTAACTATTTCTGTAAAAATTGGCCAATATTACAACAACACATGCGTAAACAATTACTTAGCCTGTTTTATCCCCAGGTTAACTTAAAAAACATCTAAATGAAGGATTTAGCTATTTCTCACTGGTTCGGTTAAGACGAGTCGACTGAAGCGTGACAGAAAAGGGGAGTTACTATCTAGACAGTTCATTCAGTTACCTGTCCTGCTCCAGACGGAGCACTTAAATACGCCTCCTCTCCCGGGTCATCCTCCAGTCCTCCGGGAGAGACTGGCGAAGAGAGACTGTTTGGAAAGGAATCGCGTGTTATTGATGATAGAAAAAATAAGAAACGATTAAAACGGATTATGAACGCTTTTGGACAGCAGCCATCCAACCCTCAGAGCAGCCCCATTCAACACCACAGCGCGCAGGAACTCCTTGACATGGCGGTCTACTGTGATAACTTCGGCAGCATGTACCAGCAAAACCTCCATCACGGTCACCACCCGCAGAGGCCGCCCGCGCACTCTCCGACCTACGGACTCGCGGAGTACGCCTCCCCGACCTCCAACCCGTACTTGTGGCTCAATGGCCCTAGCATCAACTCGTCTCCATATCTGACCGGGTCGAATGGAGCGTCGTACATTCAGTCAGGATATGGAGCGAACCAACGGCAATTCCTGCCACCTCCCACGGGGTTTGGCGGAGCAGATCTCGGATGGCTCTCTATTTCCAGCCAGCAAGAATTGTTTAAAATGGTTAGACCTCCTTACTCCTACTCTGCTTTGATAGCAATGGCTATCCAAAACGCTGGGGACAAGAGGCTGACGCTGAGTCAGATTTATCAGTATGTGGCGGAGAACTTTCCATTTTATAAGAAAAGCAAGGCTGGTTGGCAGAACTCAATTAGGCACAACTTGTCATTGAACGACTGTTTCAAGAAAGTGGCCCGGGATGAAGATGACCCTGGTAAGTTGACTGGGCTTGATCTGTACATTATATGTAATTGTTTATATCACGTACTTGTGTCCTTTTAAATGTCATGCAATTTAGTTTATATTACATTTTGGAGGTTTTGTATGAGTTGTGTGCAATATATACATTACATTGCCTAATGCATATGTGTCTTTTTATAATATGCTTCATAGGAAAGGGAAATTACTGGACGTTGGACCCAAACTGTGAGAAAATGTTTGATAACGGCAACTTCAGAAGAAAAAGAAAGAGGCGAGCAGACTTGAACGGAGGGGAACCCAACACCGTTATACCTGTGAAGTCAGAGCAGGACTGCGGCGCCCTGAAGCTCTCCGACACGGCCAGCATCATGAGTTCATCACCTCCCAGCCTCCAGAACTCACCTGGCTCCTCGGAGCCCAAGTCATCCCCATCCCCGTCGGTGGAACACAGCCCCTGTTTCAACAACTTCGTGTCCAACATGAACGCGATGCTTCCGGCCAATGCAAACGGTTCCGTCCGGGGGGGCCGGGGGGACTTCGGTTCGGGTGGAGGACATGTTATGGGGGATTTGTCACATCATCAGACCCGAGAAAACATGTCTGGACTTGGTTCCTATTCCCCGTCGCAGATCACCCCACTGAACTCAGATACCTCTCACCTCTCCACCTCGAGTCGGATGAACTACTACACGTCTGCGCAGAACGGTCACAGCGGAGGTCTGGGCCTCGGCAACTCTCTTTCTAACCAGTTCAGTGTCAACCATTTAATATACAGCCGGGAAGGAACCGAGGTGTAGCCCCAGACATATGTGTCATCACTGTGAGACTTGTGTTGATTATTTAATACGACTCGTCGTTGGCATACCTGTGTGAAGTACTCAGTGAGTACAAGAAGTGCTATGCATTTGCTTTATTGTTATACGTGCCTTAAAACAAAGTAGGCTATTCAGTGTATAAATAGGTTGCACTGGTTATACCAAAAACATATCTGTACAATATTACCTACCCAATTAGCAATTCGGTAACCTGCGCCAGTTTAAAGCGGAAGTAGGTTGGAAGTAGAGCATTTAAGACACTAACCGAGACCAACTTATATGTCCAACCTGTTATTTGCCCTGGAAATGTCTTGGCTTGAAATGCAGTTTTTCAAGTTGACTACTGTTCGTTTCATGCATGGATTGCTTCCTTTAGTCTGTATGTTTTTATAGAGAAGACACTACTTCTGCATAAATGTTTTGATAAATAGTAGCTCTGTTTGCAGAATTCCGCATGTATGCATTTTGTTTATAGAAGGAATTGTGTCTTTTATTTAAAGGGATATTTTGGCGATTCGGTTATTTAGCTACTTTCCAGGAGTGAGATTAAATCGTGCATACCATTGGTATGCTTAATATGTATCTTTTTTTGCAGTTAGAATACATTTGCTTGTCTAAAGTGTGTGTGATTGCTAAGTATAGCAATGAATGAAAGCCTCTGGATCTTAAAACTACCTCAGATTTCCTTTATAGTAGACGCCGACAGGAAAATGGTATATACACGTTAATCTCTCTGTCTGGGGAATTGTAGGGCCTCGTTGCCAAATTCCGAATATCCATTAATAATGATTCGTTTAAATAAATGTAATACTACAATCCTTGTGTGTCATTGCATTATTATGTTACAAACATCTATATGGCCAAAATACTTATAACAATATTCTACACACACACACACACACATATATATATATATGAGTGTAGAATATATGTGTGTGTGTGTAGTATATTGTTATAAGTTTATTGGAAGACATATTGGGATGTTGAAAGATGAGTGGTTCGGATTTAAACGTGTTCAGCCGAGGCAGCTGTTTAGACCGCCCGACCACCTTTAGTCACGGATGTTTCTTGTTTTTTAAATCAAAGTTTCAAATGTATAATAAACCACTGAAAACAGCAGAGATGGTGTGGGGAAAACATTCGCCTAGTAATTGACTCGTTTACAATACCAAACAAAGTATTGAACAACGTGTTTTTCTGTCTAAAGATGATCCAGTGCATCTATAATGGGACTGACAATTATTTACATGAAGTATTTCAGGTTTAATCGAGCGACGGAACTAATCCTAAACCCCGCTGAGTGCACCCTCTTCCTTGCCCATTCCAATCATTGAACTATGCAAACAGAAAGACATATTACATTTCAGGCTCAGCTTATAGTCTGATCAAATAGGCCTTACTTCGAAAACAATTCACAATTTGATTCATAACATCTCTTTAAACTAAAACGACCAGTCACATAATAGGGTACAACAAGTTTAGGCCCGTGCAGGTTTCTCTATGATCATTAGCTCGTGCCCTCTCAACCGCATGAAAAACGTAGGTGAGACTGGAAGATTTTCCGCTTGTCAATTTGAATGAACCCGATTAAAACTAGACCATGACATCTTCATTAGGCTACCACCCAGTTCACAAGTTCAGCCTATGGTCGGTATCGGGTTTATTTATCTACTGTGCTTATGAATTGATGTGTACGGACGGAATCATTAGTAGAAATGTTCACACCTGTTTCAGTTTATTCAGCTAAGAATCGGAAGTTTCATCACTCACGCATAAAACGCTGGGATACAGTTTTTCTATTTTTTTTTCAATCGTGTGAGATATAATAATACTCGGTAATTCTATTTCGTTTTTCTTATGAGCTGTGAAACAACCTGGAAGAGCCTCCGCTGAGCAATTCATGTGAGTGCAAAATAGCATGTAACTCCCATTGTCGAGCAAATACTGTTGTACAATTACTAGAGGAATCTTGTTCCTGCTCTGCTTCAGGGGGTAAATAACAACCAGAAAGTTCATCCATTAAAATATTTCAAGCGATTAACGGCCCATAGTCATGTCGTATTTTGAAACAATTTGCGCTGCGCATAAAATCAAAGCAAGTAAATAAAAAGAAACACCTCTTAATTAGGGGATAATTGAGCACCGGTCCGGCGCTGTGTTGTCTGGACCAGAGAAAAATTGACAAGAGCTTCGTGCCCGTAGATGTGACACAATGGGGCCGGACAAAACCGAGGGATCCCCCCTGTGCTCGAATGAGAGCACTCGTGAAGCACAGGGATCGAATCTAACAAAGAGTATTTTTGTCAGACTGAAACGGGTTCTCACAGAGGCAGGTTTTCAATTGAAATCCTGTCTTTCTAAATGTTACGTCTAATATAGGCCGGTGAATAGAACTGACAATCACCACGAAAATAAATGTCATGCGTAATAAACCCTTAAAGCGCCAAATATTTTGAACAACAAAATATTTCCCAACATGTATGTATTTTTAATGAAAACATATTGCGCGTAATTGATGTCAATTCCCCCCAAAATAAGTATTATCATTGAAAATTGTACAGTCACTGCCTGATCACAATCACAAATGTCTATGTCCGGACTGAAATTCAACCATTTTATATGCGTAAATAGGTTTGTAATTTGTAGAAATATTTGATCCATTGCTAATACATATAAACAAGAGTCCATCATTAATTCAAAGTGCTTTTGATTTTTTAGAATTAAGCGAATAGGACTATTGGCATTACATGCCTTTACACCTGTGGATTAATAAATCCGTAACTCTTAGATCTGAACAATGAGACTACACGCCAAGTTTACACTGAAAGCGAACTAACCTGCCTTGGGGAAAAGTTTGGTGCTTAAACTACAATTTTTTTAAAAGCTATTATTTAGTCTTCATGTAATATGTATTATTTGCCATTCTCCTCTATTGACATAGAATACATAATACGATGTTATTATTTCTGTGATAAGTTTATTGACCAAGTCCTACAATTCCATTAAAATCAAATGAATGTGTCACTTCTGTGTTTCTTTGGAACTCAGATGCTGATAATTTGTCTATTGAGCTCATCTGACAGACTTTTTTATGACCTGTACAATAGGTACTAAACATTTAACTTTTAGCTATAACATTGACTCCTTGCATGGCACACCAATTATAATTTTACTTTCAATGTTTTATTACTTTCTTTGAATTACAGCATGCTAGAATACTAAATATACTGCGTGCTTTACAGGCTCCCTGTAACATATTGTCCCGTTAAACATCCATTAGGACGGTAGCCATGATCCATGCTATCTAGTCATTTATCACAGGTCTGCCATCTCCATCACCTGTCTCCATCTTGATTCACTCCAGTGCCCTCTGCCTCTGGGCCATTTCACCTGGCCAGGCCCCATGAATATCAGTCACCAGGCGGCTTGGTGGGCCCCACACTCCCATGCCTGATATTTGCTTCAGGGCCCCTCAACCCAGTCTCCATGCCTCCAGGGCAGGAGATGGACTCAGGCCAGGGTGGGAGCCTTTTTGGCAGGCTTGCCCCAGCCCCATTTGCCCCGGCTTTCTCCATGTGGAAGGCACAAGCCCTGTAGGCTGTCCTGAGATAATAATGAGGGGGTCACGCTGGTCACTCTCAAGACGCAGGTAGCCTCATAATTGGAGGGTCTTGTTTGACCCAGGTTTGGTACGGGATTGTTGTAATCTTTAATCCTGTCGGGTTTCTCCCCTATAGGTGGATGTAACAGGAAGTATCCCTTTTACCCCGGTCATCCGATATGGCAGAAGTCCCCAAAACCAGGTTGTGCGAGATACTGGCCAGGGAGTGTTTGTCACCAGGATTAGGGAGGTGTTACTTCCTAAATCACTGTGCCCTGGCAGGGAACCAGTGATCAGCTGTCGTATCTCTGCTCAGGTAAGAGGTGAATGTGTTGGTTGGAGGGGTTGAGGAGGAGTGCTATTCACAGCGTTTGGTTAAAAAAACATAGCAGAGCGAAGCATTTTCAGATGTAAACCCCCCCCCCCCCCAATAAACTTTAAGACAGGAGTGTGGATTCCCAAAAGTATATGCTAACCCCAGGGAGGATAAGGAAAGTAAAGTTGTGCTAATGTGGGCGATCAGTACATAGCCAGGCAGATCGTACGCGCAGGTTGTGGGACGTGATCCTGGGCTGGAGGATCGCGTTGCGTCTTCAGTAAGGGATGCTTACAGGACCATGGAGTTGGAGCTGCCTGAGGCGGGGGTGGGGGGGGGTTGATGGGGGGGGGTTGATGGGCAGGAGGCGGGCGGGGGGGGGGGGGTCACTCAATGAGTGACATTGGTTGTAGTGATGAATCACTAGCGGATAAAGTTGCACATTACTCAGCAAGGTGTGAATTGTTCCTTCCTTCCATCAGCCATTAGAAGATCGACTGATAGTAGCAGGAACGAGAGGCTCCATCTCTCTGCCAGCGCTCATTACCGCAGTTGTGCTGCGGTTTTGGGCAGAGAAGTAAATTACACTTTAGATAGGATGTTTTTTGGAGCTTTACGTTTGTTAGTTTTGAAACTGTTTAGGCCGATGAGTTCAGGAAGGATTTGAATGTGCAGGTTTTAGAAGCGCCCGTGAATTGCCAGTATGGTGCTGTTCATGGAAAGAAATATATACGATGTGTCAAGTTCTCACCCATAACTGTTTTGACATACCCAATATAACGTGCCCTTACAGAGAAATCTGAAGGGTTATAAAAAGTTATCAGTGAGTCGTCTTCCTCTGTCTGACCCCACGAGATGAACCTGATATTGGGTCAGGGGAGAGGCATGTTTCAGCCTCTGTATGCCCTTTCTACCCTGAAATATGCCATCTGCTTGTAGCACTCAGTTGGAATTATGGGATAATATCTCATATCACGGCTCAATCTCTTGAGGAAGTTAAACATTTAAGAGTTAAGTCCGATGACAGCTCCTGGGGGTTGACAGGAGACATGGCCAGCCATCCCAGGACACCATCCCAAGTAGAACACTATAGAATATTTGTTGCACTACTTTCAACCAGGGACCTCATGCCATTATAGGGTTAGGTTGCGATTTAGAACACTGCTCTAGTGCTTGTCCATAGAATAGGGCTGGAGGGACGTGTCTTCGCGGCCACGGGGGAAAAGATGAAGCGTACATCTGATAGCTGAGGATAATGCCTATCACAGTGCGTGACCCGGTTTAGTTTCATCATTGCCCATTCTGGGTCCATAAAACGGTAATGTATGGCGTGGTAACTGCCCGGAATCACCGGCCTGAGGTAACAGAAACATATGGATGATTTTATACAGAACAAGCCACATCTCACCACCAGACAGACGCCTTGGTAATTATATGAGCTGGAAGGATCCTGGCAGAGAGCCAGCTAGTAAAAAGGGTTGGAGATGATTTTGTGTTTCCTAATAGGTTTTAGTGTAGGACCCATGTTTCACAATAGGTTTTGGCCTATGTTATTTGTCACCTGTTTCCCCATTGGTTTTACTGTATGTTCCATGTCATATATCGTGGGGCAAACGCGACCACTCCTGCTTCAGCGTCGGGCCAATTCCCACCGCAAAAACCTCTGGTCACAGAGCTGCAAAACCAGACCATTGAACGCAGTTTAGTTTCTACCCCCTGACAAGTCAAACCTGCCTCCAATCAGGCCTCATCAGCGGATGGAGAAGAGGACCCCAGATGAGCAGTTCTAGGTAGAGAAAAGGAACAGCCATGTTGGGACTGCCCAAGATGAAGCCACCAGTTTGATCTTCGCCCGTCACCATTTCCACTGTGTTGTTTTCAATTAATTACCCCTTCCCTTAGCCTACAGGCCTTAAACCCCAAACACGTGCCTCACCTAGCTACAGTCTTTACCAATAGGTTTTACGAAATTATACATGTTCCCCAATAGGTCTCACTGAACGTTGTGTGTTTCCTAAAATTTCTGCATGCTAAACGTTCATGGACATCTTAGCCGTGTCTTTTCCTCTTATTGTGATTGGAAGAACTAAACAAACTTCTTCAAAGACATTGAACCAACTCAGCAAGGATAATTAGAGATAATTTACACTGAAAGGCAGTTTTGGCAGGGCACAGTATATCACAATAGGCACTCAGATCCAGTAATATACCCAGAGAGTTTACATGCTGCATTGTCCAAAAATGTTATCCCCCCCATTCGCCTATTAATTAATCCATAAATTAATGCTTATTTATAACCTGGGGGAAGAGTTCTTGGGCTGGTGAAATAAAGCAGCTGCCAAGACGGACCCCGGCCTGCTGAAAAGCACACCATGCTTGCCATGTTGAGGAACATGCTGGCTGAAAGAGTGGAAGAGGTACTACGATTAATTGACTAGAACAATCCCCAGTAAATCTAAGACCTGCCGTTGTCTCTGTCTGGGAAAACCATCCCCACAACACAGTAACCTATCCCTCCTCTCGGCTCCGGACGGAATGTATTTTGACAATTCATGTAGAAAAAAAGAGACGTCAGGTGTCTTTGTTCTCTCACGATGGACCTGGGGGTAGATGCTGTGTTGTCTCCCTGCTGGGTTTGAGGCTTCTCAGACGGGTTTGAGTGTTCACTGTACGGTGGAGGACAACGGACAGAATGTTGGAAGGTAGGGTTGAACCAGGGTCATCTGTCTATGGACTAGTTCATGTTAGGAGAGAGAGAATAGTTCCTCTAGATAGGCCTACCTGGTTTGTATAATCATTTCCTAAGCTTTTGAATTTAAGCTAGCATGTTTGAGGCGTTTCCCACGCAGGATTGTGGCCATCAATTGTGGGAAAATCAAGTGATATGCATGAGCACTGCTCCGAAAATGTATACAGTTCCATCATAATTGTCTTCACACTTAATAATCTATGCGTCTTGCGTTGTCTTTGATATGTTTTGGAAAATGTACCATAATGTAAACAACCAGATCTCTTTTCCCTACCAAGGCAGTGGTTTGGAAATTCTTTCAGTAAAGAGGCTATTTGGAAATATACTAATACTACAACCATTTACAGTAAAACATTATATTTCAATGTTTTCACAATACGTAATGTTGATTCTCCATATTCTTGTTATTAAAGAAAAAAAACAAAATAAATAAATACATGAAAAATTGTCATAAATGTTAGGGTATTGTTCAATACAGTAATCTGCACAGATTGTTTTGTTTCTAAATATAAAATGAATTATTGAATTTCCTACCTGACTATTTATGTATAAATGTATTCATTGATACATTTATTTATTTATTCATTTATTTCAAATTTCAAATTGGCAGGTTTGGTCCTCCATATTTATGTGTCTTACATGAAATAATGTAACATTACAATATTCACCAACACCATATATCGGAGCAGTTATTGCCCCTGTATGGTAATCACTGATGAAGTAAAGACTAAAGCCTTTTTTTCTACAGTCAAAAAGAGCTACTTGTTAAATATCCCACAGTTCTGCAGCAACCCCCCCCCCCCCCCCCACACACACACACACACTGAGTAAAAAGACAGTGTTCTTCTAGGAACATGGCTCAATTTCTTTGTGTAGCACAGCAGAACAAATATTTAAGTAATGGCCAATATTTAATTGTTGCATTTGAGGCCATTTGAGGCCTCTTCAAGGTTAGGGAACAGATAATGACAGCAGCTGATCTGTCAGTACTTAGCTGGGCCTCTGCCCTTGTTTTTGACTTGTCGTTGGCTACAATGGGTCCGGTAAAACCAACATGAAATCTCTGTAAGGAAGGAGGAGAATTCACAAAATGTTTACAACCCGGACAGTATCACACAATACTTTATTACACGTATTATGACAACAACGACAGCACGGAAACCAGCTGATGAGCCGTTGTATGTTGATGATTCCTGGAAGCCGTGGTAACAGCACTCCGGGTGTAGCTTACCGATGTGTTGTCGTTACCTTGCACTCCACAAGCCGGCAGGCAGGAAGTGGCGACAGATTTCAGAGGAAGCGGTGTCTCGTGGGATTCCGTTTGGCTCAGAAAGGGTCCTGAAGATAGCTGTTGAGGGGATCAGTCACTTGGGAAGTGTATGTTAATGACAGTAACTGGGGGTTGACAGGAGAGACAAGCAACCTGGACTGAACCGGAAGAGCCTCTCTATGCACACTGTATGTCGGCTGAGTCTGCAACCAGTGACTCATTAAAACTGTAGAAAATGATCATATGGACTTCAGATGTGACAAGTGAAGAGATCGCACGTGAGTCTTGATTCAGTGAGAAGCTCATGTTTTCATAGGAGACACGGAAATCTGTCTGCCTCCGTTGTGACAACGCGCTTCTGTCCAGCCACTGAAACAGAGCTGTTTGTGTGGCTGAACTGTCACACGGGGTTAACCAGCCCGAGCGGTGTGGCAGCGTTCCTCATGCGGTGTGAGACTGCTGCCGTTGGAGGCCTGAGGAATTCCAAGCCAGCCCCCCCGAGTTCTAATGAGCGCCCCCACAACCTATTGTGAGGAGTTGCATATCAATAGAGGGTTAGAATAGAGGAGACAGACATAGTCCTGGCTGGCTACCTCTGGAGGGACCCCCCCCCCCCCCCAAACTAACCATCTAACACATCTCTCACTGGGAGTTAGAGGAGCTACGTTCCCCTCTGTCAGCCGAGGTTCAGCCCCAGTTTCTACCTGGATGGTGTAAGCCTGAGATGATCTACGGCTGAAGGCTCTAAATGATACCCTTTCAAAATGACCCCCCCCCCCCAACACTCCTTTTGTGTTAGTCACTAATCCTGCCCGGCGCTTCAAGGCCCCAGCTCCACTTCTGAGGCAGCTGCTACCAATTTAAAGGAGGGGTAAGGGAAGATATGCACTCTTCTTAAACAACTGGGCCTTTTTCTGACCTGTTGGCAGATGTAATGCTTTGATAAGACCCGGCAACCATCCCCTTCATGTCAGTAATTACACTGTCATTACACCATGGGGGGCTTTCTTTCAATTACTTTAATTGGATTATGCAATCAATGCAACGTACTGTATTCAGGTGGAATTTTAACTTGTGCTGTTTCATTTTTAATTGGCCTACCTGTACACTCTGTCAAAGTAGTTCTTTGTTTCTGTATTCATGACAAAAGCCAGGATTCAGCCCAACCTGCTGTAGCAATCTTTCACCCAGGGGTACTCGAGAAGACCTGACCCCACATGTCATCTAGATGGAAAACTCTGGTTGTTCATCTACCTATAATCAATAGTCACATCGCAGCACAAGTAACCCCAACCCGTTCATATTGTTGAAATATAATTATGAAAATCTAGAATTTTCCATTTAAAACCGTTGCCATTTTAAAGCAGATCTGGCCAAGATTAACTCCCTGATGTCCGTCAGCGAATGGTATACGAGGAAACATACCCATGCTCTACCAAATTAAATCACAGCCTGTGCAGCCATTCTACAATAACTATGATTGTACAATAACTATGATTGAAATATAGCAACATTATTAAACAATTTTTTTTTTACATATATGTATATATGCATATGTTTATATAAAGTACCCTAGACCAGTCTGGTAGTAGATGTAGGTTTTTATACAGTAACCAAGACCAGTCTAGTAAATACTGCAAGGGGTATAGAGCCCAAAGCAAAAAAAACATCTGCGCATAGTAGGCTTCCACAATGTTGGGATAGCCCAAACAATTCCCAATGTGTTTTTCTCAACACGGCCATTTGGGGAACAACCAGAGTTGCTGTTCGTGATAAAAACAAGGGCATCATTTCATGACACTCACAATCTGCGTGTCACGTGACCGCATTCTTCCCTGATGACATCAGCGAGGATGTGTGGAGTACGGAACCCGTTCTAGTGATAGAACTTACATTATATTCAGATGTGTTGACATGCTCCCACTTGAAATAGAGGCCCCTTTTTATTCATCATGAGGGGACACCATGTCCTTACATGCTTTCTGATCAGATGACGTGAGGTTCACAATTAAAACAACAAGTGGAAAAGCAAAGCACAGCCGTCCCACGGTGTATTTAAAGACATGGATTTGATTCTTCTGCGTCGGACACTTCCAGGAACTGGTCTTCCTCAGGTGGGGTATTTCTTTAATTTGTTTTACCTCAATGAACTGCTCAGCCCTTTGAGGTAGTGCATTTATGGCTAGCCTGTTCTGTACTAATAATAATCCCCACTTATTCTTACAGGGGACTCGTTTCACAAATCAGACTTGTGCAATCAAGTTTTGTCTTGCAGAAAAATAGGGAAAAAAACTTTAGTGAAAAGTGGATTAGCCTTTATCTCTCTAAAACACTTGAGGCCGGTTTCACAGATGCAGATTTAGACTAGTCCAGGACCAAGATGTACAGCTCAACTGAGTTACCCATTGAGTCAGTTTCCCTGAAACAGATAAAGCATAGTCCTGGACTAAAAAAATCAGGCTCGACAGAAATCCATTGTTCACAGAACACATGGTTCCTCTACTGTCCAGTCCGTATGTCTGTCTGTCCATCTGCGTTTGTCCTCACTGCTTGTCTAGCCTGGCTGGTGGTAGTAAGGTGGGAGAGATGGAGGGGGGGATGGGAACGACCTTGTTGTTTATCAAACCCCTGCCGTTCTCTCAGCATGGAAACGCTTTAGAACACTTGTCACAGGGCTGTAGAACATGAGTACATGATTAAAGAATGGCATCGTAGAATGATTCTACTTTACCTGAATTACACGGGGGTGAATTCAAATCTAATGTTCGCACACTGTCTTTATTTACAAGGTTAATCCCGTGACCTCACACGTTTAATTTCGTAAAAGTGAAAGTAGACCTTTGATGGGGTCACCCTGGTGGTAGATGTAGGTTAATGTGATCATTGGAAAAATATATTCTTCCCTCACAGACATCTCCAGGAACAAAAATGAGAAGACTTTTGAATGTTAACTGGCAGCTGGGACCACCAACACACTGTGAAGATTTGGCCAAAACAAAAACACGTTTATGTCCATTTAGACAACTTTTGTGTTAATGCTGTAAAGCATTTGCCCTTTTGGTTTGGCAGATTGAGTGAAGCCCAGTTATGTCTGGCAGGCACTCTCTACCTCTTCCAGCACTGCTCTTCCTCAGGACCAAACAGTTCCTCTACTACCTCCAGTCCCCTATCTTCAGTGTCAGATCTTCTCCCAGCAGCTTTCTGCCCCTTTCTGCCCCCCTAGTACCCCTCCCACTATAAGTGACCTAATTATCCTTTTCATTACTTTGTCCTTTCTCATTCCTCTACCCCCGATAGATCTCACTGGGAGGAGTCCCTATCTGAGTGTTATCATTATGCTAATGTCACTGGTAGTAGCCAGCAGTTAAGACACAACAGGGGAGAACAGAAGAACAGAAGATGAGGAGACGCCTGGGCAGTCTAGCTGTCTACTAGGGCCAGGGGGAGGGGCCTTCCTTAACTGTCCTAAACTGTCCGTCTCCCGCCGGGTAACAGGCTAGACAGACAGAATAGGTCGAAAGGCCCCAAACCTCCAGAACTGGGCCCATTTGTATTAAATGCAGTAGGGCTGATGTATTTCCTTACTGGGCCAACGTATGCAGTGTTTATGGATCAGGTTTTAATCCTGATCTGGATTGGATCCCCTAACCCATTCTTTTAATCTAAATCCTCATAATATTGGTAATAGTTATAGTATATGATATTGCTGTACCATGAAGTGAAAAACATCAGAACCCACACACTGCAGACTTTGTCAGTACTGAGCACTGATCACCTCAGAGTTGTTCAGTCATGAGCCGCAAGAACTGGGTCATTTTAGGGCAGAGCTGGTCTTCCTAAAGGGAACTGGGTCTGGGTTGTTTGAGGGGCGAGGTGGTCTTCCTAAAGGGAACTGGGTCTGGGTTGTTTGAGGGGCGAGGTTTGATCCTAACTAGTTCTGAGTTAATGACCTTCACTAATGGGTTTAGAAGCTGCAGAGGTGAGATCTCAGAACGGATTTGAGCCAGTTCTGTGGCTCCACCTCATTTTAGAATCAGATGAACCAGGGGAATGTTCAGGCATCCATATGTCCCAGGGATCTGGTGATGTAGGCCTGTTGAAGGCCTCACCATAAATGGAGAACAAGCCCACTGCCGTGTTCATACAATGTTTATGCTCCTTTACGAACCACTACTTTACCAGTCGACTGAAACCGGGTGATTTCTCACCACCAGTCTCTTTCTGAAAATGAGAAAATGCTTTGGCAGATGTGGTCATTAAACCAGTAAAGCCTGGCAGTAGCTACGGACCAAACAGCGCCGACCACGCCAGACCCTGACGAATGAGTGACAAGCAGAGGTTTGCCATCTGCCGTTATTTGCACCGGTTAACAAATGCAGGAAGTGGGGGGGGGGGGCGGATGATGGCGGAGGGGTGGACGGATGATGGCGGAGGGGTGGATGGATGACGTCCACTGTCACGTCAGGTCTCCAGTCCAATAAAATATAATGAGACTCTGAATCACAGAGTAGTACTGTCCTAATGATATGTAATGGTAGGAAGCCTGACAGGCTAATAGCCCAGGCTCTATGCTCTTTTTTATTACACAACTGCATCCCAAATGGCACCCTATTCCCAATATAGCGCACTACCCTCGACCAGGGTCTAGTCGGACGTAATGCACAGAGTGGGATTTAGCGTGCCATTTGGAAGGCTTCAGTGGCCGAGGCCTTTGCTTGGCTGGACACCGTAGTTATCTAACCCCTCTGTCCCGGGCCGCTGCAATCATTTGAGTCATATATTACAGGCAGAGCCTCCTTTTAATGAACAGAGCAATCGCAAGCCGTTTATATTTAATGAAAGCAGCAGCCACCTGCACTAAAGCAAGTGGGCATCGCTGGGACCCAGCTATCATTTCAGAGGGGAGGATGATACCCAATTAATGGACCACATGGCCTGTTATGATTATGAATGAGTAATAAAAAAGACTTTGGAATTTGTCCTCTGATTAAAAAAGAATCAGAACAAGATTTGGGCCAAGATTCTGGGTATTATGTCCGTTGAAGACAGTTCCCACCTCCCGTTCCCGGTAAACCCTGCAGAACAGCCCGTTCGAGGCCATCCGACTAAACTGGGTCCTGCCGTCAGGTTGAATCCTGGCAAATGTCTTGATTTAACTGTTTTCACAGAATGTAGATATTAACGACTTTTCAACTTTAAAATAGCTAATTCTAAGATTCTGTTAATTCAACGAGGCTTCACACAACCCAAGTCACGTGACTGAGTCAGTCGTGATTTATGAGTAGGTTCACTAGTGCGGTTGATTTCTGGCGGTTTCTGTAATTACAATGTGACTGAGGTGGATAAGGCAGGGCAGAGTCAGAAACAAGTTTTCAGGTTTACAGTGTTTATTGCATAGAAATACAACAAATCGAACTTTCCATTCTTTTCTCTTTCTTGGTTGATTCTGACAACAAGCCAAGCATTGCCATACCTGGCAGAGAGAAGCGGTTGGGGCAGTTATAGATAGTGTTGTGAAAGACAAAATAAACCTGTCCTTACATACAATACCTCGTTTAACAACTCTGTCTGAATTCCGTATCGTATAACCTGAAATCTTTTGACAAACAAAACAACCGAGGCTTTGAATCAAACTGAGAGGCCATTTAACAGTCAGAAGCAGACTACAATTTATAGCTTGAAAGAACCGACAATAGCCCATTAAATAAAGGTCATTCACTGGCTTCTTGATCTTGTGGAATTCTGCTTACCTGACAGCTATACTCAGATGACACTCAAAAAATAGGAAACAAGCCAGCAGATGTGTTAAAAAGGTCAATAAAAGGAGAACTCAGTCATTGATTGCACAGTAAAATAAACATATTTACAATGTGGAAGTTCCTTTTCAAATTAATTAATGCTAACTCCTATCTGTTAGCTGGTAGCATCGGCAGCTTACAGAACTCAGTTGTGTTTGGCCAAAAAGTTTTTTGCAGTAACGCAATTAAATGCAGGTCATGACACAAACATTTATTATGTCAACCTTATGTAAACTGCACACTGAAATTAAACATGGTGGGGGAGGGACGTCAGACGTTTAGTGGGGGAGGGACGTCAGACGTTTAGTGGGGGAGGGACGTCAGACGTTTGGTGTGGGAGGGACGTCAGACGTTTGGTGATCTTCCTTCTTCGGCGTCTTTCCTCCATGCGTTTCCATGGTAATTCCCAAACCTTCCATTGATCTCTTTAATTGTACTGTAAGTGTATGAGGTAATGTTGAGGCTAAGTTTGATCAACTTGCCATCATAGGCTACATATACACAGGCCGGACGATTCTGATCCCCCCCCCACCCCTTACTGGACTTTTGACACATCTGATGAGCTCCGAAAGTTATCTGATGTGGAAAGATTGGATTAGTTGGAAGACAAACCGATAATAATTGGTCTGCCAGCGTCCATGCCTGCCACTGTCACTGATTTCTTCAGTTGTACCTGCCGTAACACCTGCAGGTCAGGTGCCCTCCGAGGCCTGTTTACAGTCAACAGGCTCTGTTTGGTTGTGGGATGTCCACATCTGGGAAACATCAGGCGCATGGAAACGGGCAGTCTGGCAGTCTGTCAGCTTACCTTCCTGTGGTTGGCCGGTGCTTTAGTCTCAAACCTGACCACGTTGGCCCCTCTTATGTTTTGTGGTCACACTGCATCTGTAGATGCTCTATACACAGTTTGTTGACAGTATTTCTATCTGTTGATAAGCAACTGCTTGCTACTGTTAGGGATATGTTTTGAATTAGGGTTAGGGTTAGCGTAATGGTTAGGGTTAGGGTTTGAATTAGGGTTAGGGTTAGCAAAATGGTTAGGGTTAGGTTTTGAATTAGGTTTAGTGTTAGCATAATGGTTAGGGTTAGGGTTTGAATTAGGTTTTGTGTTAGCATAATGGTTAGGGTTAGGTTTTGAATTAGGTTTAGGGTTAGCATAATGGTTAGGGTTAAGTTTTGAATTAGGGTTAGGATAAAGTTTCAAGCTTGGCTAAGGGTAAGGGGTTAGTATATACTTAAATCTGACTGATCAGGATATAATCTGTAGAGGATCTACAAAAACACTTATGGGACTCTCGTTATAAAGTGTTACCCTTTTTTATTAAAGTGTATGGGTATGGAATACATATTTCAAATAAATATCTATGCAAGCATTGCTAAGGGAGCTCTGGAGAAAGACACTGTAAGATGTTCTACCGCAAGACTGTATAAACAACTCTGGACTCCAAGCTAATTGAAGTACCTTGAGGATCAGGTGCAGAAGAAGTGAGTGTTAATATTTTCCTCATTCTCCTAACCTGCATCACTATAATACAAGGAAGCAGAAAGGAGTAACATGAAATAGGTTAATGATCCTCACATCCCAGGTAATGACCATACAACGTGTCTTTATCTATGTACCTGTTCTTAGACACCCTCTAGTCATGCAGTCACTCATAGTTAGAGTACTACTCTTCAGACAGGCTACAATAAATGTTCAAAGGCCAAAAGACAGAAATTATAGAAAGGATCTCTTTTTTTTTAAAGGATCTCTGCTGTGAATTATAATGGTTTACAATTTGAGGCAGTTGCCAGCCCCTTGACAACTCTGGACTGATTATTTTGACTTAAAATGGCAGAGAGAGCTCTCCCCACAGTGGGCAACCACTTAAGCATGACATAGAAGAATTCCTTTGTTAAGTATTTATGTCACACTTAAAGGATTATAAAAAGCAGTTGAAAAGCACAAGGAATAATGTTGGGAGTCGTCTACTGAGTCATGTTGGTCCCGGAACCAATTGCGAACTGAACCATAACATGATTTATGAGACAAAATTAGCGACGTTGCCTTCTGACTGAGAAGGAGTGTCACTGCAGCAGGTCAGGGCAGAACACTGGGCTGCTTGAGCCTGATCGAGTCAGGGAGGTGTAATCATAGAAGTCGACAGTAGGCGTAAGGAGTTTCGAACACATCCCCTCTGTGTTACTAAGTAATTCCCTGTACGGCTTCAGTACGCTAGCTACATCTTGATGCTCGTTACAAATGCACGTCGATTTGCGTCAACTGATCTGAGATCTGGGATGAGTTAGGGCCCTTTCACTGGCAATGATGGTGACCCCTGATCCTACTTCAAAATCAACGAGCTCTGTCCTCAGTCTTGTCCTCCTAGACACATGCCGATTACAGGCCCTAATCTCTAAACTATATGGCTTTGCTAAACTCCTTTGACTTACATTGTCATGCCTGGGCCGCACATGATTGGCCGGGCTGGAATAGGGAATATGTCAGCTCCTGGATGAGACGGAGCATGCATCACAAATGCCACCCTGCGCACTATTCCCTAGGGGCCCTGCTTTGAATGCACTGTGAACGGAACAGGGTGCTATTTGGGGCACATCCGGTGTGTTGCAGTGTTCACGTTAGATGCCATATTTCATTGTTTCTGTCATCTTCATCATAAATCCCCTCTCAACCAAATCTCTCTGTTAAATCTATAGCACGTTGGGCTGTCGGAGTCTTCCTCACTTTGATAGGCCTGCTGGGATAAATCACCAGGGAGGATTTCAAACCGAGATGGTTCCCATACATCTCACATTTTATAGTGTTTCGGAACCGTCCCTCTTGATATGTCTTTGGTACGGTGACAGCGTTTTAATGGGGTGGGTTTTGGTTACTGGGAAATCTGGGAATGGGGCGCATTGACATCTACTGGACAGGTTCGGTACTGCTGAGTGTACTGTGAATAAATGCCACAACGTACATCGCCAAATGTCCTGCTGAAGTCATGTCAGTATTGATTTTAAAAGAGGGGAACCTTAGTTTCTACATCCATTGTTGGACTTTTGATGCATACAATAATGTGACTTATGAAGGTCACCATGAACTTTCTCCAGATCTGAGCAGACCATTTCTTCACACTCTTTACTCAGCTTTTTGCCATAGAAACCCGTAAGGAACACCACTTTGTTGTTGCAAAGAGAAGGGTACCTGCTTGAAACCTTTTGAAAAACAATGCCATAATGTGAGAAGAACAAAGTGTAAAATGATTGTAGGAAGATCCACAGAAATTGAAACGCCAGCAAGCTGTCAATCAAGCTCGGAAAACCTCCCCGTATAGCTCGAAGGGGGAGTGAGGAGACGAGGAGTAAAAGGAAGAGCAAGGTGAGTGGAGAGCAGTGGACAGCAAGGGGGGGAGAACCCACGGCCTCTGCATCCTCAGGCTGCACATTCCTTCAGGACTCTCAAGTGTTTCTTTGGCTTTTCTTCTGGAATCATTTCCAAACCCATTCCCATTAACATAACACCACTGACAGACTTTCTATAGGCCTCTCAAGCCAGTGCTGCGGAAGCTCCTATGAAATTGTACTTCCTAAATCAAGCAATAACTTAACACTGGGAGATGTTGAGACACATAGCAATATTCTCAAATTTGATAAATTACAAATTGCAAGAACAGATCCTTTTGCAGACACATTAAAAGTATATCATCTAAACCGTATGAATTAGACGGGCAGAATACCAAAGACAAAAGGATTGGATTGAACAAGTTATGTAGTTCAGCACTCTCAAATAAATGGTCTGAAACAAATCCAAACCTGCCTAAACACAAACAGAAAGAAAAAAAGATGCATTCATTTTTGCTTCAATGCCTATTTTCAGGGAGGTTATGCGTTATTTACAGACAATGGGCAAAGTTAAAGGAGAGAGTTTTTGCTGGAAGATTCAAATCCTCCCCGCCCCATACACACTGCACCTTCAAAATACTGTTAAATCCACCGTTTTATGTGAGAAACGGTTGAGTAAAATGCTCAACGTGTGAACCTTGAAAATGAGAAAAGGGTCATTGATGAGGATGAGTCAGGACAGGGACCAGCTCTTCAGTTTGGTGATGATGATAAATGGCCTGTCAGGAAAGTCACTGACATGTTTAAAATGTTTACATGCGGCCCCTATCTCTCTGGCTCTGGGATCTGAGAGGCTGGCTGGCGAGTCGGGGATGTAGAGCCCCCCCTCCAGGTCTCCTCAGAGGTAGTGTTACAGCACCACATACATCACCCTGACATGCCCCCCCCCCCCCCCCCCCCCCCCCGACCCGGCCCACCAGTGTCCCCCCTCACATGATGATGACATATTTGCTATTCCACTCAGTGTGGGGCACTAGTCATCACTCTTGGTATCCCAGAAAGACAGACGAACTGAAACGCAGACAGACAGACAGGAAGATAGACAGACTGACACACCGACAGACAGACACAGAGACAGACAGAGAGACACAGAGACAGACAGACAGACACAGAGACAAACAGACAGACAGACACAGAGGCAGGCAGACACACAGACAGACACTGTACTCTCCACTGTGCTCTCCACTGTGCTCTCCACTGTGCTCTCCACTGTACTCTCCACTGTACTCTCCACTGTACTCTCCACTGTACTCTCCCTGTGTTTAAACAGGTCAACACGATGACATTCTCAAGTCCTGTGCGTTAGAGATATCTCCAAGGGCACGTGCAGAAGGTAGAAAGTTAGAGCATGAAGAGTCTGAGATAGGACTGGGCTGGAATCTGACCCTGCTGAGGCATTCATTACCCAGCGGTCAGAGGCCCAGGCCACAGGACTCCACCAGCCCACACATTTCATGTAACCACTAGGACTCATTTACCAGTTGTGTGGTACAGACTCTCCTGCCGCCGGATAACTGGGCCTGTGGTTATTCACCAAGCCCCGGCACTTCGGCATCTGCCCATGAGTCGAACTGGAAGGCCTCTTCTCTCGGCGGAACTCCTCTTTCCTCCCTCTTCACCCTCCCTCCTGCCCCCTCTCCTCCCGAGGGTAATGGACAGAGGAGGAATGTGAGGTGGAGGAAGTGAGTTTCCTCCAGGCGGTGGGAGAGGAGCGGGTGAGAGACGACAGGCTGCCAGATGACAATGGGGGCCAGGACAGGTCCTGAGTGCTGCCCGGGGGGCTGAAGGAGTCCTCAACCAGACCATACTCAACCAGACCTGGGCTTCTCTCAACCAGACCTGGGCTTCTCTCAACCAGACCTGGGCTTCTCTCAACCAGACCTGGACCTCTCCCAACCAGACCTGGACCTCTCCCAACCAGACCTGGGCTTCTCTCAACCAGACCTGGACCTCTCCCAACCAGACCTGGACCTCTCCCAACCAGACCTGGGCTTCTCTCAACCAGACCTGGGCTTCTCTCAACCAGACCTCGGCTTCTCTCAACCAGACCTGGGCCTCTCTCAACCAGACCTGGACCTCTCTCAACCAGACCTGGACCTCTCCCAACCAGATCTGGGCCTCTCTCAACCAGATCTGGGCCTCTCCCAACCAGACCTGGGTCTCTCCCAACCAGACCTGGACCTCTCCCAATCAGACCTGGACCTCTCCCAACCAGATCTGGACCTCTCCCAACCAGTCCTGGGCCTCACTCAACCAGTCCTGGGCCTCTCCCAACCAGACATGGGCTTCAAAACCAGTTTAAATATTTCAAACATTATGGATGGTAGTGAATGTGCTCAACTAACTTCACTTAGTGGCAGATGGGCAATTGGTTAAAGCATGTGTTCCTCTAATATATTACTAGATTGAATCCCGAAAAACGGCAAGGTGAATAAAAAGTTGTACCTGAGCAAGCCAGTTAACCATATGATATGAATGTTACAGCTTACCTGCTTAAATACGGCTTTAGAAAAATATAAGCAAGCTCAGAGATGATTTGGAAACATTTCTAATAGTTTGTGAATTCAGGAGCCCACAGTTTGTGACCCCCCCCCCCCCCCCCCCACACACACACACACACACACTCCCCCACACTCCCCCACCCCACGGCCCCCTGCCTCCTTGCATGTTGATTTGGGCTGGAGCTCTAAGTGCTTTGAGCGGAGGCCTTCATGGCGGATCTGGCAAGGTGATCCATTCACCCCCCCCCTCCTTTACACCCCCCTTTCCACTCGCTGACACATCTCCAATTAGGAGCAGATGGATTGGCACAGAGGATCAAGACAGGGAGGTCTAGTGATCTACCTCTCTCTCTCTATCCCCCTCTTATTCTCTCAATCTCTCTCTCCGTCTTTTCTGCCTCTCTGCCTGTCTCTCTTTCTCCGTCTCTTCGTATCACTCTCTTATCCTCACTGTCTCTTGTTGTTTCTCCCTGTCTTTCTGTCTCTGTATTCATTGTGCTCTTTCTGGTATTGTCTTTATGGCCCATGGACATGCTGGGAGACAGGACGCAGGGGTTTACCCGTCCAGTTTGTTTCCATGTGGTGTCAGACACTTTCATTGGCCATAACCACTGCGAAGGGGCGGGCAGTGTGACTTAGTGACTGGGGTTCAATTGGGTGATGCACCCCTAGAACTCCCAACATGCCTTGAGACAGTGAGGCACCATGGCAACACATCTGCAGCAGATGAGGACAAGGACTGTGAGAAACGCTGTTGTTCCACACCCATATCTCAGAGCTTAAGAAACCTGATATCAACTTCAGGGTTGATAGGAGAAGAACAAAACAACTTTATTTTTTATTTTTTTTATAATGCCAGCCTAGGCGTCTTGCTGCACATGACCTAAAACCAACGCACTGCTACTCATCTTCGCCTGCTACCACTGTCATGAAGAGAAGGAACGTGTTGCCGTATCAGGTTACCGCAAGCATTCCCGGGAGGATATCCTCAGAGGTATCGAGGAGCTCCAGTAATTTGTAGTGTGTCGTGTCACAAATCGGCCTTTTATATTCACTATTCTTCTCCTGTACCTCAAGGTGTCGGTGTGGAGTCGCACGACTTCGCCCTGACAGATGATGGATTTACAGGCTCTTCATGATGACACGGCCCCCAGGTTCCCTCGTAGCCTCAGCGAAGTCGTAAATTGCTCTTTTGGTCTGTGGTGATGTTGACTGACATGTTCATGACAGGAGACTGCAAATCCCATAATCCCTCCATAGCGTTCCAACAGGAGGACACTTGATGCATCTTTCTTTTGCCTCAACTCATCTGACATACACACACACACACACACACGCCCACACACACATACACACGCATACACACACTTACACGCACGCACACGCACACGAACACACAATAGGAACTGATGACACAGCGCTTGCTTGAGAGGTTGGAAGGATTTTTATAAAGCAATGGGATCCTTCTAAAATGTCTACTGGCCAGACATAATTCAGTCAAACTAAGAGCTCCATGCAATGTGTACAAAGGAAGTAGGCTATAGTGGGATTAACATTCTATGTAGGTTCATTTAGGTAAATGTATACATTAAGTATTTTCCACTGACACATGCAGTGTTTATAGTGATCACAGGCTCTACAAAGGCTGGAATATATATAGACCACATATCTAAATCATCACTCTAGCAAAGAAGAAAATAGAGTTTCAGACAAGCCCTAAGATTACAGTTTCATTTAAACACTAAGTTGACGTTTGGATTCATGTGATTTTTGTTTTCTGAGGAGACATTTTAATTTACTTGGTAAAATGAGTTGACTACCTACAAAGTTGTTATCCCTCCCCCTACCAAGAGGAGAATATAAAATACACCATCATTTATATGAGCTGTCCCTTGGAGCAGACTTTGGAATCTGTAGTAGTTTTATGACCATATGGACTGAGGAGCAGCTCAGTGTTGGAGTGTGTGTGTGTTTTGTGTGTGTGTGTGTTTGTGTGTGTGAATCATTGTCTCAGTTACGGTTTGTACTATGATCTATGGAGCTGTCTAAGACGATTCATTCCATCCAAGCTTAAACCATCTAGACTTTCGTCTCGACAACAGAACATTTAGATTATAAAACAGGATGGGTAGATTATAAAACCGGACGGGTAGATTATAAAACAGAACATTTAGATTATAAAACAGGATGGGTAGATTATAAAACCGGACAGGTAGATTATAAAACAGGACAGGTAGATTATAAACAGGACAGATAGATTATAAACAGGACAGGCAGATTATAAACATGACGGGTAGATTATGAAACAGGACAGGTAGATTATAAACAGGACGGGTAGATTATGAAACAGGACAGGTAGATTATAAACAGGACGGGTAGATTATGAAACAGGACAGGTAGATTATAAACAGGACGGGTAGATTATGAAACAGGTTGTGTAGATTATAAAACAGGTTGTGTAGATTATGAACAGAATGGGTACATTATAAAACAGTATGTGTGGATTATAAACAGGACGGGTAGATTATGAAACAGGACAGGTAGATTATGAACAGGAAGGGTAGATAATAAACAGGACAGGTAGATTTTAAACAGGACAGGTAGATTATGAAACAGGACAGGTAGATTATAAACAGGATGGATAGATTATAAACAGGATGTGTGGATTATAAACAGGACAGGTAAATAATAAAACAGGACGGGTAGATTATGAAACAGGATGTGTAGATTAAAAACAGGATGTGTAGATTATAAACAAGACGGGTAGATAATGAAACAGTATGTGTAGATTATAAACAGGAAGGATAGATCATGAACAGGACAGGTAGATTATAAAACAAGACAGGTAGATTATGAAACAGGACAGGTAGATTATAAACAGGATTGGTAGATTATAAACAGGATGTGTGGATTATAAACAGGACAGGTAGATAATAAAACAGGACAGGTAGATTATAAAACAGGACAGGTAGATTATAAAACAGGACAGGTAGATTTTAAAACAGGACAGGCAGATTATAAAACAGGACAGGTAGATTATAAAACAGGACAGGTAGATTATAAACAGGACAGGCAGATTATAAAACAAGACAGGCAGATTATAAAACAGGACAGGTAGATTGTAAAACAGGACAGGTAGACTATAAAACAGGACAGGTAGATTATAAAACAGGACAGGCAGATTATAAACAGGACAGGCAGATTATAAAACAAGACAGGCAGATTATAAAACAGGACAGGCAGATTATAAAACAGGATAGGTAGATTATAAAACAGGACAGGCAGATTATCAAACAGGACAGTCATCTGTCTAAGGAAGAAGTTGAACATTTGGACCAAGGTGGTTCATCTGTTGGATTATGGTGATACTAAAAGATATAGACTGGGTATCATACAGCCCTTTCGTTACTGCTGTATCCAGGATCCCAATCATGTTTGATGACAATAGTCTAAAATATGTGAACTGTCCCCCTGGTCTTTGAATTCCCTCCAGGCCAATTTAAAACTCCAGGACCTGGTGTCCCTAGAAGAGTTGAAATGACAAACAGACTGGTTGTTGAGACATACAGATGTTTGTAGTTACCACACATCACATCGTGCTACTTTACACGCACACGCCACACAAATGCCCATATGTACTCACACACACACACACCCATACACTACACACACACACACACACACTGTTGCCTGTGTGTTTTGTTTCTTCTGTTTGTCGATTGTCCATTTGTAAAGATTATATTTCAGTTCCCCATTTCCAGTGGAGTCTCTTGCTAGAATTTGTCATCACCAGTTAAATAAAGGTTATCTAAAAATAAATTAAATAGTTTAGTAAGTACACTGGATTAGCTTTATACCCTATTTCCTTGCAGGAGGCAAACATACTTCCCCTGCAATATCGTATTGATTTGCTCCAATTACAGTGGGTTCTGATTACTATATGCTGCCACCTAGTGTACAGAATGTGCAACTTATAATACAGGTGGGATTTTGCATGTCCTACTGTACCTGGACGTTAACTACATCTATCATGTACATGGGTTGATTTACTAACTGTCTACGGAACATAATGAGGAGAACCTTCCACTGGGGACTGAAAAACCTCTGCAGTAACAAGACCATCAGCCATGTCAATAAGGTTAACTGATCCTCCTTGTCCTATCCTACAGCATCTATTACAGCTGTCAGTCAAGTGGACATTCATCACAGGGCCTGTCAGTTAACTGGGTGCAAGCTAGGGAAAGTCCTTCCCCCCATCCATCCATCCATCCATCCACCTTGTTGTGTCATTGGATGGACCTCATCTTCACTACTAAATACCACCAGACAGTGATACTCCACCACAAAGACAGACAGGCAGAGATTCCGACAGTCAGATTCTGGTATACAGACAGACAGGCAGAGAGACAGAGACAGACAGATAGACTGACAGACAGTGAAAGAACAGCGACAGACAGAGAGACTGAGAGTGATCCATCCCTGACACTGAGACAATGTTTCTCAACGTGTCACTTCCTGCCCTGGCCATTGTGTCAGTCACACACCGCTGTCCTGCTAGTCGGGGTCCAATTTCTCCACATTTCTATGTCCCACTTTTATTCCAAGTTAAAGGACTTTATGGGCACAGGAAACATTTTTCTTACATTGTCAGAGCAAGTGGAAAATAATAATAAAAATAAATAAATAACCAAAGTCAAAAAAATCTGAAATTGTCTCTTTCCTCCCGTCACCCTTTGGAAATGTGTACGAGGGGGACCGGCTAAAGTGTAGAAATGGCTGCAGGTGATTCTGGAGAAGAAGATCTTATCTGTTGTTAACAGAGGAATGACACCTTAATGGAACTCAAGGCTAGCAATTACCCAAAGGTTCCCCTCCCTCTCCTACGCCCCCACCCCCCCCCCCCCAACTCAGTCCTTGCAGACAAATTAAGATTGATGACACTGATACCTTTCCGATATCATGTGGTCTGACAGAGTGTGAGAAAATAAATTAGTGCCATTTTTGAGATGTGTTAGCGTCCAGAATGTATCCTGTACAAAAGAACGTAGAGGGATCTCAGCGTAGGTTTTATCCACCACTAAAATAGGGGATCATGCACTTCTGCCACTTTAGCAGCCATTGTGTGTCCATGTAACTGGTCAAATGCAAACTCTTCATTAAGACAGTGGGGGCGATCAAGAGGAACATAATGACTGCAGGCAACATCCGAATGATTGATCCTCAATCCCCTAACATGGTCAATAACATGTTGTGATTCAACTCAGTCTCAGTTGGTCCCTGACTCATTGCAGTTTGGGTTCTGTTCATCACCTCAGATGCTTAAATATCAATGGGCTAGTCTCTCATTCAACTTTTTGCCAAAGGACATGACAGATTATCCAGCTTTTAACAGCTGATGGTGTAAAACTGCACAACCAGAGCATAACGTATGATGGCAATTTCTAAATTCCAAATAGTTCTATGAAAATGGTAGGCCCACACATTCCTGTACCTATCTTAACAGTGAGACTCAGTCCTTTACTCAGTTAGAATACATTGTGCATAGAAATTTCCACAACAAACGTCAAAACTTCCCCAGCGACCTCAGACTAGGTACATATGACCCGTAAAGCTTATGCTTACCTAGTTAACTCCTCAAACCAGGATGTCCAGAATACATGATGTTCTGTGATTCCAAACGCACTGTCTGGTAACCCATTATCTAAGGCATGGAGTGGGACAGGGCAACACATTGCTATGTGGACAACACACACACAGATACACACACACCCACCCACACAAACACAAACACACGCGCGCACGCCAACACTTGGCCCTGTGCTCACACACTTCCGGGTGAACGGGGGGGGAACACTGAGATGGGAGATTAGGATTATGATGAACAGGCAGCAGAGGATCAGGACATCACCTAGCTGAGGGCGACCGCTGGCCTTGTGAGCGATATAAGCCTGTAAGCTGTGTGTAAACACCTGACACATATAGCGCTGCACCGCACCGATGCACCCCTGTAGCCGGGTGCCAGTGAGCCCATGAGGAAGAGGAAGTTCCGTCCTCCACACCACACCTGTACACCCCTCAGATCATGTTCCCCGGGGGGGTTTATATACGGGGCATCCCTTGCCCTGTCCTGCCTCCCCCCGTTCTCACCCCCCCCCCCCCCCCCCAGCCCTGCAGCCACAGATCGGTGTCTGGATCACAGGGCAGGTAAGGTGGTACCGGGGGCAGATAGGGTTTCACAGGTCCCATAGTCCTGGCTCTAATCCTATCACACAGGAGGAGTGAGCGGGTCTCCGGGGTCTTCACTGATCCCCTGCCTTATCTGACCTGGCCGGAGGAGACGGAGCAGGAAGAGATCATCGCTGATGTCCTCCTGGTTTCATTCAGTCACTGTTTGCCCGACGCAATACGAAGCTGTTATCTAAAAGATGGCGACTATCCGGAGGACAGGGACATTTGTCCACAGTTGTCACGCTGTAATCGTAATGTCTGCCAGTTTCACGCAGTAGGACATTGACCCTGCACGAGCAGGCAACAGGAATTGTGTGGATTGAAACGGATGGACATAGTTGGTTCCATAAGTGCAAAACAAGTCACACATTCTTCAGAGGAAATTAGTCACTTTCTAACCTGACAAGGAGACAGAGAGACAAAGAGACAGAGGGACAAGGAGACAGAGGGAGACACTGGGTCCGCAGGCAGACGCTGGTAAGTAACATTGTGAAAAACTTCTTGGTTGTCTACAAATGATTTAAGACAAATCAAAGGGTTCAGGAATCTACAAGCGAGTTGTAGCATTGATCCCAGATTGCCGTGCATTTATACTGATTACAATATGCTGGCTTCCTATTGGGCGAATCCACATGAAAGGACGTCGAGCTGAGGTATACTCAGCATGCACCTCTCAGAAATAATCAAGCCCATGTACTCACCTAATGGCAGGTCATAGGTCATACAGGCAACACAACTTTGACATCACCGAAATCTTAGCCTAAAGCCCAAGTCAACCTTTAAACATTACATTAGCCACAATCTAAGCCTGTCCCTGCTGAGCAGTTAGCATGGTCGTGAATTCATCATTGTGAAACATTTTAATAAGCATTCATCATGAAGCATGCACACAGCTTATCAACACATACTGCATACTTTATCATTTCTATTTTTACATAATTGAGGAGACACCCTTACCCAGAGTCCATACATTTTCATCATTTCTTTTTTTACACTTGATCCCATTGGGAGTCAAGGACCTTGCTCTAATAACTGAGCCCCACAGGACCACTGCCAAATTGTTTTAACACGACAGTGTACCCAGGCTTCTTTCCAAACACTACCTGCCCCACTCCTGAGGGTCTGAGCTCCTCAAGGAGAAGTGGTTCCTTTGATGGGTGTTGGAAGGCGTCGCGGGTCGTTGAGAGGTAAAGGGAGCGTTGTGGATGAGGGACGCTGGAAAGGATGAGCATGTACCGACAGACCAAAACCCTGAGTGATGGCGACGAGACAGGAGGATCATGGGTAATAGGACACCTTCTCTTTTATCTTCCTTCAACACGGCTGTGCGAATCACAGCTGTGAGAGATGTCTTTTGATCTGGTCTCACACTGAAAACTGTCTCACCATCACCTGCTGTGTTACATCTGGCCAACACAATGTTACTGACTACGAGTTTGAATTGAAATACATACGTTCCATATCTTCCAATGGGAGGCACAAATATATTCTGACGTTTAACAAGGCTGTTGATGAAAAGTAAATGCCCAGACTAGAGGAAGAGGGCACCCTTTGAGATTAAATGCCCAAGTGAACTTTTAAGATCTCTCCATGGTCTCTGTGTCCCAGCTTGTGGAATGACACAGCTTTAGGAAACAATACGTCTTTCCGCATTTCGGTTTCCCAGTCATTCCCAGTCATTTCCTGTCATTTCCAGTCATGGGAAAATGACCGTGTGATGAGACTGGCCGCCCATCAATGACACATTTCCTGGGGGGGTCTGAATACAGGAAGCTACTTATCATTTCTCTATTATAAAACATTATACATAAATAGAAACAATTGTTGTTGTGTTTTTTGTTTCTACTACCAAGGGAAGTAAACTGGTTGGAACAACGCTCAGTTTCACCGCCAGAGGGCAGCAGTGAGTCATATTGACTCTCCCTTTGGAACAGGCTGTGTTGTAATGGACATTGCGGTGGCTTTGGCCCCTAGGGACAGAACCACAAAAATGCAATTCACACATAGTAAAAATTAACACACTGTACATACAAATGTGTGTTGTTTGGCCACTCAATTCAGATCTTTTCAGATAGAAATTTGTTCATTCTGAGTAAGAATATTTCCTGCAGGCTACAAGATCTGTTATTCAGAACCTGCTTCACTGCCGGTCTCTTCCTCTGATAAAGCCATAGATAACAGAACAGTAGATAGGCTGATGTCATAGAGCCCTAAACATCAGAATGGAGCAATTTGGCAGCCATTTCACCTCAGACCTTTTCTAAACCACCTACATGGTAGAATTGTAGAATATACGGCTGATGACTTTGTCATTTTGATGTCACCCAAATGACGCTCCACTCTGAGGAACTCACACATTTTATGCATACAGATAGAAACTAAAAAGCCTGTCAGAAATGTGGTGAAGAAGTGGACTGACGAGGCCAATGGGTAGCTGAATGACTACCTTGACATGGCAGGCACATTTCATCCAGGACAACAATCCCAACACACACAACTACTCAGTCAACATTTGCGTAGAGATTGTGTATATGTTGTCTACCGGTCACACCACTAGAAAACCCGGGGAAAGCCTACTGGATGTCTGATTTTGCATAATAAAAGTCTGGGTATATGTGACTTGATGTAGTAAAAGTCTAGGTTTGAGTGAATTGACTTGTGAAAATGTGTCACTGTTGAAGCATTTAAGAAAAATTATATGTATTATATTTGAATAAATAAATAATACAAACATTTCATTTATATTCCACTTTATGAAATGGACATTGGTAAATGCATTGTATTTTACACATTTGTTAAGAACAGATTAAGCAGGTAGTGTAATTGTATTGTAAGTCTTTTAGGTCAAAGATGTTTGTTTAATGTCAGAAATTCATAAATACTGTCTCTATATATATACATTTATATATATATATATATAAACAGAAAGGATGGGTAAAATGTAACAATTATTTTGGTTGAAAGTAGAATGTGTAATCTGATATTAATTATAAAACCCTATAAAGTGTGCTAGTGCCATAGCACACGTGACAGGGCCGGCCGTTGCAACCTGGTCTCAGGAACCTACGTAGACTATTTTACAAAAATCCATGGCACCCGATTTCGTAAATGATGTGACTTTACGTTAGGTTACATTACAATGTGCCAACAAAACATATAAAATAAATTACGAAATTATTCAAACGTAACATATCTTACGTATCAAATGTTACGAGCACTATTAAAACGTCAAATAACATACCAACGCCAGACAAACGTATGATATTTACGAACGCTATGAAAGACGATTTGTTAACTAAATGTTTTATCTGTGTTTCAAACTGGCGATGTTTGGATAAGAAGGCAGTCGCCTTACACACTACCCCACACTAGACATGGGAATTTAGGATGAGTAACAGCAATAGCAAGGTCGCTAGAATATATTTTATAAAAACATTTTATCGTTCACGTTACATTAACGTTATGCATCACAGCACTCGGGTTAGGGTTAACGTTAGATCTCACAGCACCGGGGTTAAGGTTTGGGCTATGGTTAGGAAACAAAAATGGTTAGGTTAAGGTTTGGTTTGGGTTTAGTCTCACAGCTTTCGGGTTCAGGTTAGGGTTTGGGTTAAAGTTAGGTATCACAGCACTGGGGTTATGTTTAGGGTTATGGTTGGGTTAGGATTACAAAGAAAATCACTTCAAACATATGTTTATGTTGTGACAACACCACACGCCAAGACAAATTACAGATTCCTCACTGGAGTAGTGGGTAGTGCGCCTGTCTAGGATGCGGAAGGTCGCCGGTTTCAAACCATGGTTGCTGCTTTTCTTTTTCTCAATTCTGATTCTAATGTTATTTTACTGCACGTAATATATCTTACGAAATCCCCTGCCTAAAATGTACGTTAAATAGTCTACGTCATCCTTCTGAGACCAGGTTGGCCATACAGGAAGTACTTAAAGCAACACACCCAATCTTGGTCTTTAGTTTCCTGCATACAGCATAACCCTTCCTAACTGGGATTACAGTGTATTTATTTTATTCAAGCCAAAATAACATTGTAGAAAGGCAATTAGTGGAAAGAAATAACTGGGCACGCCTAAGTGAATTAAGTCTTTGTTTCCTGCGCACAATATTACACTGCCTGATAGAGAAGATAAATAGCTGATGATGATGGCGACTTGAGCTGCGCTAAGGCAAGCAGCCCAATTCCAACCTGTTTTTTCCCATTAATTTATATCCCAACCAACCACGTGAGATATTTTTCGCACCAGGTCTTCTCTGTAGAGCCGATCTGATTGGTCAAAAGTTATTTTTGAATTTTAATGTGTTTCCAGATTGGCTGGCCTCTAATACATCATGATCTCCTTGGGGGCGTCCTCCGTGGGTCTCTGCTGGTTTTTTCTGTGCGTGTAGGCTGCATGCTCATACAGGTAAATTATCAGGATGGCCAGCAGGTTCAGCCCCATGTAGGGAAGCAGCAGGAAGTAGCCCACCTGGAACTCTGAGGTCTTGTCCGTCAGGTAGACGGCCGAACTGGCTCCGATGTCATTCTTGACCAGGTCTTCAGCCATGCTGGTCACCTGGACGTTCACCGCATACAGGATCAGAACCATGAGACAGATGCATGCTGGGAGAAGAACATGTCGGGTGAGTTAACACTAACCCTGTTACTGACCAGGCTTAGGGAGTTAACACTAACCCTGTTACTGACCAGGCTTAGGGAGATAACACTAACTCTGTTACTGACCAGGCTTAGGGAGTTAACACTAACCCTGTTACTGACCAGGCTTAGGGAGTTAACACTAACCCTGTTACTGACCAGGCTTAGGGAGATAACACTAACTCTGTTACTGACCAGGCTTAGGGAGTTAACACTAACCCTGTTACTGACCAGGCTTAGGGAGTTAACACTAACCCTGTTACTGACCATGCTTATTGAGTTAACACTAACCCTGTTCTAACCATTATAATTTCCCCTGTGTTCTTTGTTCAAGTTCTTGTGATTTTGCATTGACCGATTCAATGTGATTTTAAAGTGTCTTACCACTAACAGAGTTGCACGTGTAGACACCAATGGGACCCATATAGGTCTCATAGGGATTGCTGACACTGTTGTACAGCGTGATGAGAATACTGCCGGCTGAGCAGAGAAGACACATGGCCAGGAGACCAATGACCACAGCGTGGAGAATCTGAGGTGCTCCGCCTGTCTCTGCCAACTTCTCCAACACTAGGGGGAAAAAAAAAATGTCAGATTAGGGGCCAGATAGTCCAAGGTACTTTTGTTCCACGATCAAGTCTCAACGTTCCTACGTTATTGTTTCGGTATGCACCAGTGCCACTTTTTCACTGTCAATATGGCTTCCGGTATCTGCTGATACTGTGTAATCTGGTGCCGTTTTCATTTCGTTCACGTGTGCTATGATTGCCGTAATTCTTGTACCTGACCGAATCGGAACTTTTTTTTACAACTGTCTCAATCAGTGGCGGCCCTAGTCTTTTGTGGTCCTGGGCACACTAGCAATCTGGGGCCCCCTGGCAGTCAGGGGCCCTAAGTGGCCGATTATGTCGCTTATGCCTAGGACCGGCCCTGGTCTCAATATTTACTGAAGATTTAAAGTGATACATCCACTATTTCGACGGCATTAAATCTTATTAAAATATGTTCAAATACTCCATGGACACTCCGAGGTAGAGTAAGGGATTTGTGAAATTCTATAGTGATGCCTAATGGGGAACTGCGTAGGTATTGGACAAAACTGACTGCGGGGAAAATTACAGATGTGACAAACTGACAGTTTTCCTTGAAGTTCATACAGGGATTTTCTTATTGGTTTTTGGTTAAAATCATGAAATACCACATGAATTGGCACGTTTAAGCTAATTATCCTCCAACCAAAATATGATCAAAGTGGCACAAAGTCATATTGTTCTGGATATAATGTATAAAAATACAGTAAATGGAGGCCTCTTTCGAGAGCAGGCAGTAATGTAATAATAAAAAAAATCTACCTTTAAAATCTTTTTCGGCTCCAAACACCGGACATGAACCTCTCATTATTTCCCCACTGAAAAGCTGGTATTGTACAGTCGCACTGCCATTGGTGAAATTGCCTGCAGTTTCAGAGCAAGCCATTTCGGAAAAGGCCCACTGGGTCGACATCCCGTATCCTAACACCCCCACTGATGCTGCGGTGACCCCTGCACTCCCAAGGAAGTGCAGAATCTTCTTGATGGACGGCATTGTCTCGGATAGAGAAGTCAACCACCTTTGCTGCGTCTGCAATGCTACAGTTTGGCTTCAATAGCAGGGTAGACCACGGCTGTCTGCTCTCGTCGGTCCCAAGCGACAGGAAAGGAGTTAGTGAGCCCTGGGAGAAGAGGTGTAGCTGTGAGTGGAAAGGTCATAAAACCTGTCGATTAAGAGGATGAACTTCGCTCCGGGTGGTTGTCAGGGAGTTGACTGCGCATTCCCAAACGTCATAAACGGGAGAGATACACTGTCAGGAGGCGTCGTTACCGTGCCAACGTCTACAGGGTGCACTTTCGTTCCCGTGTCAACAGTACAGGTGCTAAATGCCTCCACAATACTGCACTGGCACGGTGTTGATTCATAGACAATACAGTTGTTACAGTTACAGGTCAAACAGATTACGACCGGCTGTGGCATCAAACCGGGGGGGATAAGGGGTACTAAGGGCCCTAACGTGTAGAGGGGCCCTCGAAAATGTTTGACTCTTGAATAAAGAGGGGAGGGGCCCTCAGCGACCACCTATGTACAGGGCCCAGAATTTCATGCCACACCCCGGACGACCGACAGTACGGACTGACAGTTTCCTGGTTCTCCATTATACTGTTTATCCTCCACCCTTTGCCGTCCATTATAGTGTGTCCTTCCCCACACAGATCCAAAGTCCCACTCAAGATAGAAACAGCCTGGTCTAAATGATGTCATGAACAAAGCGGATTAATGATTTACTCTTCCTACTGCAGTGATCCGCGATCAGCGTTTGAGTCATGGATACACAACACACACATACTGTAAACTTATACCAGTTGGTTATAAACCCACCCACTCTAGGTTTGGACAGTGAGATGAGCAGATGCTGTTGTGGCAACTCTAGGAAACGCCCAACAACGTCCTGAATAGGCTCAGACATTGTGAGGCGCTGCTTAAATATGTGACCTCAAAGATTAAGGTGTGTGCTGAACAGTCGCCACACCCAAGTTTAAATTCTGGTAGGGTTAGCCTAAATCCCAGGTTTATATTCTGGTAGGGTTAGCCTAAATCCCAGGTTTAAATTCTATTAGGTATAGCCTAAATCCCAGGTTTAAATTCTGTCAGGGTTAGCCTAAATCCCAGGTTTAAATTCTAGTAGGTATAGCCTAAATCCCAGGTTTAAATTCTGTCAGGGTTAGCCTAAATCCCAGGTTTAAATCCGGGTAGGTGCAGTCTGAATTTTTTGTGGTGACAGACCTGGGAGAGCACCTGTGAGGTCATAGAAGAGGCGTGTACAAATGAGGGAATGAAAATGTAATTCAAATATTTTGGGCTTTTTGACAATATACAAATATACAATATACAAAATCATGTTTTTTTTTATTGCTTTCATGTCAAAATTTGTGGGTGGTGCTTGCTGCACAATAAATTCTTATTTTTCAGGCAAAATACAAAGAGAAACATCTCTCCGGCTCTGATGTCGGCTATACCGTCCAGCCTCCAGGGTGTCATTGTGCCCATGTTGTAATATAGCAATGCGCCAGGCGGCTCTCGCCTCTCGGTATACGGTGGAAAGCAAGGAATGCGAGTGGGGAGAGTGGGGAGTGGAGGAGCGGGGGTATTCGCTGACAGCACAGTTATGTTCAGATAAACAACATTCAGTGCTTTTGCCATGATGGGCAGGTCAGACTGAAATTTACCGTCTTGGTTACGGTATATGACTATCTGTAGGATATCTCCCGCTCGACGGATATACTGGATTTTATGGTGAAACCGCCACGGTAAGAGAATTGGATGTTGAATGATTCCGTGTTGACTGTGATCATTTTTTCTCGTAATGGCTTATTATTTTTCATGCAAAATTAGACAAGGTTGACATCTGAATTGTCCAATAAATAAATAAATAAAAATTACCGTCTCGTTGCGTTCGTTCACGTTATAAAATCGATACTAGATTATTGATAAAGAATCCAACAGTATGTTACAAGTATTTTGCCTAACAGTGCCATTTTTTCTGTCATTATAATAATTGTAATTCATTGGCAACAGCACAGATAGGCTACATCGATTGTTAAATTCAACTGATAGTGAGGGGTGCTACCGTGCTATGAGTTGATATCAAAACATACTCATTGTAGGTTAGTGGAGCAAAGCTTTACCGAACGTTTTGAGCTTTATCATCCATTACAACCCGCTAATTGATTCCTTATTTCCTCCGCACAGTTTATGAATTCCTTTTATTTGTTGCAAGCGTTAATATGCTTCTATTTCCTGACGGTTGTGGGTTGCTCAATATGTTTCTTGAGGCTACTGTCTGCAACAGTAGAGACCGAGCGCCAGTTGAGACATGCTTTTCAGTCAGCTCTTGGTAGTCGTGTGAGTGCGCGCGCATTTTAACATTTAAATATGATTACGGTCACTTTCAATTTCAAAACAATATGCACTACTAATACATATTGTTTTACATCCGGTTGCTTCACTCATGATTCAGTTCTGGCTTCAGTAATATAGGCCTACATTGCTTATTAGATACTGCTTTTATGGGCCTTGAAGTGCCATTCAACACCCACATTCACCTGAGCTCGCCCTGTTCACACCCCACAGTCATCCCGTCTAGAAGGATTCACCGAAAGCGAATGATAATTGATATAGTAAACACCGTCGACATTGCATGCATACCCTGTAGCCTGTAACCTTCCGTTGCGCTGTAGTAGTGAGAAGATTAGGGGGAATTATTACCGTTGAGTAAAATCATCCGAAAGACGTATTTTCTACGTCTATTCAACGTATTTTCGTGGAAGAATAGGTCTTGTCAACGCCTTTTCCACGTCCTTTGGTCTGGGGGCACAGTGTTGGGTGTGACAGCCATTGTCTCATGGTGCTGCATCACATTTCTGGCACTTATACACATAACTATCTCCAGTTAATGTGTAAATGATTAAATGTATATTTTTTATTTCTATCTACACACAATACCACATAATGACAAAGCATAATTAATTGTCAGTTTATTGAAAATTAAACACTGAACTATCTAATGTATGTAAGTATTCAGACCCACTACAACGACACTCAAAATTGTGCTCAGATGCATCCTGTTTGTTTTGATCTGATGTCTCTAGAGCTTAATTGGAGTCCATCTGTGGTGAATTCCCTTGATTGATTTAGAATGGCACACACTTACCTCTACAAGGTCCCACACTTCACTGTACATGTCAGAACAATAATCAAGCCACAACATCCAAGGAACTCTGTAGAACACCAAGATATTATTGTGTTGAAGGGTAGGGAATGGCTTTTAAAAAAATGCTAAAGCTTTGGCCAGAAAACCAAGTGCTATGTCTTGTGAAAAGGTACCAACCATCATCTGGGTAACGCCATCCTTACAGTGAAGCATGGTGGTGGGAGCATCATGCTATGGGGATGCTTCTCAGTAGCAGTGACTGGGAGACAATAACAAATTTTGTTTGAGGATTTTATGTTTTTTTCTTTTGGATAAATTCAGTACAAAAATAAAGAAATACATAAAAAACAACAACATTGAAATACACTACTAAGTTAGCATTTCCTGCTGTGCATACAAAATGTTGCAAAAAAGTATAATCCATTCGAGATAAGTCGTGCATTACATGTAGTGAGGTCCTTTTCAGGGAAAGATTGGTATATGTTGGGTGTTTCTGTTGAGGCAAAGAGACCAGTGACTCATTGATTCAAATCCACCAAGACAATTTTTACACTTTTCCCAAGTACACATCCTGCATTTGGACAGTGTCTTTACTTTCCATATCATGTTCTGTAAAAATATACCTTTAAAGGTTTGGCAGTAGTTGTTATTTTATACAGAATTCAAGACCAGCCTGGCAGTAGATGCAGGTTTTTCTATGGTACCCAAGAACTTGTCTTGTATTAACTCATACTTTAAAAAAATATATACATTATATTTCATAATTCTTGTTGCTAATTCTTGTTGCTGCTGCCTCCAATTAGGGTGTAGCTTCTGTACCTCTGGTTGAAAACCTAGAGGCAGCTCTTCCTGCCTCCCCGCTAGCTGGGTGGCTAAGCAGGACTAGACAGATTGGCTTTGTTTCGGCATAGAGGATGATCGTGGTGAGCTGAGTCATAATGTAGGTACAGCTACAGCTCTACTTGAAGCTTCTCCACTTCCAGTTAGGGGAAAGAAACAAGTAACTCGCTGTTATGGCACGTCAATTACAGGGCTAACGCCTTCCCTGGCCCACAATTTACGTCAGAAAAGTGTAGAGAGTAACAAGAAATAAAACATTCTGCGAATTTGAGCGGGGTTTGGATGTAGAACATCAAGCTAACACAAGCAAGGACATTCCAAAGAAAGATGGATTTGAACGGTGGGTGCTTGAAGAAAACTGTAGGTGGAGTATATCACAAGAATCCACACTACCAAAACCATTTGTTCCTCTCTCACCTTAATGGTAATTGCTCAACCCCAGTCTTTGCATGTGAGAACTGTGTTGCAACTATGGGCCTGTTTGTGCTTGTGTCTCAGTGTGAATTTTAGATCGTTGAATGATTGGTGTGATACTGCTATGATAACTTGTAGTAAGTCAACTGAGATGAGAATGTGCTGTACTAGGCTATGAATTCTTTTTTGGCAAAAACTTAATTAAAGTTCCAGGCCTCCGGCTACCGAAGAACAGAAACAGATTGAGACCAAGGAAAGCAAAGATGTGTCCAAAATTCTTCTTCCTAGTGCTCTTTTTTTTTTTTTACCTGACTGCATCTATTAGTGACTGTAAAGGGAATAGGACGCCATTTGGGACTTGATCAGAACAGGAGTTAGTGAGCACTTACAGTAACCGTGATGCTTCCTGCTTCCTGTTGGAGGCCCCTTGACAGGAAAACCCCCTACAATGTCCCCTTCATAGAGAGCTTTCCCCCCTCCTCACACAGAAGCAACCGGTCCCAATTTCCTCCCTGACCCATCCCTTTGCCCTGAAGGGAGTGCAATGTTCATCTGCCATACCACTCGCTGCCAAAAGTTCTGCTTGATTCTACATGAACAATCGGTTTGTATATTACTGCCGGCACACTGTTCAGAGTTACTAAGTAGTGCAAATGCTCCTGGTGTGCCTGAGCCGTAATGCTGCGTAGCTCTGCGCCTGCAAGTCGTCGGCGTTGTGGTGGGAGCTCTCCCTGACACACTGCTGATACCTCTCCAGGCCCTTCAGATGTGTAAATACCAGATTCAACTGGGGGTCAGAACTCAGGGGAGAGGAAGCAAACCGGACCTGGGGTGTGTCACCGTCTGGGAGAGGAGACGGGCCACGATAACCAAACCCAGGGGAGGCGTCTCTTTCTGGGTACACTAATACGTTCAGCGGCTCACACTTTGGTTTCCGTTACGGAACACACAAGCTAACCGACGCTCACTGTCCCACAGTGCGGAGGAAACCAAACGCACTGGATCCAGCTGATTAGAAGGACCGCGTGTTAGACTGGTGTGTGCTTCATGTGCACGTTCCTCATGTCTGAGCGACTATTTATTGTTTGTTTTTCCGTCAGCTGCATTTTAAGTCTCCGCAAGGCCGCCGGCCTGAGGAAACGGCCGTGCCGAGATTGGGAGGGAGGGGGGGGAGGGGGGGAGGGAGGGGCCAAGGTGTATGTGCTAAAAGACAACAGAACTTGTCAACCACTCGTTAGAAGTAACAGCAGTTTCTTTCTGTTTATTCACACTGAGGTAACGGCATAGGCAAACATATGGTGGGGGGTCACATAGAGTGGTTTAATGAATACTTAGTCAGAGTGTGTGCGTGCGTGGGTGGGTGGGTGTGTGGGTGTGTGGGGGGTGGCTATGGAAGGCAGAAGAAGAGATTTCAGTAGTGGAAAGGAGTTTCCCATTCAAGGCAGTTGGGGGGGGGGGAAACAGATCATTTTATCAATCGACCAAACTGACTTTTAACAGCAGCAGCCCTTCAGGATACTGGACTGTTGTGGTTTTATTAGGAGAATAGTCAATGCAGTCAAGGGTCTTCCCACTCATATTTCAGAGGAAATCCCAGGAAAAAGTGAGAAGTAATGTGAAAGAAAGTTGCACTGCCATGCTGGACATTCTCATGGGTTTTAATGGTACATTTTACACGGCTCTGACCGTTGGGTGGAAATGGAAACATGCATGTGTCGAAGAACATTGTTTAAGACGATTTTCATCTCATGACATCTCACATTTTGTTTTGCCAATGAGTCATGTACACAATGTTATTAAAAATCAGTAGAGACTGGAGATATGGTACATCATTTGAGAACTTGTCAAAAATGCTATGGTTTCATTTTTTTTCTCCACAATTCTTCCCACCAAAAAATGCATGTCAGTGTAGGTACCAAAGGATGTTACAGATTTATTTTTAGACGCTTTGGTGCTACTCGGACTATCTGGTAATTGTTCACCACTCTTACTACAGAAAACACAACAGATCATCTAGAAAGAAAGGTTTCACACTGAAATACATTTTGCTCATACAAAGTTATGTTTTCACAAGATTTTCTTTTCTATGCTCATTGTTTGTAATTGATCATCACTCAACCATACTATGTTCAAATGTAAATGTACAGAATCACCACCCTAAGGCAATATATTTGCATGTGACCTCTGTGGGATTCAAACCCACAACCTTGGTGTTGGTAGTGTGAGCCACAAAAGACCACTGCATTGCCTATGTACAATACTGTCATAAACAGGACATGATTGCCATCCATAGTAGTATCAAAAACTGGCAAGGATTTAACACCATAGACCAAATCATCACTGATCAGGATAGACAGCAAGGCAGAGAAATAAATCAGAGAGCCCCTGAATAGGATCAACACACTGAACTGCTGTGAACCATGACAAGTACATCTTAAGATAAAACAGGCTTCTACCGAGCCACAACTCAACCCACTTCTTGGGTCTTACAACTCCGTGGCTGCACACCTTAGTGAGTTCCTCCATGACATTGTGTGGGATAATGTTTGGTTTCACCATTCAGAGGTGATTCAGGAATGGTTTCTGGCCAATCCCTGATTCCTGACTCTAGACCTGTTCACATAATCTCCTTTTTATTTTGGAGATCGAAGGTCTATGACCACCATTCCCATGAGCATTTCACCCTCCTACTGCTCATGGAAAAGGCATGTCATGACATGACTAGTGGCAAAGGATTCTTCCCGCAGTCCATGAAAAATTATAATATTCATTGTATTGTAGACAAGATATCTTGGCCAAATAGCCAAAACAGATTTTATGCAAATTAGTGTATTGTGCTGAACATTGACATTTCTTTTATTTATTTCTGATAGTATTTGGAACAATTGAATAGACCAAAAAAATAAATATTTTTTTGCATCTATGACTTTAGAAGATGTCTTCATTGATCTCACTTTTTTGATTATGGGATAGAAATTAGGCCACTGAACAGGAACAGCGCCACCAACAGCAGTGGTCACACACTGTAATTACAATCTAAAACGAAAACAAACCAATCAAACCGACCCGAGCTACTAAGGTTGCATGGTTGCATGGTTGCATGGTTGCATGCTTAGTAGCCCACCCTACCAGCACTGTAACCCCTGCAAAACCATTATCTTTCACACTTATTATTGTTTGAAAACATAACATTTTTTTGGTTGAGCAAGAGTTAAGGTGCGAAAGCGAACGAGATGGAAAGCTGGAGATGGAAAGCTGGAACAGAGAGAGATGGAGGGAGGACCACAGAGAGAGAGAGAGGAGAGAGAGGAGAGAGAGGCTGGGTTAGCGAACTGGGTTTTCAGGCCAGAGAACATGTCAGCCCAATTTGGCTATGTCCCTGTCTGCTATGTCACTGAAAGCAGGGTGCGTCCCAGAACCAGATTAACTTTGTGATTACGTTGTGCTCTGGCCTCATTTAGAGGGAAGAAAAGTCAACACTGCAGGCTGTAAGACCAGCTGTGACCTGCTTCCACACACACACACACACACACACACACACACACACACACTTACTGTACACCTGAATGAATAGAAAGAGCAAATATTTGCTTGTAAAGAAAGATTAAATGAATCCATCCATAAATACGGATTTAATTCAGTTGTGTATCCACTCTGGCCTTTGTTGATAACCCTGCGTGTGAGCCTGAACACACGGATGAAAACACATCAGTAAGTCTCTCAAAGTAAGGGTGTATTTTTTAAGTATGTATTGTACAAGGGAAAGGTGCTTTTGATTTCGAACGGCCTCAGTGGAATTGCGGGCAAAAGTGTGTGAGTTCATCCTGATGATATTGTAAGAATGATCATCTCCTTCCACTAGACCATAAAATATTGACGCAGAATGGGAGTCAACCCAAAGTTACTGGTATCCTCAGATGTTTCCACCCATGTGTTCCTATGTTCTTCTACTAATGTGAATAACGGGTGTTCTTCTACTAATCTAATACTAACAAGCCTCTGATACAAAACACAGTCTGAAGTCCTACTAGTACCATGTATGAAAGGTATTTTACAGCGGCCGTATTCCCAGTAGAGCATTTATTTATCTCTGAGCCTGGATTTTTGTATACCCCCCCCCCCCCCCCCCTAAAACCAGGGACTGATTTTGATGTGATGGGGGGGTTTTATGATCAGGTAAAACAGAGAACCTGCAGGTTCCAGACTATGTAGGGTAGATTGAATATCGCTGTCCTATAGAAGATGAATTCATCAAAATGACATGGCTGTGTCCTTGTCCTTAGTGGAGGATTGGAGAGAAGCAGAAGCAATGAGGAAAAGGGCAGGAGAGGAGGAGAAATGAGAGGAGGATGAGGGAGAAAAATGAATGAATGAGTTCTGACGTCCGCTTCAGTGGAATGCAGCCAGTTTGGGAAGTTAACAGAAATTCAACTAGAAATGTAAAAAAAATATGCATTTGTATTTAATTAAAATAGATTTGTATTCAAATTACTCTCTGAATTGACTGCCTTCAATTGGAATTGACCCCAACCGTAGAATGGATCTTTTAGGCAAACCGCGGGATAATAAAGCCTTGGTTGTGTTGCTTCAGAAGCTGGAGACAGGGAGCGATGGAGGAGGCGTCACTAATGAATTATTTATGGAAACCAAAGCACCCAATTTCCTTTTCATACGTTCACAGGGATTCAGGGACTACAACCCAGAGAACTGTGATATCCCCAGCTCATCTAGCGATTTTTGCATCGCATGTGACACACTACATTGAGCTTTCAAAGAAATTAAGATATAGGTTCAGTGTTGCAATCACACTTGAAGGAGCTTAAGGTAGTAAACACCTACCCATTTTGTGTTTTCGTGGATACTGTCAATATCACCGGAGAAAGTCATGGTTATGAAACTAGCACACTTTGAGATCCAGCTGATCACATGGCAGACACTTGACTCTGTAGTCTGTAGGTCCTTTGTATGCTTTAGTGTTTAGAACTGTTGAATGTGATGGCATAAGCACTTGGACTGGTGAATGTGATGGCTTTAGTCTTTATAATTGTTGAATGTGATGGCTGGAGTCTTTATAGAACTGTTGAATGTGATGGATTTAGTCCTTAAAAGCGTTGAATAGTGATTTGTGTAGTCTTTGGCCTCTTGGTAGTCCCGAATGCAGAATGTGATGGCTGTAGTCTTTACAGAAGTATTGAATGTGATGGCTGTAGTCTTTACAGAAGTGTTGAATGTGATGGCTGTGTGTAAATGAATGCAGTGCTGCAGTGGGCTGAGTCTGCAGCCTGGAGAGGACAGAGAGGATACGACCTGCATCTTGATGATACTGGAGGCTACAGGAGGTCAGGCCAAGCATCTGATGAATGCATTTAGGATGTAATCAGGACTGTGTGTGTGTGTGTGTTTGTATAATGCATTGTGGTCATAGCCAGTCCTTTTCTGCAGTATGCACACCCAAGGTTAAATCTTCAACCAGGGCACGTCAGGCCGGTGTATTTTGCGCATTAAAACAGCACCCCTGCATAGCTCAGGGCAGAGCAAACATTACACTGGAAAACTCCCAGGGCTTAGCAAAATAACATCTGGGGCTAGACGCAGTGTTTCCCAATCCCGGTCCCGGGGACCCAAAACAGTGCACCTTTTTGTTTTTGCCCTAGTACTCACACACCTGATTCAAATGTTGCCCTACCAGTTACAAACTTGATTGACATAATCAACCTATCATCAAGTGTTTAATTTCAATCAGGTGTGTGAGTGTTTGGGCAAAAACAAAGACGTGCACCCCTTTGGGTCCCGAGGCCCGGGATTGGGAAACACTGGCTAGAGTATCAAACAACTGATGCTGTTGAACAATACTGAAAATTATGGCACTTTCATTGTCAGGCTGGTACCAAGCAAAAGCTGATAAAATAAAAACATTCTACCTATAGTGACACACAGCGTTCTGTAAAATATTTTTGTTATTGGAAACCTCAAATTAAAAAAACTCCTTGTGTGTTCAGTTTCAGCTACTAAGATATGTATCATGTTGCCATTACACCATAATACACAAAATGTGTGAATATGCTACGTAATGTTATAAATGTATGTATATTGACAAGTGCCTTAGCAATGCTGTTGCTCGCTTTCCACAAGTTGCGACCCGGCTCTAAGGGGTCAGGGCGTTACCGTGGTAACGGAACACTGGGAGTATGTCTTCCTCTGCCACTCTTCATCTTTTATCGGACTATAATGGAGTAATCTTATCTGACGTCTTGGCGAGACGAAAGACAAACGGACTTTCAAAGCCGCCACGCATGTGAACACAACTATGTAAATACTGCAGAAAACAGTCACTCAATTAGGGGATTTTCCCGGGTAAACATCGCCTTGGCTGGGAATGAATCTTTCAAACGCCCCACGCTGGTAGGCTACAGTACAGCGCGCACGTTGTTCATGCCACTAGTGCACGTGGTTGAAATAGCACATCTGCTAAACTCTGAAAACATAAAGGGTCGATTTTTCTTGTGATATAAATCGCAACTTAAATGGAACTCATACTTAAGTCCAGGGTGTTTTTATGTCCCAAAGAAACAAGTGAAACCCTCGTGGTGTATAAAACCGTACAGTATGTTACCGCGCGTCAGCGTCTCTGTTAAAATAAACACTCAACCAGGCAATTCCAAAATCTGCTGGCATTTGGGGTGTGGCAGGTTTTTGAAGCTGTGGTTCCATGTTACCTCACAAGGTGTCCCAGTGACTATTGACATTTTCAGCTGTTTACACAATTAAAAAAAAAGATATCTGACACAAATGTCACAACTGGTGTTGTTCATCTAAATAGAACTGCCATGGTGTAAAATGGGCCTTAGTGTGGTCCCTTGTGTGTTTACTGGACCGGAACAACACTGAAGGGAAACACAGATGGTTATGGACAGTAGTATAGCTTGGCGCATGACAGAGCCCTCTGTGGCCTTCTGTTTCCTTGGATAACTTTGTGTTATACCACATTATTTACATTCAATGACAGGACTTTGTTTCGGGGGTTTGACTCTGTTTTGCATGATGAGGGATTTTACAGTTATTGTAATATTTTTGCATAGCTTCTACTCCACTTCCCCCACGTTTCTGGCAATTCAATCATCCTCTTTCTCACCTCCCTCTTCCGTTTATTCAACGATTTCTGTCCTCCCGCCCGTCCACTCCCACCCCACCCAACTGGAGAAAACAGCAGACAACCTCTGTAGCCCTCTTGTTCAAAATGTCAGCAGTAAACCCAGTCCATCTCCTCTCCAACACTCCACTGTCCACAGATCAGGAGTTCTTTCCTAGTATCCTATCGATTCACGGTTTCCTTCAGCGGTCCATCCCTGCTTTCTCACATCATTATCTTTATCACACGAGAAAACGTACAACTAATGTCATCGTTGCTTCTTTTAAGGCAATGAAAACCGCCACAAACGGCTTAAGGAAGATGGTGAATGAAGTCTGTTGTGGTACATTTGCGGACTTCTGCCGTTTCTAGCAAATGGGAGAACACTCGCTGTGCCGTACAGAAAAGGATTACCTCTGATCTATTGACCGACTCACCCCTACAGGAAGAACCCCCTGCTCGCCCCATGAAAGCTCTTCTCTCTCCTAACCCTCCAGCAGTGGAACCAGCTTCCCCTTGAAGCTAGGACAGCAGAGTCCCTGTGCATTTACATCTAGACCTTCTGAAACATTCCCCCGTTTAAAGAGTAATAGCCCCTTGCATGAACTTTGCTGATTGCTATGTCGTCAAGTAACGTGTACATGCTCTTATTCGTGTGGCTGTCCCACCTTGGTATTTTAAAAATAATTCTGGATAAGTAGGCCTGCTAAATGACTAAAATGTCAAAAGGATTATACTGTATTGTACATGTACGTAAGTTCACAAACTTTACTGGGTGAACAATATGTCAAGAAATGAAATACACTCTGTATAAAGCCGAAGACTGGGGTCCGCGGCATTTGCTCATTACGGATTTGTCTTCCATTCAGATTAGTCCTCGTACTAGACCCTAGTGCAAACTTAATGGTAAATCTACATCTAAACATGCTTTATGTGATCCTTTAAAAATAATTAATTGTATTTCGTATAACATTGAGCAGAAGAATATAATTTTACTACACACAGTAAACCTCTTGACTGTAAAATTGTAATCCTTGAAATCCTCTGCACTAAACCCATGTATTACTCACTATAACCCAGTTAACACATTTACATTTATTTGGTGACCACCACAAAATGCATATGAAAGAACAATATAGACTATAAAATAAAAACATTTATGTGAGGCTTAAGATGCCTAGGTTCTGTTGCCATCGATAAGGAGCAACAGCAGAAATGTACAGCTGAATGACCTTTGATCACATGGTTGTTGCAAATGTCATGCAGTCTTTATGTAGTTGCAAGTAGAGCAGTTTTTATCACAGGCAAAAACCGACATTGGTCCAAAAACAAACACACAGGATCTGATCTGTCTCCGTTCTGAATCAGCCAGGCTACTTCCTCATAATGATCTGATCTACCTCTGGTCTTCATAAGACAGGATGATTCTTCCTCATAATGATCTGATCTGTCTCCGTTCTGAATCAGCCAGCCTTCTTCATAATGATCTGATCTACCTCTGGTCTTAATAAGACTGGATGATTCTTCCTCATAATGAAACGATCTGCCTCTGGTCTTAATAGGAATGGATGATTCTTCCTCATAATGATCTGATCTGTCTCTAGTCTGAATCAGCCAGCTGATGGACAGGAACTGAGGAGGGTCATAGATCTCCATTTTGTCCTGTTGAGCGTGTATTTGTGTGTTCTTTAACTACCACTTGTCTAATGCCTCTCTGCTCTCCTCTCTCTGAACATCTGGGACTGAATAGGAGGAAAAATATGCATTGGAGACAGACAGGGATGTATTTAACAAACTGGGCCTTCCTGCATTCATTACACACACAATCATTATGACTAATTTGGCACCACACCAAAGATGTTTCCGTGAATTTAGAACATGAAAGCAAATTCACATATCCTCTTAAAAAATATGTTTGCTAACTTTTATCAAGAACCCACCCCGACTGTGAATTTGTGTGACATTATGTATTATGCTGTGGTTGGTTAGCTGGAGCAATAACTGGAATTACAGGACCAGCTACCGTCCTGGTTAGCAAGTGCTTCAGTAAACCACCTTCAACTACCTACATTGTTCTTATCTGTGTCTGGTTAAGTGCATCAGATAGATTTATTAACAAATGATTGAACTATGCCTCAAACAATGATGGCAGGATATAATCAATTACTAGCAAAAATGTAAAATAAAACCACTGTTTTCAGTAAATGCCAAAGTGAACATAAGAGGAGATTCTACTGTAGCGTTAGGTTAGTGGGGAAAGCTTACAGACATACAGATTCCAGTTCCTGACCAATAGTGACCACTAAAATAGATTTTTACCACCGGCATCATAATTGTACAGACGAATTCTTTGGCAACGTTTCATAATTATTCTCACATCCTCTAGCTAGACAATTAACAGACATTTATTCTCGGAAATCCTTCTTCCCCTGCATGTGAATCTGTGTAAAGCCATCCTCTGCAGGCCTTCTGTGTTTCTGTTCTCATATCAGCTTTGTGGAGCGGTTGGAGTGTCGAACATTATAAGATATGTAGGCAGGGCTGGGGGACAGGAATGAAGCTGCCATCGTTAAATCTCTTCTCCGCCTCGTCCCTCCCCTGGGAAGGAACACGCCTCACAGAGCAGACACTTTTGTCTGTGTGTGTGTGTGTGTGTGTGTGTGTGTGTGTGTGCGGGCTTGTGCGTGCGTGTGTGCGCGCACGCGTGCAATGAGGCAGTTTGGATGAGAAGGAGACAGTTAGGGACCATGCTTGTTGTCTTCCATTCAGAGAACATCAGATCCATTGCTGCTTTTGGAGTACAGAAAGGAGGAAAGACAGAAAAATGGGACCTCAACCAAACCTGCTTGTCTGACTATCTGCCTGCCTGCCTGTCTGCCAATGTAGTAGGGTAATATTTCATAGAAATTAGTAACTCATTTGCGACTATACAAATATCTTGACGATGCTCAGTGATTTAAAATAAGGAGTGATGTAAGCAAGAAAAGAAATGGGCAAGAATGAGACTGACAATGTAATCAAATAAGTAAATAGATACACATTTTCCTTCACATTGTAATTGATTATTTAGACCTTGCCAAAATCAGATCAAATGGAAATAAGGGTCTTTGTCTCCGGTCTGCAATGTCTCGTTAGCCATCGTCAATTTGGTTTTTAATAGGGCAACTGTGCATTGATGAAGAATTCCTGATGTCCTTTTGTGGAGCAATGAACAGTATTTCAGATGTTTGCCAATCACAAAAACTAGCATGGTTTGTCCAGAATAGTCAACATCATAGGCCCATAGTGGAGGTCACATTTAGCTGTGACAGCCTGAGGGGTAGGCCGTGTACAATAGAGAGCTGAACTCCTGAGGCTGATAAGTCCTTTTCATACAGCTGATATGTCCTTCTCTCTGACCAGATGCACATTACCCACAGAGATCATCAAGCCATTTCATCAACATTCCAAGCATTAACATTCCCATCGGAGACGTTTCAGACAGAGACTCAAAACGGATGCTGGAGTGTTTCCCTACAGTCAAGTCTTCTGGTTACTGCATGGCAGAGAGACAATCTAGTATCTAATGTGAGGCCGGCCTGAAGAAGACCCACGTATGTTGTCTCCTGTCACCGAGGATGAAACCGAGAACACCGCATTCTGGCCGGCCTATATCTGTCTCTCCCACCTGATTGGTCGAGTTCGCCTCGCCGTCCTTGTTAATGTGGACATTGGCTCTGATTAACCTTTAATACTAATAAATACAATACACCTTTAATACTAATAAATACAATACACCTTTAATACTAATAAATAACAATATGTCACAGACAGAAGGAATACAAGGTGAAAGTATAGATGTGCACATTATAGCTGGTTAATGTTCAACGGGAGGGAGGGAGAGAGAGAGAGAGAGAGAGGGAGGGAGGGAGAGAGGGAGGGAGGGAGAGAGGGAGGGAGACTTTCTTCCCCCAGACTGAAAAATGACATAGAGATTTCTGAACTGGGACTGAAGACGAAAAAGTACAATGCATATTGGGTAAGAAGACCCATTGTGCCACACCCATAGAGACCCAATAATCCTGCACACACAAACAACATAAACCTAGATACACAAACTACACACACACATTAATTATATGTGATTATAGGGTTAGGGTTAGGGTTATATCTTATGATTATCGTCACATAAAATGTAAAATGGTTTGGAAATATTGGTCAGTTGTAACCCATGCCAAGAAAGCCCATTTGAATTTGAGAGAGAGAGATTAAACGAGACAATTAGACCTTACTCAGTTAGTTTTGGTCCTCAAAATTATTGGAGAGTATTATTATTATTATATATATTTTTTCTTGATTATTCTACTAATTGTCCTGTTGACAATTTTGATTATTATTATAATTTCTTTGATTATTTTATAAATTCCATCAATAATTATTCCCAGAGAATGCTTTGACAATATGTATATTGTGCCAATAACGTCATATATGGAATTGAATCAGAGAGAGTCAGACACGGACAGATATAAAGAAAGAGCAAGGGACAGAGAGAGGCAGAGAGAGAGATGGGGAAGAGGAGAGAGTCAGGAAGTGAAAGAGAGAGGCAGAAAGAGAGAGAGGGGGAAGAGGGGTTGTGTGTGTGTGTGTGTGTGTGTGTGTGTGTGTGTGTGTGTGTGTGTGTGTGTGTGTGTGTGTGTGTGTGTGTGTGTGTGTGTGTGTGTGTGTGTGTGTGTGTGTGTGTGTGTGTGTGTGTGTGTGTGTGTGTGTGTGTGTGTGTGTGTGTGTGTGTGTGTGTGTGTTGAAGCTAAGCTACAGTACACCTCCACCGTTGAGACCATGGTGGGCTGTGCCAAAGAGGTCCTTGATTCCCACAGGATCAAGGGAAATATATAGTGAAGCTTGTCTGGCTGTCTTTCACGTGCAAAGGTGTACCATATGTTGGTGTTTTCAGCAGAATCTCAGAAAGCTTTCTTCTGGTGTAGAGACTGAGTTCCTAGCATACATGGTCCTGCTACAATTCATAGAAACGTGTGGCTTACGCTTGAGTTTGTCAAAAGACTTCTAAGTCTTTGAAGCATCCTTATTAGCATGTGCCATGCCCAGTTACACAGAGATGTTGTGATTGTGTCTCTGACTGAAATATAAAGTATATGAAATAACGATGGGGCTGTGTCACGATTGTGACATTTTAGTTGCCGATTAATCGTCGCACAAATAATTGTGATGAAAAATGTAATTGTAAATGTTATGCCACTATTATGGTGTAAGCCTAATAATACTGTAAAAATACACATGGTGGATTCGGAGATGATTCTTCAGATTATTTACGTTTGCGCTTTTGAGTGCCACCTTTTGGGAGCAAATCCGTCTATTTGCTTCCTCCAAATGATTGGCCTTACCTCTTTCAATTTGCAGTTCGCCATTGGAACTACCATTAAATCAATGTTGTTAACGACAGCTGTTCACAAAACGCAACCGCAAAACAACGACAATAAGACTCTGCTTGTGACGTTTCACCTATTTTATAGCCTAGTTGTTTGAAACAGCCTTCCTTACGTAGCAAAACATGTTTCCATGTTTAATATGCAATGTAATAACTGCCACAGCCCTATATAACGATAATAATAATTAAAGAATTGCCAGCGTTCGTCTCAACACAGTCAACTAGGTGACCGCCTACATCTCAAAATACAATCATTGTGCCGGTAGAGCAACAAACAGTACATCCATCGTAAGCACTTTCAGCGGAACACACTGCATTCAGTATATTTACTATAGGAGTAATTGTGCACGTCTCATGTTAACTCTTCAGCCATCTTGTTTCAGTTGTACTGTATCGGTTTGTCCATTGGATCCAGCTTGGACCACAGGCTTGTAATCTTATCTGGCCCGGACAGATTGACACTCCTTACAGCCCAGCACCTTGTGAGGGCACCTTGCATGCTAAGCTACTTACTGTTCAAATGGATCTGCCATTGAAACACGCTGCGTTGAATTTATTTCTTGCTGATCAGCATAAATCGCTGCTAGAAATCTCATTGCTAGTGTTAGAGACTGAGCTTTGTGATTAACCGAAGCGAGGGAAGCAGTATGTTAGCTTGATGGAATTCTATTAGAATGTGTCAGCATTGACACTTTGTCTTCCAGAATCTGTTCTGAGTTCAGTCCCTGTTCTGTCCCTGTTCAGTCATTAAAATGCTGATCATTGCGCCTGCACATCCGATCCATGAATGCAGAACAGAGACTCTAAGTCATAATGCTTTCACAACACACTGTGTCTGTGTAGTTTGTCTCCTGGGTCTAAAGGTAATATCCTGCTGCCTCCACCTTATATCTGGTATCCTTTTGTGCCTTAGGTATCAAGTAGTATCTCCTGGTTATTCTAGTATCCTCTGGAACCACACACACACACACACCCACACACAAACATTAAATTGTGAACAGACTCACCCCTGAACTTTGGAAGCTGTCTGGATTTAAAAGGATTTTCTACCATATTTTCTCTTCGCAGTACACCACTGTGCATTGGGGAAGGAAACCGATCAATCTTTTTTTATCCTTTACCTCATGTTCTTACCTTCCCTCCTCTTTCTTTGGTCAACTTCCCGTTTGTCACTTTAAGAATAAACACAGGCCTCTCTTTCTGTCTCTCTTACTCTCTCATTCCCCCTCTCTGTCTCTCCCATCTCTCTTTTTTTGAATTACACCTAATAATGTCACACTTGATTTGCCCTAACGTGAAATGTATCTATCCACACAAAAAGGTCCATTAATCACGATCCACATTATAATTCACATTTCCTGTTCCTCCAGGATTGTTTTGCCTGCTGTAGCAAACTGGCCCAAATTCGAGCCCTGCAGCGTTTAAAGAGGAACTGAACAGAACAGGCAATTGATTCATATTACAGACACATAATGTACAACCCAAAATGCCTTCACACACCATTCAATAAGGCTGGGAGCGGTAGCTTCTTATTGGCTTACAAACATTGTTTGATGCTCTAACGCCCAAAGCGTTGTTAACTCTAATGGCGCGTTCCGTGCCCCAGCCTTTCCTCTTACTGGCTGGTGGTGCCAGTTCTTTTTAGCAGTGCCAGCTTGGCCAGCTAGCACAACTTTTTCTAACACTGTTGGATTAGATGAATGGATTATGTTTATTAGGGATAATGTTGAATTACTCTGAGGTGTCAGTGTGTGAAATCTCTTGATTATATGGTTGGGGGTTCAGGGGAAATGTACTGCTCCGGAAAAACTTAAGAGACGACTGCACCTTTTTCTTTACTTTCCAAAAAAGTTGAAAAGGAAGGTTTTGAGTGAGGAACAGATGGGTTAAAATTAAGAGACCACTGTAAATTGAACGCTTCTGTTCCTCACTCAAAACTTTCCTTTTCAACCTTTTTGGAAAGGAAAGAAAAGGGTGCAGTGATCTCTTACAGTTTTCCAGAACTGTTTAATATTCAAGAATCTTATACAATATTATTTACTTGTTAACCACATATTCGAAGCATCCGCGATAGCTACAGACTTGATTGTTGACATGAAAGTTAGTTGAGGTGGTATACTAAAGCCACAAGGCCATAGAAGTAGATGAACAGAGTGAGACATGATGGGTTTGATAAATGAGACATGAGGATCGAGACATGATGGGTTTGATAAATGAGACATGAGGATCGAGACATGATGGGTTTGATAAATGAGACATGAGGATCGAGACATGATGGGTTTGATAAATGAGACATGAGGATCGAGACATGATGGGTTTGATAAATGAGACATGAGGATCGAGACATGATGGGTTTGATAAATGAGACATGAGGATCGAGACATGATGGGTTTGATAAATGAGACATGAGGATCGAGACATGATGGGTTTGATAAATGAGACATGAGGATCGAGACATGATGGGTTTGATAAATGAGACATGAGGATCGAGACATGATGGGTTTGATAAATGAGACATGAGGATCGAGACATTACATGTTCTTCATGTGATATTATGGTCATTATAAGTAATCAAAGTATGCATTTTTCTAATAACTTATGTGCATTTCAGTTCTACACATTTGTCTACAGAACACAATGCTGTGTGTGTGTGTGTGTGTGTGTGTGTGTGTGTGTGTGTGTGTGTGTGTGTGTGTGTGTGTGTGTGTGTGTAATCACGAACTATTAACCGGTATGTGACTGTCATGAGACCCCTGGATAGACTGAGTGTACTCTGATATAATACCATTAAAGGCTAAAATATAGGATTACACACATACTGTATGTGATTGGATGATGTACAGACTGTCAGGGTCTGAGGATATCAGGTTGTCTAAAGGACCATTGTTTTGTCCACCTCTGTATTCTGGCATTAAAGGCTGTGTTAACCGTATTCCCATTGAGAATGCTTTAACAACTACAGAAGGTAACATCTTGATTACCCGTGCTAATAAAGACATTCTCCCCTGACTTTCTGGTTTCATTGATCACGGATCAAAAGTGGGCAATACCCTACACAGGAATCTTACAAACAATGTCATTTGTTTTTGTGCTGTGTGAAAGAATGATGAGCAATGCTAGTCTCTCTTTCTCTCTGGCATTGTCTTTCCTTTCACTCTCGCTCTCTCACTCATTCTATCACTCTCTCCATCTCACTCCCTATAAGTTATTTTCATCTGCTGAGCCTCTCATACTCCTTTGAAGGAAAAAGGCAAGCTCTTTCAGCTTTCACAAACATAATTTGCTAAACAGACAAACCACTAACAGAGATTGGCAGTCCAATGTTAGTTTGTGGGAGTTCAACACCATGATATCCCATTTCTAATTATAACGTTGATTGTTATTCATAGGAACCGCTTGTTTTTTAATGCATGAAACAGAAAAAAACTCAATTGAGAACTTTTGTATTACAATATCTTTATTAATTCTGAATCTATCTCCTGGGAGCAAAACTAGCTATGTGCTAATTATGCTGTCTAAGAAGTATTAAACATGAGTGGGACTGACATTGATACCAACCGACGTATTAACTTCAGGTCAAGTGGAACAATCTACTGAATAATCTGTTTCCATGTCTGTCTCTATGCAACTGTTACATGTGCATGTCCGCTGACAGACAATGTGTCATTTTCACGTGTCTGAGACGTGTGGGCATTGTAGGTTTCTGTAAAATCGAGGACCATGGGAAAGCTACGGAGACGGGGAGAATGACAAGGCTGTTAATGGGACTGTTGATGCCAAGATAACACGCACTGGGGTCACATAAAGGGAACTCTACTCATAGATAACACGCACTGGGGTCACATAAAGGGAACTCTACTCATAGATAACACGCCCTGGGGTCACATAAAGGGAACTCTACTCATAGATAACACGCCCTGGGGTCACATAAAGGGAACTCTACTCATAGATAACACGCCCTGGGGTCACATAAAGGGAAGCCTACTCATAGATAACACGCCCTGGGGTCACATAAAGGGAAGCCTACTCATAGATAACACGCCCTGGGGTCACATGAAGGGAACTCTACTCATAGATAACACGCCCTGGGGTCACATAAAGGGAAGCCTACTCATAGATAACACGCCCTGGGGTCACATAAAGGGAACTCTACTCATAGATAACACGCCCTGGGGTCACATGAAGGGAACTCTACTCATAGATAACACGCACTGGGGTCACATAAAGGGAACTCTACTCATAGATAACACGCCCTGGGGTCACATAAAGGGAACTCTACTCATAGATAACACGCCCTGGGGTCACATAAAGGGAACTCTACTCATAGATAACACGCCCTGGGGTCACATAAAGGGAACTCTACTCATAGATAACACGCCCTGGGGTCACATAAAGGGAATTCTACTCATAGATAACACGCCCTGGGGTCACATAAAGGGAAGCCTACTCATAGATAACACGCCCTGGGGTCACATAAAGGGAACTCTACTCATAGATAACACGCCCTGGGGTCACACTGCTTTGAGCCAAAGGCTCTGAGCGATGTGGAAACAGCTGCTATGCAGCTGTGTTGTGCAATTTAGATCTCATGTCATCTTGGACTGCCTTCAGGGCTTTGAACCAGCCGACATCAAGCTGTTAAACAGCGACCCTCCCGTTTGTTTGTTCATTTGTCAATGTGGATTGAGATACGCCCGGCCGAGGCAGCAGCTAACTTATTGACTGCATGTTTAATGGCGTTTTTAGGAAGATTCAAGTTAAAACAGTAAGATGGCACACACCCTTTAAGCATGCCTCGAACCTTAGACGTGACCCCTGAACCCCTGATTCTGCATGAGATTGCAAGGGAATCTGTGGTTTCCTCCTTTGGGCTTAGGCCCGCCATCTCTTGCCTATTTACTCCTCCTGACCCTGGTAGCGATGAGAGCTCTATTGTTCCTGCAGTCGGTAGGGCAGGGGAACACACATCTCCTTTGTCATTGTCCCTCCCTGTTGCGCTGCTGCCGCTAGCAGAGTCGGGCGCTACAGTGGTAATCCAGGCTATGGAGGTAGCCCAGCCGGCTCAGGATTTACATAATCCTCATTGTGAATTAACGATGGACGTCTAATTCCTCACATTCTGACCTTTGGAGTGAGATGGAAAGGAGGATGACTGAGGGTTCCCATTGTTCTGTCCCTGTCTCCTTGTCTGCCCTGAGGACGTTTAACTGCTTTGTATACATACACACAGATTCATAGTCATATACAAAATGTAACAAGGAGAGAGACAGGAAATAAACATTGGGTAAGTGTTCCGCTTTATTGACCAAAAGAAAACAAACAGGAGGATGTGGGGATTAAAGCGGTCGTTCAAGCTTCAGGTGGCCCCTGCCCCTTCGTCTCTGGAATGTCTTCCTCCTCCTCTTCCTCTTCTTGCTGAGGCAGGGCAGCTTCGGGGGCTGTTATGGTTGGCATCACACCCTTCGTCTTCTTCCTCTCTTTGGCCTCTTCTTCGGCCCCAAGTTGCTTCTCTGGGGCCCTTTTATATTTGTCCATACGAGGTCCTGATGGGTGGCAGCTGTGCGCGCGAATGGACGGGCCCTGCTGCCTGCCTCCAGAATGTTCCGGCACCTGCTGGCATTTTCCCTTTGGGGGGCGTTGGTGCGACGCTCCCTGAGATCATTCTGCCCCAGTCCACAACATCTGTGATGAGAACACATCACACACATGCCATGCATTAGCAGTGTGGTTGTATTGCCACCTTCTGTCGTTCCCCCTCCGATTGTCGTCGGCAGGCCAGAGCTGCTCAACGCGGCGCTCGTAATCACATGCCTGGTCTGTGTTGCGTGTTGAGACGGTCCTACTGAAGGCGTGCGTGTCTGTGGGCTGGCCTGGGCTGGCACTGTGTTTGTTCAGCTGGGCGTAACGTATCGTGTCAGTAAATTACATGACTATAAAACGGTGTTCTTCCACAGCAGCGTTCTTCCACTCCGAACGCTTTCTTATTTTTTATCCCTGGCTGACAGACAGACAGACAAGTAGACCAACAGACAGACTGGCAGGCAAGCAGGCTGAAAAACAGACCGTCAGACAATTATATGAGCAGGAAGACAGATAGGCAGACATGCAAACAGATGGGAAGCCAGACATAAAGGCAGGACAGAAAGCCCATATGGAAGCTGTAAAATACTCAAAAAAGGTACTTAGTCAAAATTATATAGAGAAACATTGTTACTGTTTTGCATAGTATAGCAACAAACAAAAAAAATCTTGTTTATTACTCAAGTTTAAATATTCAAATGTGAAAGGAAGGAAAGATAAAGAGAAATGTATCCAGTTCTTCCTGTGGGGGAGAGTCTCTCCATCCATCAGTGGAAGTTAGGGTGGAAGGTAGGGTGGAAGTTAGGGTGGAAGTTAGGGTGGAAGTTAGGGTGGAAGGTAGGGTGGAAGGTAGGGTGGAAGGTAGGGTGGAAGGTAGGGTGGAAGGTAGGGTGGAAGGTAGGGTGGAGCAGGAGAGAATTGGTGGTTGAGGAGGGACCCATGAGTGGATAACATGGGACCCATGAGTTTGGTAGCTTGGTGACGTGGGGGTCACTGAGGCACATAATGATAGAGTACACACTTTTTTGGGGACCCCTTTTGGCTCGACATAGGCACTGTTACAACCAGTGGCTGAAAACTGCTGAGTGCATCTTTTACAGCACAATTCAACAAATGTGTGTGTGTGTGTGTGTGTGTGCCAGGACTGGACAGAGATGAAATTTCAGCGTAACTTGTATTTTTGGAGATGCATTGGATTGTTCCGTAGAAGTATCCATGTCTTTCTCGCCAGCCTCTCTGACGTCACCTCGTGCCATGTGACACGTTTAGTGTCGTTCTGTATCATTTGGGACACCGCTCCAGGTCCGGAAGCACACAGTCCCTGGTAAAAAGTAGTGCACTAGATAAGGGAATAGGATGCAGTGTGCATGGATGGCTGCATCAGTTTCCTCCCCTGCACCATACCGGGTCTATATTTACAACGTATACAGTATATTTACAGGACTACTTCCTGAAAGGGGAGTTTTAAGTGGCTGACTGTCTGATCGCTAGATTGTTAACTCACACGAGAAGAGAGCCACGCTCGGTGCTGCGATGGTTTGTGGCGATATTTATGCAGTTGGAGATGAAGGGTCTGCGATAGGTGTGTCCCCTAAATGCCAACCTGAAGTGTGGAAGGGCCACTGCTTTTGATCGGAGCCCTAATGGGCGTAGGGTGCAGTTTGGGCTCCTTTTGTAGCGCTCCCACATTGTTGTGTTGTCTGAGAAGCACCCACATCCTGTTGTAGCGTGCACTGTAGCCACAATCAGTGGAATGCTTGGAATGAACGTAAGTGCCACTACTAACCCTTAACCCTATACCTAACCTTAACTTAAGCATTTCGGATTTTCTTATTGGATGGGGATGGTGTCGAGTTGGGCGTCCAGAGGATCCAGTTACACTTTTTCAGGAGTTTACAGGAAATAACTGGGTATCCTGTTACAGACATTACTTCTAGCAGGGCTCGCCCACTCCACCTTGTCAATCCCAGATTTTGGTTTTGAAGGGAAAATGGCCTTCAATGTTGCCCACATGCATTTCAACATCAATATTGGTGATAGTGTGTGGTTATAATGTTGGAGAACAAATCTAGGATCATAAAGACATTTGTGAAGTACAATTGGAACTACATTTAATATAATAATGTAAGTTGCTTTGGATAAAAGCTTCAGCTAAGCGACTAAAATGTCATAATGAATAAACACTACTGATAGTGATGAACTCTGAATTTGTTCACAGAATCTGGAAGCATTATTTTAGCCCCTCAGTCGGACTGCATCACTCCGCTGTGGCCACTTTTCAGGATGTCCTTCCTATGAGCTGCCACTTCCTGTTAAACTCAGACATTGGCACACATGAACAGTGGTTATTTTCAAACCACTTGCTGCATTTCTGGTTGCATTTCTTGATGCATTTCTTGCTGCATTTTTGGTTGCATATCTTGCTGCGTTTTTGGCTATATTTCTTGCTGCGTTTCTTGCTGCATTTATGGCTGTGTTTCTTGTTGCGTTTCTTGCTGCATTTTTGGCCGTATTTCTTGCTGCGTTTCTTGCTGCATTTTTGACTGTATTTCTGGCCGTATTTCGGGCTGTGTTTCTGACTGGAGATTATGAGACTGAGAGATAGGAAATATGTTCTCATGTGGTTGGTAACGTGTCATTCAGCTGAACATCAGAGGGTATATATAGCCCCATACATTAAGCTTCATGACCGTGTCTATTGGCCGTACTGAAAGTGATCTGGTTTTCATGAGCAAGTGAGAGCAGATGTGTTCTTTCATCTCCCAGTGCTTTAGGAAGGCTATATACACCTATGGTACTGTGCTAAAGTCTTAGGCACCTGAATGTCAAAGTAAAGTCATTTATTTGGATAATAAGTGTTTATTTGTAAAAAAAACTTATATATATATATATATATATATATATAATACACTATTTTGGAATGGAAAGAAAAGAAAAAGGTGCAGTGGTTAATTTTTTCCAGAGCTATATATATATAAAAAATCTTCCTTTTCAAAAGAGTCGAAAGTGTGTTGAGTGAGGTTTTGAGTGAGGAACAGAAGGGTTAAAATAAGAGACCACTGCAAATTGAACGCTTCTGATCCTCACTCAAAACTTTCCTTTTCAACCTTTTTGGAAAGGAATGAAAAAGGTGCAGTGGTCTCTTAGTTTTTTCTGTAACTGTATATTTTATTGTTGGAATTTATACACACACACACAGTGTGTGTGTGTGTGTGTATATGTGTAACTTAAACACTTTCCCATATTTAATTAAACACTTACTACCTAAATAAATGGCCTTAGTTTGACTTTCAGGTGCCTAAGACTTTTCCACATTAGTGTACAAACACACACATATATATACAAGCACACACACACACATGTACACAAGAACACACGCACTCTCTCAGTCTGCTCTTTTGTTCTCACAGTTGGGTTCCTATTTTATAGCGCCCTCCCTTCCCTGCTCTCCTCTCTGCCAAGCCACAAGCCCTCTGCTTAACACAGGATATGATCTCAATTGTTTCTCTTCCTGCTTTTTGGACACTGAGTCGTCTGAGTCTTCTGAGTCAGTGCAACAAAAATAAAGAGTCCTTCCCCAATGCTGTTGGGGAAGGACCCTATCGGGTCCAGTTTTAAGAAAAAGTCCTTATTTAAACCCAGGGCCTTACACCTGACGTTAACACAGTACTGTGCTAAAGTCTTAGGCACCTGAAAGTATATACATATATCCTTATTACAATACTTACTACCCAAATAAATGGTCTTAATTTGACTTTCAGGTGCATAAGACTTTTGTACAGTAACGTCCTTTGTCTTTGTCAGAGTTTTACTAAACAGCCATGTCAGCTCCACAGTGTGGTTCTCTGAGCAGGAGGAATCGGTTCATGTGACTTCGTCATATGATCCCAGCATGTTAGTTTCATATCCGACGGTGTCCCTATGTCATTAGAATAGTGTGGTGGAAATCTCACCTTTACAGTCCACACCATTGCACCAGTTGGGTGGGCTAGCTTGTGGTGTTGGAATCATCTGCCTTCTCCAACAGTCACACAGGGGTTTTCAGTTTACTCATCAGTCCTCTTCTCCCCAACAGACACAGTGTCTGCCAAAACTAGTGTGTGTGTTTGTGGAAGTGTTTGTCTGTGTGCGTGTGTGTGTGTGTGCATGCACGTGTGTGTGCATGTGCGTGTGATAGATATTTGTATGCTTCTTGATATGTAAATGTGATTTGTGGAGGAGACGTGGAAAGATGATGTGAAGACAAGACATCAGACATAGCCTTGGGCTGTAGTCAGATACTCAAACACACCCTCTTGATTTTCATTTTCAATTTAACGGCCTTCACTGGCTTGTGAAACATTTGTTTTTATTGCCAAAGCCAGTGGAACAAAACAAATATCCTGTATAGTAAATTACAACAGGGCAAAATGAAATAACATGATATCTACAATTCTAAATAAATATGACACACAAGTTAAAAAGAGCATAAAGGCATTTTGCATGTTATATTATAGGCTGTTTTTAGTTTTGTAAAAAATGCGCAAATACAGTAGTTCCACATCAGAATTTTACTCACTATCAATCGTGGTTATAATTTTGAATAGGTAACAAAAATCTCTGCAGTAAATAACTCATTCCAAATATTATTCATCATTTAAAAATTTGTGCTGCACATTTATGACTCTTTTTTAAATTTTTTATCTTACCATTCCTCCATAGATTGAAGTAAAAGTAATAAAAAGGGATTTCTTACAATTTCAGGCTTCATCACATACAATCTTGTACTTAAATGTTTGAAAGCACTATAAACGAAATGTTGTTGAAAACGTCTATGAATGAAGTGAGTGGCCAGTGTCCTGGCTACAGTCCCAATCAGGCCATTAAATCCTTGTTGGCTCATTCATTTCCACTCCCCCCCCCTATAAAAAAAAAGAATACATGTGTACAGTATATAGGTAGTAAATGTATGCAATCAATAATGGATTAAGTTGCTTTGGATAAGCATAACGGCTTAAAAAATTAAACGTATTAAAATGGTGTGCGTGAGTGCATGCGTGTGTTTTGAGTGTTGTGAGCGAGTGTGCGCGCCCGCGGGGATAGTGCGTGATGGAGGTCCGGTGTGCCGAACAGCTACGGTGCATATTAGGGTGCACGGTCGATTGGTTTAACCGTGAGATGGCCTTTGGGTTGGGTGCGCTCCGTCCTGTATAACAGCAGTGGGGGGACGCCGTCGGCCTGGCAAACTGAAGACCAGCACGGCGGTAGGAACGTTTCCGCAGCAGCGTGTGGACGAAATGTCGGGATTCCCGGGTTCTCCGGGGTGCTCCTGTAAACGGTTGTCGGGGTCCTCGGTGACACTCCCATAATTCCTTCTGCCGCTACACTTTCTCCACAGCGGTGTGGACCCCAGAGCAACTGATTGCAGACCGACGCTGCAAAAGCAACTGTTTGTCGTGTGTGTGACTGTTCTCTCCTGTCTTTGATTATTCAGTGGTTCTTGACTTTCATCATTTCCATTGTGATGACTCATGCATGATGTATGAGTCTTTTAGAACACGTCCAAGATCTGGATTCAACCACTGGATTCATTTATCCGCTCTGTTAATAATGCCACTGACGACACAATGCCAGTCTACGCCATCTCTCTGAGGATGAAATTAAACGGGGTTTTGAGAGTGAAAAAGAGTGAGAGAGAGTGAAAGTGAGTGGGGGCAAGAAAGAGCGTGAGAGAGTGAAAGCGCTAGAAAAACTGTGAGGTAAAGCAAAAGATGGAGAGCGAGCAATGAACAGACAGACAAAGAGAGAGTTTAGTTTGTATGTTTTCTGTGTGTGTCTTTGTCTTTGTCTCTGTGTTTGTGTTCGTGACAGAAGAGAAAGATTTGGCTATAGGAGCCGTCTGGCTCTCTATGAAAATGAATTCAACAACAGCTGCCAGATTTGGGAGTGGACTGATATCACATTATACGCACCCTGCTTATTCTGGCCACTGGCCAATCACTGATCCAGGCTGACCTGGATGCTTAGATCCAAGATGGAGACTCAGTTGCTGGGGGAGGGTCTTCAATCCAAACCTATCCAGGAAACCGTCCTCTTCAGTTGCAGTTCCCTGTAGGCTACACTTTTACTCTTATATCTATTTGCCAAATAACATGCTATGGACTGTACTGTACTTCTTTCGCTTGCTTAGGAGCCATGCATACGGCTACCTAAATAGGGACTACTTCGCATTTACACATCCTGCAGCCTTCGTCCCTTTCTCTTACATTGAGCTCAAACATTGCATAGACAGCTCAGTAGGGACTCATCTAAATATAGAAACATAAAACAGCATACACCTGCATTTGGTTCCATGCGACTCATTTATTATAATTCAGGCTGGCGGTTTTCACCTAGGACTCATCCTGTTCTCCCTGCGGGTATTCCCTAAACACCATTAATCAGAATGAGACCTGGCAGTTCCCAAAGGACACCCTGTTTCCTAACGTCTTGCCATGGCCCCTGATCCAACTTAGTGCTCTTCACAAGGGGGTACGGATTTAAAGGCCGACTGAGGCTTGTCGGTCCTCCGCTCCTGCCGTGTTCTTGTCCTCCAGGAGAGGAGAGGACGTTCTGCCGTGTTGTTGTCTTCCAGGAGAGGACAGGACGTCCTGCCTTGTTGTTTCCCTCCAGGAGAGGAGAGGACGTCCTGCCGTGTTGTCCTCCAGGAGAGGAAAGGACAGGCAGCCTAGCAGACTGTGAATCATTAAAAGTCTGTTACCGTTTTGTTGCTTTTCTCTCATCAAAGGGGTGTCATAAAATATTTAACAAGAGCCTGTTTGTTATGTTCATCACAAGTTGAAATGTTATTTGGCAGACTAATCTTAACAGCAAGACATCTTATGTGTCTGTGTCTGTGTTTCCCATTCCCAGTCCTGGGAACCCCAAACAATGCAGGTTTCTGTTTTTGCCCTATTCCTCACACACCTGATTCAAACGTTGCCCTACCAGTTACACACTTGATTGACATAATCAACCTGTCATCAAGTGTTTAATTTCAATCAGGTGTGTGAGTGCCTGGGCAAAAATTAAGACGTGCACCCCTTTGGGTCCAGAGGACCAGGATTGGGAGACACTGGTCTATGTTGTGGCTGAGCCGAAGTTGAGCAGTGGTTTAGAACAGTGGCTCAGTTGTTGATGTATGTGGCTGAGGAACAACCGTTAATACAGTACTACTACAGTACTTTGTTGGATGAAAACATCTGACACTCTGCATATTATGTTATAAGATCATATATCTGATCGTTCAGTCTCTAAAGGAATGACACTTAATCTGAAGGGTGTTGTGGAGTCCCACCTCAATGTAATTATCTCAGAATGGATGTCTGTTAGAATGGAGACCATCATTCTGTTAGAATGGAGACCATCATTCTGTTAGAATGGATACATCAGTCTGTTAGAATGGATACATCAGTCTGTTAGAATGGATACATCAGTCTGTTAGAATGGATACATCAGTCTGTTAGAATGGATACATCAGTCTGTTAGAATGGATACATCAGTCTGTTAGAATGGATACATCAGTCTGTTAGAATGGATACATCAGTCTGTTAGAATGGATACATCAGTCTGTTAGAATGGATACATCAGTCTGTTAGAATGGATACATCAGTCTGTTAGAATGGATACATCAGTCTGTTAGAATGGATACATCAGTCTGTTAGAATGGATACATCAGCCTGTTAGAATGGATACATCAGCCTGTTAGAATGGATACATCAGCCTGTTAGAATGGAGACATCAGCCTGTTAGAATGGATACATCAGTCTGTTAGAAAGGAGACATCAGCCTGTTAGAAAGGAGACATCAGCCTGTTAGAAAGGAGACATCAGCCTGTTAGAAAGGAGACATCAGCCTGTTAGAATGGAAATCAGCAGCCTGTTAGAATGGAAACCAGCAGCCTGTTAGAATGGAAACCAGCAGCCTGTTAGAATGGAGACCAGCAGCCTGTTAGAATGGAAACCAGCAGCCTGTTAGAATGGAGACCAGCAGCCTGTTAGAATGGATTCATCAGCCTGTTAGAATGGATACATCAGCCTGTTAGAATGGATACATCAGCCTGTTAGAATGGATACATCAGCCTGTTAGAATGGATACATCAGCCTGTTAGAATGGATACATCAGCCTGTTAGAATGGATGCATCAGCCTGTTAGAATGGATACATCAGCCTGTTAGAATGGATACATCAGCCTGTTAGAATGGATGCATCAGCCTGTTAGAATGGATACATCAGCCTGTTAGAATGGATGCATCAGCCTGTTAGAATGGATGCATCAGCCTGTTAGAATGGATACATCAGCCTGTTAGAATGGATACATCAGCCTGTTAGAATGGATACATCAGCCTGTTAGAATGGAGACATCAGCCTGTTAGAATGGAGACATCAGTCTGTTAGAATGGATGCATCAGTGCGTCGATAATGCGTCCCCTGCTGTGGTTGGTTGATGGTTCCCTCAGGACCTCCACAGTTAAAACACAACAGCCTGCCAGAGAGATCTGACCATAGTGAGATCTGACCATAGTGAGATCTGACCAGAGAGAGAGATCTGACCAGAGAGAGAGATCTGACCAGAGAGAGAGATCTGACCAGAGAGAGATCTGACCAGAGAGATCCTTCGTGGTGCCCAGTCTAAGACACTGCCTCTGGTAGAGTTTCTTTTCTTGGCAGAAACTCTCCATTGAACTCTCCTCTAAAACAAAAGTCCAAAACTTAATGTGGTGTGTTAGTGGGGGACAATTAGAACATCATGGTTGGTGAGGCAGTGTTGGGTGAGGCAGCGTTGGGTCAGGCAGGTGGAGCTGATTGGGTCGTTTAGGTGACGAGTGGTCCCTGTGGTTGGGATTGACTGGAAGACAAAAGTTCATGGTGCCCAGTCCAGGCTCTCTCTCCAGGAGCGGCATTTAGTTTTTTCATCTGTTCAATAGTATTTTTGATTTAGCGCACAACAACAGCTACACCGTTTAAACTCAACCATGCGTCTCTCGTACACTACTCACATGTGTACTTTCACGCTTCATAGATTGTGTTTATTTATCATGTTTTAGGCCTATACAATGTTAATGTGCCTTTCTAACAGCCCGAGGTTCTCAAAACACTACATATTCACGGATAACCTCATCTCCTTCACCACCCAGCGGGGCGTTTCATGGCAACACCTCTTGCAATATCTTCTGGGCTCCGATCCAGAAATGGTCCAGGACGCTGGTTACCTTCAGAAGTTTGCCAGCAGTGGGCTCTGGGGTGGTTTACTATTGCTGACATTCAGGCAGTTACATATACATTTAATTGCCAACAACATAATTCTTTGTAAAGGTTATTCACTGTGCTGTGGTATTAATCCCGACTTTGTGAATGTCCCTGGCAGAATCTGCGACTCAGTAACATCGTGCTTTTCAACGCTATTCAGAAAGATTGCAATGCCTTTTCCTGTACTGAAAGTGTACGATAACGGCTGTCGGGTTGAAAACCGTGTTACTAAAATTTTGCCTATGTACATTTGTGCTAAGCATCCATAAATGGATATGACATTAATCTTGCCTCCAGGCTCTAGGAAATGAATTGAAAACAACTTCTGATGTTTGAGAATTGTAAGTTGAGAATTGCGGCTGTTTGTGGCAAAGAGGATTGTGTCTGACAGCAACCGTTGCAGTCTATTTCATTCCATTGTGATACATTGTGATGATTTATAAAGATGATGGGAGGTCATGTCAGTTCAGGACCCAGCCCTTCCTGGCCCTGTATCCAGGTCTGAGGGAGCTACTCTGCTGACTCGCACCGCTAACTCGGCAGACCTCATGAGAGTGAGTGGCTTTTAATACACTTCAACGTGGCCTTGATGGCTTGGGCGTGCCCCAAACGGAACCCCATCCCCTACTTCGTGCACTACTTTTAATGTGGGGAATAGGTAGTCATTTGGGGCACTCCCGTGTCCCAGTGGGTTCGCTCCTCGCCACACTAATACAATGTGGCTTAAATGACAGCAAAACCAAGGCGTGTGTTCAGAGAGGGTGAAGCCATTTGGGATTTTAATAAAGGAAAAAACGAAAAAGTGTTGCTTTAGATAACTCCGATATTTTGTTTGCGATTATCAAATTTTTTCCAGATTAGATATCTCCTTTCTGTCCTGTTGGTGTTCTGAAAACAGGGCTCTGGTCTGCTCTTCAGTCTGTGGCGTGCGGCTGGGTCACGTCAGACTGGGTTAATGGAGCCTTGTAGCTACGCTGTGGGAGCTCCCTGAACCAGGACTACTCTCCCCACGCGGCCACGCATGTATAGTGTGAGAGCGGGAGAAATGACAGTGAGGAGGCGAGCTTGGTGACCCTTATAATGGGATTTGGGAATGTTCCACACATATAAGGGGACAAAACGTGATTTAACGAGGGTCTCCCTGTCGGCAGTCTGTGTTCTGGTCCCTTTCATATTCTCTGTAAAGGTGAGCGCTTTCTGCTCTGTTTTCCTCTGCTCTGTTTTGCTCTGTTCTATTCTGTTCTGCTCTATTCTGTTCTCTTCTGTTTCGCTCTATTCCCTCCTTTTCTGCTCCTTTCCATTCCACTCTTCTCTCTTTTTTCTTTCTTTTGTTCTGTTCTGCTCTCATCTCTTCTGTACTCTCCTTGTTTTTTTTTTTTTCTCTGATCCTGGAAACACTATAAAGCATGAAGTGTGATGTGAGTGTCTGTCTGTCTGTGTGTGTGTGTGTGTGTGTGTGTGTAATGTCTATGTGTGTCTGTCTGTGTGTGTGTGTGTAATGTCTATGTGTGTGTGTGTGTGTGTGTGTGTGTGTGTGTGTGTGTGTGTGTGTGTGTGTGTGTGTGTGTGTGTGTAATGTCTATGTGTGTCTGTCTGAGTGTGCTTGTTGTAGAGCACAGTGATCAGCTCTAGATTTCTGCGTTAGCCAGGAGGTTGTGATGTCAAAAATCTAAATAAATCTCGTTATCTCATGGTATCGGTTGAGAGGACTTTCAAGGGATTCGTTATCCAGGCGGGGAATATGTTGGCTCTGCTCTGACACACTCACTTATCATGCGCTATGATACAGTGTGAAATCACGTTTGAATGTAAATAGCGTCTTGGAATGCCTTTCAAATCCATGGGCATCCACTGTGTGATGTGTAAATATTTGCATGCGATGCAATGATGATGTCCTGCATTTTTTATGTTGTACCATTTTCACACCTGCAATGTGAGCTTATTGGTCTGGAACAGAGCTGTGTGAGTTAAATCTTTTAATATCTTTTATTTCAGCTATTACTTATGTTGTCATGGAAATCCTAAAAGGAGACACACATATACTAAATATTCATAGTGCAGAGGTCATAGTGCAAATGTCATAGTACAGAAGTCCTAGTACAGATATTATAGTGGATATGTCATAGTGCAGACCTGATAGTGGATATGTCATAGTGCAGACCTCATAGTGAATATGTCATAGTGGATATATCATAGTGGATTTGTCATAGTGCAGACCTCATAGTCGTTATGTCATAGTGCAGATATCATAGTGGATATGTCATAGGGCAGACCTGATAGTGGATATGTCATAGTGCAGACCTCATAGTGAATATGTCATAGTGGATATATCATAGTGGATTTGTCATAGTGCAGACCTCATAGTCGTTATGTCATAGTACAGATATCATAGTGGATATGTCATATTGCAGATATCATAGTGGATATGTCATAGTGCAGAAGTCAAGGGCCTTCCCAATGGGTTTTCCAATTCTATAAACCATTTTTTCCCTTAACCAACTCTGTTAATATATAGCATTTAAATAACATTTTAGCTTTATCTTATAAACAATAAAGCTTAGTATTTATAATTTTCATGTATAATGTAATCTTTGTAGTCTTTGTTTCTAATGATCTTGGTTGTTTATGGTAACAGCATATGGAGAAGGAAAAACCTTCACAGCAGTCAAACCCCCCAGCACTTCCCCATAGCTACAGACCAGACAACTGCGTCACCATAGTAACCATGGAACCTTGGAATACACTCGCACTCCTTTTTTGGATTCTTTGCTTGGCACAGTGTCCTTCCCAGGTGGATACATGGTGCCCCCCCCTCCCTTTTACCCAACCCCCCCCCTCCCCCCCATGGAATTATACGGAAAGCATATTACAAAACCACAGTTTCTCCCTATAGATACGTGTGGGTGTGTGAGTGTGTGTCTGCGTGTTTGTGTGTACATGTCTTATACAGGATCGCATTTAAAAACCCCACTGGATGAAAAAGCTATCATCTCAAACCTGCTAGCTCTAGATTATGATACAGGGCGTCAAAGCCACTAACAGCTCAGCGAATGTAATCAGTGACACACCCAACGCAATGGACATCATGGCCGTCACGCCTCATTAACGCAACTATGCTTCATTAGCACCACTGGGGTCCTTCTTATTTACATAACATATTTTCTTCTTTGAATATTCCCTCTTTGTGGAACTGTATGTGCCTAATTGCAAACCTACACCGATAGTTTTTTGCTTGTTACCACCGAAGCGGTGTAGCCTCTGGGTGACGTGACAGAAATCCCAGGTAGGGGTAGACATCCATTACTAAAATATCGCTTCAGAACCATATCAACCCTCATAAAGTGTCTGTATAGGATGGCAAATGTACTTATTGCAGGATTTTCTTTCCTGCCACCTCGCTTAGGGTTCTTTGAACCCTGCCTCCAGTGGCATTGTTCTCCTATAATTCCCACGTAATTAGATGTCTGACACTTCTCTCTCTCTCTCTCTCTCTCTGTCTCTCTTCTACCTCTCTAATAAAGGTGTGGAGTATACCTTTAGCAGCAGTGTGCTGTGGGTATATAGACAGAGCGGGCCTGGAGAGCCGGATGTGAAGAACTGAGAGAGTTGCTGCTTGGCTCCAACACACACACACACACACACACACACACGACACTGGGAACTGGACACGGCCCACTGAGCCTGTCTCCTCCCTGGTCCGAGAGACAGGACTGCCATCCCTTCCACGGGCCGAGCACCAGAACATCCCTCTGAAGACCTACGGGACTCCCAGGAGCAATGTGACCGGAGCCTGGATCGAGCCAGGACACCAACAGGCTGTTATGGATCTGAGAGGAGAAGCCCAAAGAACCAGCACGCTGTGAATCCACACCAGTCCAGGTACAGAACACGCTGCCACGGCAAGGAACTGGCCGGAGGCACCGGCCCAAAACACTTTGGTTAGATATACACATTCACAGCAAACTTCAAGCTATGAAAACCTCTGTTGGCAAGTCAATTTCTGCTTCCTGGATAACTCATTATGAGACTTTAGTGGTCAGCACGGAAATGGAGTAGGCAGGTGCACCGACTGATCTGGGTTCAGAAGAGGTGACTGCCATTCTGCTGCCAAGTGTTTTTGACTGGCTTTTGCCTTCAAGACATCCTACTCCGCAAAATAAAGTGCGCCCCGATCTTATTTGAGTTGGTCATCTGTTGGTCTTCTATCAATCTGTGTGGCTCATGGTCATTTAAACTAGTAGTCAGTTAGTTCTACATGGTCATTTAAACTAGTAGTCAGTTAGTTCTACATGATCATTTAAACTAGTAGTCAGTTTGTTTTACATGATCATTTAAACTAGTAGTCAGTTAGTTCTACATGGTCATTTAACTAGTAGTCAGTTTGTTTTACATGGTCATTTAAACTGGTAGGCAGTTAGTTCTACATGGTCATTTAAACTGGTAGGCAGTTAGTTCTACATGGTCATTTAAACTGGTAGGCAGTTAGTTTTACATGGTCATTTAAACTGGTAGGCAGTTAGTTCTACATGGTCATTTAAACTAGTAGGCAGTTAGTTTTACACAAATGAGTTTCCCTGGTCTTTATAGAGAACATTGACATGACAGCAAGAAGAAGAAAGAGGAAGGCTGAGGTCTGTGGGTATGGCGTGTGTGTGTCTGTGTGTGTATTCATATACTAGGGTGGACCATGTGTTTAGAGTGTGTGTGCAGTATGTGTGAATGTGCAATATGTGTGAGAGAAAATGTGTCTGTGTGTAAATTGTGTGTGTGGATGTGTATGATGTGTGTGTGTGGATGTGTATGATGTGTGTGTGTGTGTGTGTGTGTGGATGTGTATGATGTGTGTGTGTGTGTGTGTGTGTGGATGTGGATGATGTGGATGTGGATGATGTGGATGATGTGTGTGTGTGGATGTGGATGTGGATGATGTGTATGGGTTGATTAAATGTATTTTTGAGTTTGAAAAAAGAGTGATAATAATAATTATAATAATAACAACATATGATCCTTTATCAAATGACATGGTAATTTGTTAATTTGCTCTGTTGAAAACTCAACCGTAATTGAATCAAACATTTTAAACACATTTTTACAGTGCAAATCTTTACAGTGCACATTTTTACAGTGCATTAAAAAATTTCACAGTGCATTAACAACAACAGAATGTGAATTGTTCAAGAGATCGTAATACATGGGTTAGGACATTTCTTTTTGGGCAAATGAAGTCTGACATAAAAACAACACTTTATTTTTAAGCCTTTGCACAACAGGATTGTCAAGGACATGTAGGCGTGGTGTCTGTCTAGCCTAACCAGCAGAATGCTCGACATTTACAAATCAAAAAATCTATGTAGTTCAATGAGAACATCTGAGAGACTAAGACCATCTAAGAGACTAAGAACTGGTTTTATTTTGTGGGTCCACATGTGCCTATTGGCTTCCTATTTACATTCCCAGTACCTTCTCAGTGCGTTGACATTTTATGACATTTCACGGGTTTACAGACAGATTCCCCTTGCAGATATTATTAAACTTGTCCGTCACAAGCAAAGAGGCTCAGGAATTAAGTTTGAAAGTGTGATTTACTCTGAGGAGAAAATGTAGTATTTGGTTGAAGACACTGCTTTAAATAGATTTTACCCTAAATATTTTTTTCTCTGTTAGTGTTTGTGTGTTTGTCTGTGTGTGTGTGTGTGTGTGTGTTTGTGTCTGTTAGTATGTCTGTTGAATCAGTTTACTGGGCGGCCCCAGTTTTATGCCAGAGGGTCTCACGTGTGTGTGTGATATTTCTCTGTGAGCCCGAGCGTTCGTTTGCTCAGAACGGGGGACCTGGCCTCATCGCATGAACCATATTTAGCTGCTGATTAATTTGACTGTTGATTAGCCAAACCTTTTCCAGAATCTATCTTTCGATGCAAAGCTGATGAATTTCTTAATGAGAGTTATAATGAATTCTTGACGGAGGGAGGGAGGGAAAAAAAGAACAGGAAAAGAAACAGTCTATCTAACAGCCAGATGGCAGACAGCATGTGCTTACATTGCAGAACACACAGACACACACACACACACACACACACACACACGCAGAAACACACTCCTTGCCATACATTGCTTGACCTAGATGAAGGACATGTAGCTTTTGAAGGACACCTTCCCAGCGATGATAGATGATAGAGGACATTCTGTATGGACATTCTGTAAGTCATATCTTGTTGTATATTTTTGCCGGGTTCTTACTGAGCGGTGAACAGTTACTATTAACTTGTAGTGATTCAAAAGTTGTTTAAACTTTGACACTTGCAATTAAAATTGTCACACTTGATTTCCCCTGACAAAACACCTTGATGAGAAAATAAATTATAATCAAACGATACCTACATTTCCTTTTGTTATGGGATGGTGTTTTCCTGTGAGAATCTGTCTCAAGTTAAGATAAGGCAATCTGCACCGAAACTTCAGAAATGTTTTGAAAATGTTCTTCAGCTAGAGGCTTGTTGTGCCCACGCATCCTGTCCTTGCTTTCTTTGCGGAGTTGAATCTGGGAGAAAAAACACTACGCTGTGGAGAAAAGCGGAAAGAGAAAGCTGTGTCTTAACACTGTGTATCACCCTGACTCTTCAGTATTCCTCAAATCCTGTTAAATCTAGTGCAGCTTTCACTGACTAGACCTTTCACTTTAATCTGAATAAAATATTAATTCTGGCTCAGTGCATCACACAGATGGACTTAGAGTATATTTGACTGGACAGATGCCCCTCGACAAAGATGCATTCAGACTGAGATTTACTGGCAGACTGTTCTGCCTGGTTAGACTGTTCTGACTGCTTTCACTCTTTAGATGGTACTGACTGTGTTCTGACTGTTTGGGCTGTTTTGAATGTTCCAACTGTTCTGCCTGTTTAGATGGTACTGACTGTGTTCTGACTGTTCTGCCTGTTTAGATGGTACTGACTGTGTTCTGACTGTTCTGCCTGTTTAGATGGTACTGACTGTGTTCTGACTGTTCTGCCTGTTTAGATGGTACTGACTGTGTTCTGACTGTTCTGCCTGTTTAGATGGTACTGACTGTGTTCTGAGTGTTCTGCCTGTATAGATTGTTCTGACTTCTCTAAATGGTTGATTGTTCTGACTAAGACTGTTTTTTACATCAGATACTTCGGCAGGATTCTGGCTGTCTAGAATCCTAAATGGTTGTCTGTCCCGTTTAGTGAATTCTTGGTTGGTAGAGTGGCCCTGGACCTCACAACCATAGAAGACAGTTCTTTGTTTGCGGTAGGCCAGCTTTGCTTACCTAGAATGGACGTTCTTGGAGCTACAGCAGAACAATCTAAAATTCCAAGAAAGGTTTTGATAAGGATAAAGGTATTTTAAATGTTAGATGATTATCTATGCACATTATTGTATTCATGTGAACATTTATAGGGCAAAATATCGATACAGACATGCTGGTTATGTTTCCAATGTTGTTTGTCCATCACAATGAGCCACACGTCTTGCTGCTGTGATTACAGTACATTGATTGGATTGTGCTATAATCTCTCACTCCCCCCTTTCTCTTTATTTGTCTTTAACTCTCTCAGTCGATTACATTTCAATTTAAAGGGCTTTTTTTGGCTAGTTGACATAGGAAATATGATAAACAGCAACAGTGAAAACCAAAATAACTTTACAACTGAAAAACTTGAAGTAAAAACGTTAGAAGAATAGATGACTAATGGTTTAGTTAAATATGTTTATGTTGCATTGGTTTCTCCTTTCCTCATGGCGTTGGGTCACAGATCTTTCGGCTGTGGCACACTGTGACATTTTACGTTAAAAACATACTGGAATCATCTAATCAATGTGAATCTCTCGCTCTGCTTTTCTGTCTCTCGTCTCTCACTCTCTGTCTCTCACTCTCTGTCTCTCACTCTCTGGGTCTTTTGTCTCTGAGTGAGGAGTGGATGTAGTGCTTCCCCTCAGAACGGGGTCAGTGGGTTTGTCAAGTGACTGATCCACACAATGGAACTACCCTGTGTGTGTGTGTGTGTGTGTGTGTGTGTGTGAGCACGCGCAGGCATGAGTGTGTGAACGCCTTAGCTGCGCAGAGGAGAACAATACCTCTCAGTGTGGAGCCAGAGAACAACCAATGTTCCTAAAGACTTGTGCCGAAGCCCAAATGACCCAGACTACGGGGTTATACAATGTTAATGTAACAGTGTGGATCTCCTACCGGGCTCTGCAGGTACCAGAGGATAGGAGAATATGACCCGTCAGTGGGGGGGGGGGGGGGGGGGGGGGGTCTCTGGGTACAGTTATGTCAGCTTCTTAAGCCTACGCAGTGTCATAGCTTATGAATGTACTGTAGCCTCCATTGTTTAGTGTGAGAACACCAGCATTCTTTTAATAACTGTTATCAATCAAAGGGGTGGGCCGGTCCAGTTCTGGTGGAGGATCCTTAGGGCCTCAATGGTAACACAGTGGTGTTCCGTCGTATTGCGGTTATCCAAGCAGACGACACAGCACATGGGAAGATGGTCAGAGAGGGAGAGAGAGAATGAGAGACCGTGAGACGCCGGCAGAGGCAGTGAGAGACCGAGAGGCGGAGAGAGAGAGAGAGAGAGAGAGAGAGAGAGAGAGAGAGAGAGAGAGTGGGTTGGAGGCAGTGTGAGAGAGAGAAACCGAGTGGGAGAGACAGACAGAACAACAGACAGCCATACAGGGAGATGGAAAGAGAGAAAAGGAGGATGGAAGAGCCAGATTTTTAAGTAATTGCATGTTAACCAATTAAGACCAGACCGTCTCCATGTTACCAAAGCATCCTGTTGACTAGGAAATGTCAGCTGTTTGCGTCTGACCTGTTTCCACCAGGGTGTAACACTAATAATACTGAAATGTTTACTGAAATACATCAACGTTACTGAAATGGTAGTCAAACCTACTGGAAAAACTGCTGAAATACAAAAGGCGTGCCACTTCAAACAACATACGCAATGATAGTGAAATACTACAAGCATACTTTAAAGTAGGACAGTTTACAGCTTACTACAAACTGGTGAAAATCTGTTGAAATACTACTGAACTGGTAATGAAAACTTAATGAAACATTATTGACATACCACTGAATTTCAGTTAAATAGTACTGAAGAACTGGTGCAATATTTACATGTGGTTTATACTTACTCTCCACATGTCCATTTAGGCCTGGGTCTGCCTGCTTTGGCTTCGGTGCTGTTTAGTATGTGTCTGTGTTTGTGTCTGTGTGTGTGTGTGTGTGTGTGTGTCTTAGCTTCACTTGGTGTGTACCAGCTGCAATGGTTATCCTGGAGTCTCTGTTAATATCTCTTCTAGAAAACACCGGGGGCTCTAAATCTGTCCTGATCTCCACAGATCTACGCTTCGGGCCTCACACAAACCGTTCTAGACAAGGCACCGGGCCAGCTAAAGCCTGGCATGATGCCAGCATGGCTAGTGTGGCAGCCCACATCGCCAGCCCCTCCCATTCCTCGGAGGGTACGACATTCCACCCGGCTACATGGTTAGAATGCGCAGAACTGACCAAATGACCAAGGCCGATTGGGGGGGTGCGTGTCAGGTCAGATATTGATCTGGTCTGGGTGTGTCAATAGCAGCATTCCAGATAACCTTGGGTGGATGTTGGTGGTGGCAATCTCTTATCACACTTTAAGCCACGCAGCTATCTGTCCATCGCCTCGTGAGTTCCGCCGCTTCTCTCTCTCGTTCTCTCCATCTCCCCCCCCCCCCCCCCCCCCCCCACACACACAAGACCTGCCAATCATCCTTCGCCGCAACAAGCCATCCGTCTTGTCCTCCTCGGGGATTCTCCCCTCCACCGGTTTCAATTATTCAGAGTCTGAGCAATTACAGCGGGGACCCTGGGATGCATCGGAGGCTGTCAACGAGGAGCCTAATGCTCAGCAGCTGTGGGGAAAGTGACTAAACCAGCTCGCCTGACACTTGTCATTATCCGCCCATACACTGTGATTACCCGCACTTTGCACCAAACAGGTAGGGAGTGATGAGGGGGGGAGGGGGGGGGGGGTGATGGAGAATGAGAGAGATGGATTGATGGAGGCAGAAATAACAAAAAGAGACGGACCGAGTGATCGAGGCAGAGGTGGAGGAAGAGTGTGAGAAAGGGGTGATGGAGACGGCGATACTGTAGAGGAAGAGAGAGTGATATATGAGGAAGGAAGGAAGGAAGGAAGGAAGGGGGGGGGCAGAAGTGGTGACGCCTGGAGACTTTTCACGAGGGATCAACAGAAATCTGCCACTAAAGACCAACGTCTTTCTCCCATGAGTTATTTTAGCTTAGTGTTATATCTGTCATATTAATCCATCCAGCGTCAGAATGGGATCTAATCTGTCAGATGGAGGACCAGAGGGAGAACGAGGAAAGGGAAAGCCATGGAGTGAGAGAGATGGGGAGAGAGAGAGAGAGAGAGAGAGAGGGAGGAGGAGAGATGGAGTGAGAGGGACAAGGACAGGAGGATTAAATAGATGCTGTGCTCCAACACGAGGGGGAACATTTGTTATTAGGGGCCTATTTTGCCAGGGAAAGTGAGTGACTGGCATTTGGTGTATTTAACATGGCTCCGTAAGTGGGTTCTGATGTCAAACAGATGTTTCTCAGAGTTCTGACATGACCAGGCTGATGTGCTGCCTGATTACACTCTTCCTGTACACCAGGAAATGATGCGTGCTACAGGAAACCTTCTTATCTATCATAGCAAATCCTTTCAATTCATTGGTTAGTGGAGGAAGAGGAATGTGTGTGTGTGTGTGCACGCGCATGCGTCTGTGGCTGTAGTCCAGCACTCTGATACCCTGCAGAACCACAATCTGTTGTGTGTGTGTGTGTGTGTGTGTGTGTGCTTAACAGGTTGTCAGTCATTTAAGGACTTGTACATCGCTTCACATTGCCAGGTTTTTTAAATCTTATAGTCAGCAAAGTGAGACAGGAAGCGTCGCTGACCACACACTTAATGTGTGAGAGAAAGCTGGTTTGATGTTAACAACAGTGGGTTTCCTGGCATTGTTTCACAGAGGCCCGGAGAGAGAGGGACTGGTCTGGGAGAGGGGAGCTCCTTTCACCTGACAGGTTAGTGTTGAACCAGCCCCTCGTCTCAAACTGAAGCTGCCTTCTGGTTCAGGCTCCGTCTGTGTTTCGGCAGACCGCGTCGTGAGTAATGACCACAGCCGCCAGGTCAGCGAGGCACAGACCAATGGCCAGACCCGAGCTGAGCTGCGGGGCAGGACGATGAGGTACGAGCTCGGGACGGGTCCAGGACAAGACCAAAGGGGATCCACGTTAGAACTTGTCTACGTTGCGTTCTGAAACACTGCTGAGCAAGGAGCCGTGAAGCCAAGCTGACAGGCAGCCCACGGCGTCCGTGTCTCAGAGACCCCGTCGGTCCCTACAGGTACAGGGCCCCATGGGTGATGGCACTGCGTAGGGCGTAGGGCGCAGGGCCCAGCCGGTAACCCGGCATGATTAATGAGGACACTCCAGCAGGTAGCAGGAGGAACACAGACGGCATGGCAGTGAGAGGAGAAAAGCGATTGGTTGGTTTTCTTCACATTGTACCAAGGTCACGTCCAAAGCACAGAGCTTCAACACCGGGGGGTGGTGTGTTTTGGTGTGTTTTGGTAGGGGTGGAACAGTTTGGAATTCTTAGTTATCACACTGTGACAACAACAGATGGACACTTCACTTCCCATTGGACTGTGTGTGTGTGTGTGTGTGTGTTTGTGAGAGGAGGTGAGCCCACCCAGGTCTGCTCACCTCCTCTCTGCTGCTCCGTCTCCCTGAAGGCTGGACACTCCGCATGGACAGACAGGAGCAGGCGAGGATCCCCCAGCTCCAGCTGCTCTCCGTGGATTCTGCAAAAAAAGCGTATAACATGACATGACACTAACTAACCCTAACAGGCCGGTACATTTACACCATCGACAAACGGGGCGCTCCAGAGACGTGTTGATTAAGTGCTTCAAGTCACACCCCCCCGCTAGGTGAGGGCCGGGCAACTGAGCCGCTCAGAACCGTGTGAACAGGAACACATTTGGTACAACGGTCCAGTCTACCTATCTGCAGAGACAGTTGTTTTCTGTGAGCAGGCCTTGACTCCCAGAACCTTCTGTTTGTGTTCCATGATCACGACTACAAGACACAACATAAGGCAGGACATTAAACGTGCGGTCTGCGATTTTTGCCGCTGTCCAGCCCAAACGTTGAGTGGTGTACTGCGTCATGTACTGTATGTTCAATATGCGCCCCATGTTATCCTGTACCCCTGTACCCCTCAACTTCAAACTGTAAATTACATGACTAGCTGAGATACTGTATGATACTGATTCTACTTACAGATTACGCACCTGCAGTGCAGTGTCATGTTTCACATCCAGACCCAAAATGGAGGTTTAAAACATTGTTCGTTACTCAAACAAATCCACCATAAAGCCCCTGTGCTCTGCTGTTGTTCTCCTTTCCCAAGGAAGGGGAAGCTGGAGGAGACATTCTGTACATGGAATTCCCTGTGACCTTGGGATCTGGTCTCATACTGTATGTCAGTCAAAACACATTTGTTGTGGCTTCAAACGAGGCCTACCTATCTCTAAAATGTACAATTAGACACTAAGAAACACCAAAAAATAACTGATCCAACGAATGAAAGGAAACATTTAAATTAAGATTCACGGGCAATTGCCTCTGACAAATGACTGTTAAATGTGACTACGCTGTGTCTTAAAGCGCTCCATACATCAGTCTCTCGTGTTCCTACTCAGCTTCACGATGCTTTAATGCAATCTTGCACTTAGTTCCTAGGAGAAGTCCATCCATTCTTCCGTTTGCCTACCTACGAACGTGTTCATCCAGCCTTGGGGCAGATCTGCCTCTTTCTGCACTTCCTGAAAGACTCCTCTACAGCTGGCGTATTCAAGTAGACAAGGGCAGCCGTTCCAAATGCCATCCTCTTCCCTCTTTAATGCACTTCATTTGACCGGGGGCTTTTTGCGTAGGAGGTGATTTGGGATGCGCTTGTTTAGGGACGTTGGCTCTTTGTGTCCCAAGAAAATGGAATGGACAAGGATAAGACTGGCTTCTCTATATTGTAATACACTGATGCAATGGTTTTGCTGTAATACCGTGGCTGGATTCTGTTTGATCTGTCATGTAACAAGACTCTTGTCCTTTTCTGACATCTGGGTCTATAATTTGCTGCTGATTGCACACTCAACAATAGCCGAAAGGAGCAAGGCAGTCATTAATTCACCATGGTGTCTGAACCACCATGTCGACAGGAAGTGAACCGTGTAGCGTGGTGCTGTAAAACACGCACACTCACACACACTCACACACACTCATAACAGCAGTCTGGAGGCTCGCAGCACAGGCAAGCAAGTAGCTTGGTACCTAAGGGGGTGAGATACATTTCAGAAGAGGACAAAGAAGCCCTGAAAGGAGCCCAGGAGGCCCTGCTGCACCACAAACTCCACCCAGGTTGAATAAACGCCTCATCTTCTGAATCAGCCAATCACATTCAAATGTGAATGATTGCACTAATGCATGAGCTTCAGTGATGATTTGTTATCAAGAGGCAGTAGTCTAGCAGCAGTTAGCTTAGAGGTTATGGTATTTAAGTAGTTGCAAATGTTTTCATTTTCTCCCTGGGCTTTGTTGTTACCTAAAATGTGTAAAATCACCGTGGGTGAGACTGTCTGCCGAACGCCTAAAATGCACATGTGAAATGTTACCTTTTACGGCACTGCAATTAAAGTTATAATAAGTTGTTCATATTTGCAATGTAGCAAGCCTGAAGTAAAGGTATGCTGCCTCTTGTACTTTTCTCTCTCTCTCTCTCTCTCTCTCTCTCTCTCTCTCTCTTTCGCCGTCCTTAAACACTCCCTCTCTTGTGTGACAGACCAGTGTCTGGAAACAGTGCTTTGATGTAGCAGCACCAAAAGCTGTTTATGAAGGGGCTGTTCCCTCAGAATTCAAGATGGCATCCCGCGCTGGTTGAGTATTCCAGTTTTGTATGTAACACATTGTTTTGCATACAGTAGGACTGTCCCAGCAAATCTTCCGGTCAGCTCCTCTGGGTTTAGAAACATAATAGCAAGCTAGGTACTGTAGCTAGCACGACCTTGTACAGGGATCATTGCTAACACAGTAAATATTTTGCTTACATTTTGTGCACACTTAAAACGCTGAAACAACCTTCTACACTAAAGCAACAGTCATGTTAGATAACCGAAACCTGTAAAACTAACATCTGCTGGGATAACTAACAAGAAATGTTCAGCCGACTCAAATCCACACAGCGTCACTGCCTCGGGTCCTGACGCCTGGGTTGTGGGGCAGGCATTCACCACGGACACCTACAGGGGCCTTGATGTAATGTCACAACACCTTTGCCACGACTTGAGGAAAACCTTGTTGTCACCATGATCCTTCTGAATTGAAGGGGTTAAGCAGCTGTTCTCCTCCACATATTTTCATACTGGCTCCCTTTGGGAGTCAAACCCTCCATCCTGGTGATGTAAGTGTAAGAAACTCCTGTGGCTTCTCACCGTGAAGTCAATGCCTGGCTATAACCAATCTAGCCCTCCACCTCCGTCTCTCTCACTCTCACTCACTCTCTCTCACTTTTTTCTTGTCATTCCTCTCCATTTATTCGGGTGCATTTGCCCTGAGAGGATTTTAATGGCGTTGCTGTCACCAGTAGAGGAAAAGGAATGGTCTCTCTCACTGTACGTCCCAAATGGCGCCCTATTGTCTGGATACTAGAGCACTAGCTATATCCTGAATCCACAAAGACACAGCTGAGGAATGCTGGACTTTCAGTTCCCCACTACTGCTGTGACATGTTGGTTAGGTCACAAGGCCGACTGAAGTCCGACCTCTAGAACACACATTCTTCCCTCTCAACCCTGTCACCAAAACAAGTGTTTGGTTTACTACAGAGACACGTGTCGTGTAGTGCGCGTAAATTTCCAGCTCTGTTATGTTGGACCCAATTGACCTTACCCGTCCTTTAGGCTCTTTCTCAGTCCTCCGCAACAAGCAGCTGCACGTAGTAGACAGACACACTGCACAACGAGGAGCCAATCAATGTGAGGGAAGGCAAACAGAGAAAGCCTCCATGCCTGCCATATTACCGGGCTAGATAGTATCCATCCCCACAGCTGTGGAATACAATGTGTCATTATGGAGGATAGGGATGTCTTTTAACCAGGTCATTCATATCCCATGACGCAGAGGGAGACAAGAGACATGGCACTCATATCCCATGATGCCGCTGGTGATGAGAGACATGGTCCTCATATCCCATGATGCCACTGATGAGGTCCGTTTGATAGACTGAGCCAAGTCGAGGTATTTGGGTGTGGCTGTGATATCTGGACACATGCAAACACACGTGAAGACGGTCACACAACTGCTTGCTGATTTCACCCTGCATAACAATTTGGGTGAATTAGTTTGGGTCTGCCATGTCCAGCCCTCGAGGGGATGGACAAGGGAAAGACTGGAGTGGGGGAGAAGTGAGAGAAATGTCAGCTTTTATTAATGCACCCAGGAAATACCATGGACCCAGATCCTATGCAGCAATGACAGGCCCCATGAAACACAGCATGTGGGAGTAGTGGGGGAGGGCAGGGGGAGTAGTGGGGGAGGGCAGGGGGAGGAGTGGGGTAGGAAAAGGGCTGGGTACTTGTGTTCAACATGTGGTAATGGTGACACTTCAGTACACAGAAATCATCTGGGTTGTCCTGACACACACACACACACACACACACATACACACAATTTGACAATCTACTCTGGCTTCCTATAGTTCACACTTCTTTGGCCCGCAGAGTTTCAGTCAGTGTGCACAGGGGTAACGCTGTCACACTGTCCCTGCTTCCTTCTCGTCGAGGCGTGAGAACCTCAAACGCTGGCAAAGAATCTCCGGGATCCTCCGCGGGTTTCTCTTCTGACCGAGCCCTCCGGGGGTGTAGTCAGTCGGCAAACAGGCGCTTAGCGTGTCGATAGCGGGCAAGGTGCTACATCTTTGGCATCTGTGTCAGAGGCACCTTGGGGCCACGGGGACAGACGAGAGTCCAGATGGGGCCCGCTGGCTTCAGACTTACAGGAGCCTGGTGGAGGGAGATGGGACTGCTGGGATTCCTCCAGTGTCTCAGTCCAGGCCGGACTCCAGTTGGATGGTGGCAGTGGTGGTATAAATGAGTGCAAAGTGACCGTAGCGATGGAAGAGGGACTGCTGGGATTGCTCCCACGCCATGCTCCGGTAACACGGCTTATCTCACGCCTGGTTACAGAACCCCCCCCCCCCCCCGGTCCCTCCCTCTTCCCGGCGGGCGTCCCCAGCCAGCCAGACAGCCAATGCCTTGGGATCCCAGTCAGCTGGGGATTAGTGCGACCCGCTTCCTATCTGGCTCGGTGTGGAGCTGTGTGCAGAAAATTATTCAATGTTGTTAAGCGACCAGGGCAAAGCCTAGCCGCTTAACTTTGTTTTTCAAAACCGTGGTGGGGAATGTGTGTTAATCTGTTCAGGAGCGCACAGCTTTCATATTCTGTTGTAATTTATAATCGGAAAGGAAGAATAATTTAATACCTTGATAATAAACATATGCAAATACATACAGCTCTGGGAAAAATTAAGAGACCACTGCACCTTTTTCTTTCGTTTCCAAAAAAAGTTGAAAAGGAAAGTTTTGAGTGAGGAACAGAAGTGTTCAATTTGCAGTGGTCTCTTAATTTTAACCCTTCTGTTCCTCACTCAAAACCTTTCTTTTAGACTTTTTTGGAAAGAAAAAGGTGCAGTGTTCTCTTATTTCTTTCTGGAACTGTATATAGAAAAACTGTATGTACCAAAAAACAAATGTGTTTATTGGATAACTCATATGCATGAGTTCAGCATTTGAGTATTCATTACAGATAGATCTTTTGTAAAAATATGGATTTATTTCTTTTAATACATCCCAAGTTTAACTAATGCTTTCAATAGCGGAAGCAGTGAAACGGCTCACTGGTGTTTGTTCTGTTAGTCTACTATGCCACCAAGTGGACAGTCACGGTATTACATCACAATTTATTATCAGCCAGCGACTACATTTCAGTGTACTGCGGTCCACGTCTTTTAAGAGCCTAGCTTTTCATCAGGGGCATCGTCAGGCCTGGGCGTCCGGGCCTAGAGCCGCAGATCTTGTATGAATAGCCCCAGATCTCAATATATATATATATACCATTTTTTGAATCATTATTCTGAGAGCAATATAAGAAGTGCAACTAAAGAGTTGATGTCTGATTGACAATGTATAGGAGGAAGCAGATAGAATGTACATTACAATGTTTAATGTGTTCTATGTGCCATCTTAAATCCTTGTTAATGTAGTGTAGTTTACCGTTCTTTCCTTACAAGGCAGGTTTTTCCTGTATTTTTCTCTCGCATCCTGGCTTCCCCTGGTAACCCCCGTGTTTCACATCACAACGCTATGAACTGTGGGCAAGTCTTGCGTTCCTTGTCATTCTTGTCATTCCTCTCCTGCGGTCTTATGAAAAGGTGCATAAAGGGCTCAAAATGTCTGGGAAAGAGCCCTCGCGCACTTGACAATTCGACAGTGGGACAGCCCTAAGCCCTCACAGACTTAGCGAAAACACGCCTCAGAGTCTGTGAGTGTGGACATTGGGATTGGACCTTCAAAAAGGTGGGCGGGGGGAGAGGTGTTGAATGACCGTGAGTAGCCTGGCCACCACCAGGCATCTATTATTTACAGCATGAACTTTAAATCTGAGTCAATCAGGGAGAGGAAGTTTGGTGGGCAAGCAGGTTGAGTCTCTGATGAAAAAGCATACATTATGATCAGTACAGCTTCCGACAGTGGGTGTCGATGGGAGCTGAGTTGTAGGTGGTGGAAAATACGGGGAGATTTTAGCAATAATCCGTCATTATTAATATATGGGGAGAATGAGTAATCCGTAGTGGCGACACGTTGCCCAAAGATTACATGGTGTTTTGGCGGACCCCCTAAGTGGAGCCGGCCAAGAAGAGCGAATTTCTCGACCGACCGACCCTTGTTATATTGTTGATAAGCAACTGCTTGCTAAGTTTAGGATTAGGTTTAGAATAAGGGTTAAGGTTAAGGTTAGGGTAAAGGTTAACGTTAGGGTAAAGGTTAACGTTAGGGTAAAGGTTAACGTTAGGGTAAAGGTTAGTAGATATTTCAAATGTTACCGAAAGTTAGTAGCTAATCTGTAACGCATCTACAGAAAATTTTTTGGGACCCTCAGATTAAAGTACTACCCAACAACCTCCCCAGTTTGGTCTGTGTAGAGTTTCTTTAGGTTATTTCCATGGCTCCTGGCCCCTGGCTGGACAAGCGATCCACGACAGAGGGACTCATGGCTGTCAGGGACCTCATCCGTAAACGTAAGTGGCCTGACGGATGAGTGGTTTGAGGTTCCGTTGGTGTAGAGGGCCTAGAGATGAGGTGGGATCACACACTGTGCCGTTCCGCTCCGGGTGCTTGAAGGATGAAATGGCGCTGATGGATGATTTTTGTTTTGACCTGTTGGTCAGGAAGTGTCCACTGGCAGAAGAAGCTGGGCGTGTTCAGTTGGACGGGTTTTCTGTTTTACTGCGCGTCTGGGTGATGATGGTGCCTAACGTAGAACCAAAGTCCACCTACAGTGTCCTTGCGTGTCTTTGGGTTGTCTAGGTGATGGAGGACGTGGTTCAGGCCCATGTTGACACCGCTGCCTGTAGGCAAACTGCAGTGGGTTAAGGGAGGTGTCACTGTTGGTTTTGAGATGGGGCACAGGACTGGGTTTCATGATGGCCGGGCTGACACCTACAGGTCAGTAGTTGTTCGGGAAGGACAGCTGTTTTGGAACACAGAACAATGCCTGCCTGTTTTAAAACCTCCATCATTATTCCAGTCCAGAAAATAGGCAGTCCAATTTGGTGGCTCTCATTTTCTTCAGTAATAGTTTCTGACCATTCCGATCACCTCTTTTGTCTTACCACCTCTCCTAATGCCTCTCTGTCTGTCTCTCTGTCTGTCTGTCTGTTCATTTCTCTCAACAGCCACAATGTTCCCAGTCCTGTTTTTGGTGGCAACCACGATAGCAACAAATTACTCTTCCAGTGGAAACGATACCAATGGTAAGTCCAGTATATGTGATTGTTTCATGGGGAATGATACAAAAACATGCGTGTGCAGCAGGCCAAGAACACAGGACGCCAATCCAGAACAGACGCGACTCACGTTCCCCCTGACTCTTAACAACCGTTTCTGTGTCCAAAATATTTTCATGACTCCTAAACTAACGTATAATTTGTGCATTGCGAAACACGCACAGCGGCCTGCCAAGGCACTGTTTAGCACTCGTTCTTTGTGATTACGGGATCAGGGTGGGGCTTAAGTGGGATTACTGGGGCAGTCATTCAGCGTGTTGTTGTCATTTGTAGACAGGCAAAGGTGCCGTTTGGCTGACCGTGAATGTCACAGCAGAGGGCCAGACCCCCCCCCCCACCTCCCTCCCAAGTCTATATTAACCCAATACTTTTCTAACTAGACCAAACACTTGTCCCAAATGGCACCCTGGTCCCAATATAGTTCACCACTTTTGCCCAGAGCCCTTCATCAAAAGCAGTGCACTTTGTAGGGAATAGGTGGCCAAACCTTATGCATTTTGCTGAACTCATTTTGCTGAACTCAGATATAACATGGCGCGTCTGGCCAGTCCGTAATAAAGGGGCCTGGTTGCCGGCCAACCGTAAATCACAGCCATCATCCTCCGCGGCCGGGCTGCGTTCATTAGGGCAACACGCGTTAAAAACCTGACAACACCCAGGTATCGTCTGAACTAATAACTCAGTTTGTCCAATGGAAAACATTTTCGGTGAGCCCCCCCCCCCCCCCCCCCCCCCACACACACACACACCCCCACCCCTAACCGCCGTCACTGCACAGAAACACAACTACCAGAACAGACCGTTGTGGTCTGGCCGCCTGTTGCCCTAATCTAACCCTGTGTTCCATCGCTGGCCTCTTCCTGTCTCTCTGTTTGCTGTCTCTCTATGAGTGCGTCCCAGTGACCTTCCCTTCCCACCGAAGGGTGCATTTGTTCCCTACATTTCATTGACGTGGTGGGCTTGAGGTCTCGAGGGAGGTGGCATGTGCCGGTCAGTTCCTTCCCACTTCGGGACGTGTAAGAGGAGGGGAAGTATGGAGAGCTTATTGGCATGTAATTCTTGTTCTTTTCCTGGTCTCCAGAAGACACAGCAGCAGAGAACCACCATGTCCTGCCCATCGTGTTGGTTCTGTCTGTGCTGATCGTCATCAGCATTCTTCTGGCGTGGTACTTCCTCAGGTACCACAGTCACAGGGCGGGGGGTGTGTGTTTGTGTGTGTGTTTAGGACAGGTCAGGGTTAGTGTGTGTGTGTGTGGGCTACAACACAGAGCAACTGAGGGCCAGGGCCAAGGTGATGTCATTCTTCCTTTCCTCAATCACCAGCAGGAGGAGGAGCTCCAGCCAGGAAGTGAACTGCTAGCTATTGCTCACGCCTCATGCTGGCAACAGTAAAACTGAAAGCTAGACAGACAGGCTGTATGCTTACAAGCAGTAGCTGTATGCTACTGACTATTCTGTGATCCAAGCCTACCCTGGACTCTAATGAGAAAGAACACCTTTTCCAGCTTCAGATGGTATGGCACTGGCCTGTTTGAGTACTTTGTTTCTTATGGACTTGTGTTGCTACTTAGTTATAACGTTTAGTCAGTTACAGTAACATAGGTAACTTTAAATTTTTAGTGCTAGGAACTTGAAAGGATGTTCTTGGAGTGAATTTGTCTGTGAAACGGAAATGATTCTTTTGTCTTCTTTGCCCTTTCATCTGTCTTGTTCTGTCTCCTTTTCGTCTTCCTCCCACTCTGTCTATCTCTATCGCTTTCTGTCTTTCATTCTGCCATTTGCTCTCTCTATTTCTGTGCCTCTGTTTCTCTGTCTTCCTCTACCTGACAGGTTAAAAAACCAGAGAAAGGCAGTCGTCACCACAGTCGACAAGAAGATACCAAATGGCCTCCTGGAAGAACAAGGTAACCCTTTCTGTGTTTTAGTCGGAGATTTTGAACGTAGACATCCAGGCAGATTTGGTCCTCTGCGGCTCGGCTGGAATCCCACCTCTGTTATGTTGTATTTCTCCGTCTTCAGGTGTTTTGGTGTGTACTGTTCCGTATAATGTAATAAATACACTTCATGTGAAGCATGAAATAGATACCCGGGCTCAACAATTGTACCATTGTATTTACATTCAAGTCATTTAGCAGACACTCTTATCCAGACAGTTAATGAGTTTTCATTTATCTATTTGTTTGGCCCTGGCTCTCCGTGGAATCGAACCCACAACCCTAGTATTTTCAGAGCCATGCTCTACTGAGCGGTCCAGAAAGGGTCTCCAGTTCGTCATAACGTAGTTCATCATTCAGTAGCCTTCACTTCACTATGACACGCTACTCCAACTCACAGTGGGTTTTTCACAAACAAAAGTCCTACTTTTTAATGGTCTACTTAGTATCATCGCAGATGCTCTCATTCAGAATGATTAAAATACACTCTGAGAAAGACGCCTCAGAATTTCCACTGCTCGTGAACAACTTAACATCCTGCCATGTACGCTAACAGAGGACGGTGAGTCTTCGCATGTGACGCTCTGTTTGTCCACTCATCCCCGTGATGTGCAGGTGACATCATTGACATCTCAGAGGACTCAAACACGCCCTCCTTATCAGGTCAGGTATACAGGGGTGGAGACAGGTTTACTAATTGGATTGGTGTTAAGGTCGCTCCCGTTTTTTTAAACGCCGCCACGTCTCGACTGTGGGTGTAATTTTCCTGCTGCCAGCCCGTGTCGAGTCGCCGTCTGCACGCACAGGGGGAAGTCGGTCGGTGTGGCTTATTTAAGTTTCATAAAACATTCACTGTGAGATTTAAAGAATTACCGCCTCTGCTTGATTTTGTTATGCGTTGTGGAGTTGAGAGGAACTCAGCAAATGTTGAGGTCACAGGATGCTCATGTCACTAACACAGAACTTGGAATCTTGATTTTTTTTCCCTCCAATTCCTGATTCTAAGAAAAGCAAGGGAAGCTTCTGGAGTTGTCTGTTTTGAAGTGTGGGTTCGGGCTTTGTCTGGGTTCTGTTGGCTGTGGACTGTTCTGAACTGTGGGTCTGGTCTTTGTCTGGGTTCTGTTGGCAGAGGACTGTGCCTGCCTTCTTACTATTGACGTTCAGTGGTGATCAATGAAAACTCGGCAACACTGAGCAGTGTTGAGATATGCAGTTTCTACCATTAAACTTTGGCTAATGTGTTTTGCACGTTCATAAGCCACCCCCGAATTTAATAGAGCTTTGTTTATATGTAGTGGATGTCTCTGTTTATTATCATCAACCTGAGTATAAATTACCTTTCAGTAGGAAAATTATCATAAGCTGTAAAAACAACTTTAAAAATATAAATCTTTTTTTTTTCATCTGTTGTGCTTCTCTTCACTCTGTGCCTGTCAACCTCTTTACATGATGGTTTCACCACTTCCTCTTCATGCTTAGTGACTGAAGTGAACCCATCTTCTCACTTTCGCGCCCCCCCCCCCCCGCCCCCCCACATCTCGAGCTCCCTGCTCTTACTATTGCCGTTGTACTTATATTTATCGGTTGAAACATGCACATGTCTACCCCGGAAACCTCATCGCTGGAATCCCCACATTTCAGTGGTACACACTACATTACCTTACACCTCCAACTTGCTTGGTTTCACAGTCAGAATTGCTATTTGTACTTGCATTTGCCTCAACGCTCACCTATTCATTTCCCACTTGTACATACATCATAGCATCATGGTTTGATGCTAACTGCGTTTCGTGGTACTGTAACTCGTACTGTTCAATGGCAATAAAGTTGAATCGAATCTAATCTCCATCCGTCTTCTCTCTCTTTTTCTCATGGTCTCCCCCTCTTCTCTCTCTCCCTCCCTCTCTCTCCCCCACTTTCTGTCTCTCCTCTCTCACACCACCCTTCTAGATAAATAAACTGAACCTGTCCTCTGTCCCCCGTTTCTCCCCTACAGAACAGCAGACCGTGGTGTTGCTCCCCAGATCGCCTTCTACATCTAAAACCTACATCCCTATCCCTGTTGACTGTCTTGAGGAGGAAACGAGGATACGATCAGCGGACGACTGCAAACTCTTCAGGGAAGAGTTCAATGTAAGGAGTTAAGCCGCAGTCAGACTGAGGCATTGATTTTATCCGTGTGTTAACGGAGTGTGGCGATCCACCAACTGTCCAGAAAATCCACATCCATTTCTAGGGATAAAACGTTGAAATAGGTTCAGCTTTAGTCGTTGAAATAACATGCTGGATCCTCTGTTGTTGTGTTTGAAGACACTAAAACACACAGGATTTCAGGTAAGATCCCAAAATCACTCCATGTCAGTGCCTCTGTGTGAGTGTTGAAATTAGCAATAACGCATATATGCTAACAGAAAATGCATTATCTAGAGAAGCCTATAGTATGATGAGACACCTCAGGTCAACTGGTAGAGGTCAGGTATTTCAGACAAAATAACAACTGAAATAAAGTATTACTACTATACCCATTACTATAATACTACTGCTACAACAACTATTACTACTTCCCCTACTATTATAATACTACTGCTACAACAAATATTACTATTTCCCCTACTATTATAATACTACTGCTACAACAAGTATTACTACTTCCCCTACTATTATAATACTACTGCTACAACAACTATTACTACTTCCCCTACTATTATAATACTACTGCTACAACAACTATTACTACTTCCCCTACTATTATAATATTACTGCTACAACAACTATTACCCACACTGTCACTACTAATACTACTATTATTACTGCTAATATCTATTTCTCCGCCTCGGCTGTGACTGTTACTGTCACTTCAGCTGTAATAGGGTGTTGTTGACCGCAGCGCAGGTTCGTCAGTGATTGGCAGGCTTTAATAATAGCAGTGTTAACCACAGCGAGGGATGGTGTGTCACACTCTGACTCACCCACACGTTCCCCGTGTTCTATCTGCTGTTTGTGATTCAGGGCCTGTTTGGAAGTCCCGATTCAACCATGAGTTCATGATTCAGAATTGGTGTAAACTCTGATCGGGGGACTTTTCCACTTAGAGGAAGTGGGCGCCACACGAAGCCCCTACAGGTCACCAATCTAGGGCAGCAGACGGCAGCGTGCTCAATAGTCTGTCGGCGTTTGTTTTCATTCGCCTGACGTTCTGTTTTACGTGTGTTTACTGTGAGCTGTTGAAAGGTACAGGCGGTCGGGAAGTGACGGCGGCGTGTCTGCTTGTACCCACTGTCTTAAACACGTGGAGTCTGGGTAGCTGACTGACTGACTGGCTCACTTGACTGGTACGTTCACAGACTGACTGACTGACCATGGTGTGTTCTGCCTTGTTTTCAGTCGTTGCCCGGAGGATATACCCAGGGGACGTGTGAGGAAGCCAACAGGGAAGACAACAAAGACAAGAACAGATATCCCAACATCCTTCCATGTGAGGGGCCAGACCTTATTCCATCTAGATTTATATGACAGAGGATCATTCTAAAACTGTATGATAGAAGATATACATTTGGAGTCAAACACTATGGGCTGGTTTCACAGACACAGATTAAGTTTAGGGGGGAAAAAAAGAAGAGTTTTCTATTGAACTTAATTTTTGAGTCATAGACTAGGTTTAATCTGTGCTTGTGAAACCGACCTTAAAATATCTATATATGGACATATATATTTAGCACTTCATGTGTGTGTCATTATTCAGTTATTTTCAGATAAAGTGATGTGTGACTTCCTATAAATGTCCACGTAGTCGATTGTAGTGGCACCAAACAACTACGATCCATACTGTTTAGTTTCTGTGTGTTCTTCTTCCTTTTGACAGTTAGAGTTCCTCTTTGTCTATACTAGGATCTGTCACTTTTCAGTCTTCTGTAAACGCTGGCATTTTTATAACCAAACAATAATTATTTCAATTAAAAACCTAACTGTCTTTAAACAATTTGCTTTAACAACAATTATTGACTTGTTTTCACCATGCTCTCAAAATGGATTGAAACTGTTGAATTGTTGCCCAGTTATTATCCCACTAGTTCTCTGTGATGTCCTAAACTGTGCTTATCTTCTGAGCAGATGACCATTCCCGTGTGGTGTTGACACCACTGGATGGAAACCCCTGTTCAGACTATATCAACGCTTCATATATTGATGTAAGCTGCCATCTGTGGCGTGTATGTCTTATTACAGGGCTGAATACTCGCATCACATACTGGGGTTAGGATGGCTATTTTGCTGACTGAAAATTTTTTCTGCTAATCACTGCGTTTTCATTGTTTTCAGGGCTACACGGGACAAAGCAAATTCATTGCAGCACAAGGTGAAGCTATTAATGTTCTGCTTTGGCGTTCGCCTGATTAACATCTCACTCATATCCTCCATATGAAATCAGACAAACAAATGAGTTAACGCTACCTTTGGGGTGGGGCATTATATCCCACCGGACTGTCATGGGTAACTAATGTAATGGGCTGTTGTCTTCCAGGTCCTAAGGAAGAGACCGTGGCAGACTTCTGGAGGATGATATGGGAACAGAAGTCGGCAACAATCGTCATGCTGACAAACCTCAAAGAGAGAAAAGAAGTAAACCACGACAATGTGTATTAATCTAACAAGAACCTCTCACCGCTCGGGGTTTGAAAACTGTACACTTTGCTTTTTTTCCCGAAATAGCCCCAGAAACACGTCCTTTTTCATCCGTATTCCATCTGTAATTTCATCACTGTTGTTACAGGGATTATCCTGCCCTCCAGGATACATACGTGTCATTTATTAAAGGCTTAAAGAGGCTTTTGGCCTGTCATTTCGACACTAACATTTAAAACTTTGACAGTGCCTGGGGAATCTGTGGAGGGCGGGGGTAGGGGTTAGGACTGACTTGTTTCCGTCGTGCTCTGGAGACTCCTAGTGGTGGGTCTGGCGCCTGCTAGCTCATTCGTGGTTGAGGCAGAAAGGCTTGGTGAAGAGTGCAAACATCCCTAGACTCTCATGTAGAATGCTAAGTTAGTCATGTTTGATCAGACCCTAAATCGGAATCTATTGGCCAAATCCCAGTTGCCTAAAAATTACAGCATCTGACCAGTAAACGAATGGTTGCTTGATTGAATCCCTGAGTAGGTTGTGGAGGATCTGTTGTCCTGGCCCTGGGCAAGCAGTTAACTCTAATTGCTCCCTGGTTGTTGCTATGAAAGATAATGTCTTCTCTGTCGTGATTACCTTGTAAATTATGGGTAAACATTTATTTTATTGACTTGAGAAAATGTTTTTGCCACAACAAATACACAGAACAAACAGAAAAGTCAGACAACAAATAAATAAATCGAATGTAAAGACAATACATAATATATGAACTAGTTACAAAATAGTTTCCAGAAGGCTTGGAAATGTAGGCTTCCATAGTCTAGTCATTTAGGCCTCATCTCACATCCCATCCTGTCGTTAAACATTATAGGTCAACTGGCTCCATATGGTCTCCCAGCAGTTTCAATGAGATTCACCTTAGAGAGAAAACAAGAGGGAAAGAGAAAAAGGAGAGAGAGAGGGCAGAGAACAATAGCGAGAGAGAGAGACAGAGGGGGTGGGGTGTAGTAAGAAAACGTACCCTGCAGAGATCAATAAAAACAGAAAGGAAAGAGATTAAAATCAGCTTTTGTGCAGCTCGGAATCAATGATTAAATAATGGCTAATGAAGCCCTCTAAGGCTTTATCATAATTAGTCAGCAAACTCTCATTAAGTGGTTTTAGACAGGCTAATTCTGATTGACTGGCTGGCTGGCAGATTAAGCCCTGAGATTCTCCAATGCGCTCAGTGTCTTACAAGTCACCTTTAGGACGATAATGCATTCAAAACACGCATGGAGGGAGCCCTTCTCACTCTGTGCACTTTGAAGGCTCAGGGGGATCCAAGAAGTTAAGACAGATTTACCCTGTGTATGAACTAATATAATGTATTACTACGATATTTTTCACGTCTTGTAAACAATTTAGATAAAGTTATTGAATGTTTTCCAGTTTGACCTATGAACTGTAGACTTAACAATCTACAGTTAACCAGCCACCCCCCTACTTAAAGACGACGTTTAGAATAAATTCCCATAGGACCTCCTGTGTGTAGCCGAAGTCCACCAAGGCTCAGCATTGCAGTGCAACTGTATCACCGGTAATTGGGTTCTGTTCTGTTACTGCACCGGACCAAACGTTGCGGAGTCTCACGGAGGCCCAGCTTCATCTCGGTTGCATGTCACTTTGCGATCTAGTGACACCTGGTGGTGGGTTGGGCATCTGCAAGTTAACTGTGGTTGTCAGCCAGAGGAAGCTTTTCCTGGCTTGTGTGAGCAGAGTGACAGAGAGCATCATGGCTTTCTTGGACGTCTTCTCAGAGCTAAATAAACTAAAGGCTTTTGTGTTCCTGTCTAACTTTCTGTTTCCCACTAGGATAAGTGCTACCAGTACTGGCCTGACCAAGGCTGCTGGACCTATGGCAATGTTCGTGTGGCAGTGGAAGACTTTACTGTGCTTGTGGACTACACCATTCGCAAGTTCTGCATACAATATGTAAGTTGTGACATGACAATGCTACATGGACGTTCTACTGAAACAGCAATGCTAGCTATTAGCAGGGCGTTGGACTTGGTTGACAATGAAGAATCAGCCCTTTTGTTTTGAAAGTATGCGCAAGCCTATCCTACAGGGATTCACTTCTTCTGTGGTACATCAAAGGCATACGGTTCATATTTCACGGTAAATACATGTAGCCTACGGGACCCACTAAAGCACTGCCCGTAAACATCAAAGGTGCACTGTGAACTTGTTGTGTCGCAGTGCTGTGGGTATAGGAGTAGATTTCAACAGGCTATAGAAACATAAAACATGATTGGTGAACAGTGGCAGTCTATGGGTAACATTATTGGCTAGGTTAATTTCCATCACAAAGGAGCTGACTCTATACACTCTTGCTGTGTCCGTGTGCGAATGAGGACAAAAAGCTTATTTCACAGCTTATGGCTTATTTTCCCCCCACTTAGCCGTGTTGTTTTATCAAGGTCTACTTTATCAACAAAACAATTCTAAGTTATAATTGTGCAAATAAAGGACCGGCCCGTCTGTCATCTTCCAGACATGCCAAATGGCCATTCTGCCCATGGCAGTAGTAGGCGGTAACATGTCTTTTCATGTAGCAGGCTACGGATGGCAGCAAGCCCTCGCGGCTGGTCACTCAGCTCCACTTCACCAGCTGGCCTGACTTCGGGGTCCCCTTCTCCCCCATCGGCATGCTCAAGTTCCTCAAGAAGGTCAAAAACGTCAACCCTTCCTTTGCTGGTCCCATCGTAGTCCACTGCAGGTATTTTTTACACCGGAGAGAGACGGTGGATGGATTACTTTATAAAAATAAAATGTTACCTGAGCACCTTTCTCTGAAGACAGATCAGTCTTGCTAATATTGTCGGATGCTTGATGGAACTCCTTGTACAACTCTGTCTCCTTGTACAACTCTGTCCCCCGGCCTCTGTCTGTGGTATGTCTCTGCAGTGCTGGTGTGGGGCGGACAGGGACCTTCATCGTGATTGACGGCATGATAGATATGATGCACCAGGAGCAAAAGACAGACGTCTTTGGTTTTGTGTCCAAGATACGAGACCAGCGCTCACAGCTTGTGCAGACGGATGTGAGTGGCCCCTTACATCGGTTTCTGTTACTAGTACTAGTGTCATCTTTCTTAACCTGCTATTAATACAAAGCAATTATCCAGTAAGCATTGTAATCACTTTTAGTATGGTGGTCTAAATAGTATAGTAAATCAATCCCTGTGGAACGCCACGCTGGGTTTCAAGAAGGGCTGTGGCAAAAAGTGACAATTCATCTTCAGTATATGGAGTAAAGATGTGTGTGTGTGTGTGTCTTTCATTCAGATGCAGTACTCATTCATCTACCAGGCCCTGTTGGAATACTTCCTCTACGGAGACACAGAGCTGGATGTGTCATCTCTGGAAGGACACCTGCAGAAACTACACAACACCAACGCCCCTTTTGACAGAGTGGGACTGGAGGAGGAGTTTAAAGTGAGACCCGGGTTGCTAACTCTCTGACATCCAGAAAATATGAGGAAGCTTGTGTTGTTTTTAGAATTCACACTGACATACAAGTCATTGGCCAAGACATATAAAGATAGCACAGCCAAAGTGTGATACTGTTCAAAATCTAATGTCTTACATGTAAATTAACAGTCTAATGCCTGTCTGCTCCTCTTCAGAAACTGACCAACATGCGGATAATGAAAGAGAACATGAGAACAGGAAATCTGCCTGCCAACATGAAGAAAAACCGGGTCCTTCAGATCATTCCATGTAAGTAACACTGGGAAACATTGGGACCACAGGATTGTAATGAAAGTGTCCCCACTCACATCGTGATACCATAATTGCCAGGTTCAGAGGTTCCAAGACGGTTGTGTTTATTATATTTCTATGGTTAAAACGCATCATAAACGGATCTGTTTAGCTAGTACATTTGCTAAATTAGGTCATGTCGTATTCCTGGCGCTATGACAGATTATACTGTGCTCATATCCAAGAGTTATTATTAAATAACTTGTTTCTCTCACCAAAATCCACACCCTCAATTGCATTAATGCAGAAATAGACTTGTATATACACCTACTCATATTTGGTATTCATATATTTAAACCCTGATACATGGAAGTGCCATTGAGACACCTTCTAGTCAGACATCTTGTCATCGGTATCTGATTGCTCGCTCATTGTGTTGCTGTTTTCTGGGTTGAGTGATGCGTTCTCGTTGCTCTCTGCCCGCAAGTAGTCTTTGGGAAATGGATCTGGATGAACATTTTAGGCCGATTCACAAAATGGCGCCCTATTCCCTATTTAGTGCACTTCTTTTGACCAGCGACTACAGGGTTATAGACGAAAGCAGGGCACTATATAGGGAATAGGCTGCTATTTAAGAAGTTTTTTTTTTTTTTTGTCATCTAATATGGCAGATCTATTCATAAATCACCAGTGACAGCATCACAGATGATCCAATTCCTTCTCCCCATATTCAGCGGCGCTGTCTTCAAAGCATTCTCCGTTGAATGTGATTGATAGTACTGTTCACACTGTCCTTGTAGTTAGCTACCATGAATATGAATGTTGAGCTGGAATCTCTTTTTCAGACGACTTCAACCGAGTGATTCTCTCCATGAGAAGAGGCCAGGAGTTCACGGACTACATCAATGCATCTTTTATAGATGTAAGCTGGCACTTTATTTTCTACCTGTTCATAATGATACTACAGTGATTTCCTTTAACATTTTCATCATGCAGCAGACCTCCAGTTAGTGCATAAATCTTAAGATAGCTCAGTGGGACACCTACAGTAGCCAATAATACTAAGTACCTTACTCAATAAAGTAGCTATCAGCAAAGTCAGTGCCAGAAAAAGAAAATAATGAAGAAATCTGGAAAGTAATTGCATTAGTTCAGGAAAGGCAACCGTTGTGGAAGGGCAAACTGCTGTCAAGGAAGTGGTACCTCTACTGTTTAATGTGGTTGGTATTTTACTGACTGTTGACATGACAATAACTGTTCATAAAATGACTGTTAATATTATAACAGCTGTTGACATTGTGACGACCGTTACTATAACGACTGTGTGAACTTCAGGGCTACCGGCAGAAGGACTACTTCATAGCCACCCAGGGCCCTCTGTCTCACACTGTGGAGGACTTCTGGAGGATGGCCTGGGAATGGAAGTGTCACTCCATCGTCATGCTCACTGAACTACAGGAAAGAGAGCAGGTAGGCTCCCTCTCCCTCCCTCAGATAAGACTCTCCCTCCCTCACTCCCTCAGGTAGACTCTCCTCTCCCTCCCTCACTCCCTCAGGTAGACTCTCCCTCCCTCACGTAGACTCTCCTCTCCCTCACTCACTCCCTCAGGCTGATTCCTCCCTCCTAGCTAATAATCTACCAGCTACCTACTTAATATCTTCTTCTACTATCGTCTCGTTGCCTCAGCAATCAAGAACCCAAGCTGGACCACTCACACTATTTATGTTGTTGAAAATGTCCAACACATGTTTTATGATGGTTATGTACAGTCAGTCAGCCCTTTTTCGACAAATCTTTCAGTTTTGGTTTTCTGTGTGTGTTTTTTCGGCCGGCAGGATAAGTGTTTCCAGTACTGGCCATCAGAAGGCTCTGTGACTTATGGAAACTACACTGTGGAGATTAAGGGGGACACCATGTGTGACACTTTCAGCCTACGAGACCTGGTACTCACCTTCGGCCCGGTGAGTTGGACACGCCCTGACACCACAAAGGACGTAAAGATATTTTAGTTGATAGTTCAGCTTTGCTCTTACTTGCGTAAGTAAATCTGTGACTGTTCACAGTAGATAGGTTTGTTCATCGAAACTCATCCTGTCAGCGAATTGCTAATCGTTAAGCGTTAAGCATTAAACAATGCTCCGAATATAAATGTGCATCTCAAACACAACACATGATATTTTTTTTGCAAAACCCTTGTCAGGACAAGCAGACACGGCTCGTCAGGCACTTTCACTTCCACGGCTGGCCAGAGATCGGCATCCCCGCCGAGGGGAGAGGAATGATCGACATCATCGCATCGGTGCAGAGACAACAACAGCAATCAGGAAACCATCCCATCATCGTACACTGCAGGTAGCCACACAACTCTACCTACCGAACCTACAAAAACGTTGTTAGCTAAAACCTTACTGTTGACTTAGGTGAAAGGGAAGTGTCACAGAAGTGACCCTGTGTGGGTATTTTGGTTTGCCCTGGTAGTGCTGGCGCAGGGCGGACCGGTACGTTCATTGCACTGAGCAATATCCTGGAGAGGGTCAAGGCCGAAGGCCTACTGGACGTCTTCCAAACTGTGAAGAGTTTACGAATGCAGAGGCCACACATGGTTCAGACCGTGGTGAGTAATTTTGCACAAATCTGAATGTTTCACACAACGTTGTTCCATGAAAGCCATTTTAAACATATTCCACTGAAACCAAATTAAGTTAAATTAAACATTCTTCTAACTCTTTCTACAGGAACAATATGACTTTTGCTATCGGGTGGTACAAGATTTTGTTGACATTTTCTCAGACTATGCCAATTTTAAATGACGGAATATTTGCCTTAAACATATTTTTGTTCAATGTTGTTTTTTAAATGCCAGTTGGTCTGGATTTGTGTTAACAGCATCCTGTCCTTAACAGGATTAAATGATCTTCTATTTTGCTATGCACTTGTCCTCACCGTAACTACAAATCCATCCTTCATTCTATACTGTACGTTGATAGACAACATTTTTTAATGCCAAAATTGAGAAAAATAATGTATATTTCACATCATGTATAATAATTATTTTGTCATGAAATTCAAGTATTATTTTAACTGTGCTCTCTTCATTCCATTTTTTTTGTATGATACTGTACTTTTGCTAAAACCATGTTTATTCAAACTGTTTATTTTTGATTTGCCACACTTGTAATATTTTTGAAAATGTAGCTATTGTAAAAGTATTTATGTATTGTTGCAGACCTTCCATAACTGCATTCTGAGAACGTTATGTGAATGTTAAAATATTTTATTTATGTAAAACTAACTTCTGACATTTATTAATGACTTCTATCTGTGATTAGAGGTGATATCGTCTGTAATTTCGTTGGAAATAACCCATTTCAAATATGAAGGTCTTTACAATGCAAATATAACAAGTGCATAGCTCCGCCCACATTGTGGAAAATACCAAAATATGCAAAGCATGGATATCAAGTTAAACCCTTATTAAAGACTGACATTTTAACAAAAATATTAAGAAGTAGTTAGTTTCCATTAAACATGATAAACATAATCCACAAATGTTTTAATCCAATGCGATTTATCGTAAATTCACACATTGATGTTTGGTGTGGAAGACCCTGGGATTTTGAGCCCGCAATCTTGGTGTTGCAAGGACTCTGATCTACTGAGCCATTCAGGGACCACTTTACTCCAGTGGTGAAATGTAACCTGCACATATAATAACAACAACACACAAGTAATACGCTAGTCCTGCTACATCAATACTACGATTTGCCTATGGTCAACTTTTACTAAGGCAAATGCTTTGCTAAAGTGACTGCACGTTCTGAGGCAAACGTACATTGCCGAACATACGGCCAAAGGACATTACGTATTACATGTCAAATAATGTTTTAAACTGAAAAGTTACATTCACAATGTGTATATATTTTGTATTGCTTTTAAGCAGTAGATACATCTTAAATGGTGCAATCCGTAAGATGTCGTTGTGCCAAAATCAATTAAGTAATTAAAAATAATTATCTCGATTCAACAGGGACAATGTCATAGGATTAAAAGACGTGAATACATCTAAATTAACATTAGATTGATTTAAATGCATTTGAACACTAAATAGTATAAAGAAGCACAAATGATCGTTTCATTTTAAGTAACGCTCCTCAAAATATAGGCAATATATTAATCCCAATAAAATAAATTAGTATTTCGTCCACTGTGTTATAGTTTACATGCTAGCCCCGCTCTCACCTTCTGCGCATGTCCTCATGACATCATGGCAATTCAACTCTGGTCCGATGAAACGTCTGATGTTTGCCTTCCTGGTAGTAGTGACTGCACTCACCTGTTGTCCCAGTAAGTCCGAATCAGTCCATTATTTGACGGAGAGTATTAAAAGCGGAAATGTTTCAGCCCTCTAAGACTGAAATATAATAGCACTGCATTTCACCGTTGCCATAGTTTTAAAAGTATAGATCAGGTGGGGGCTGGGTGCCCCAGCGGAGCATTACCTCAACCATCAGCTGTGCTTCAATATCGGGCACCCTAATTCGTCTCTTAAATTACCTGAGTTCCGACAGACCAGCGGCCCACTCGCCTTTTCTCTCAAAACCTGTTGACATATTTTGTCGGTAGATGCAACATCAGGAAACACTAACCATATCAAATGTACCTTAAAAAAAGGTACAATGTCCCTTACACGCAAAAGGTGGGACCTTAACTGGGAAGGATGGGCTCATAGTAATGCCTGGAAGGGAAGTGGACTGGTGTATAATACATCACACACACGGTCCTACAGTGTTAAATTCAATTCCATTAATTCCGCTCCAGTCACCACAAAGAGCTGCCCTCCTCTCAGAAACCCCCTTTGACATATTGGAAGACAGAGCTACGTCTGATTGTTGGAATATTTCTGGTAGTTTTGTGAGATGCAAACTGTCTCTTTCCAATCTGGAGGAATTGCCCAAATTAATTCTCTCTGCCTCTTTTTACAACTGTTTATTGACAAAGTTTTAGGTCAGACCTATTAGTCTTTTGTTTTCCTTTCAATGTCCGTCTCTAAATTCTCAATGTCTTTTAAGAGCTGGGTTGCAATATTAAAATCATTGAAAAACACGTTTTGCTCCGTTATTTACTTGTGCGTGTATTCAAGTGCTTGACTCGGCACTGCCATCTAGTGGGAAAGAAAGGATTAATTATGTCAGTAGTTTCTTCATGATTTATATGAACCAGTAGATGTCCCTGTTTAGTAACGTTCGACTCGCAATCCTACAATCTGATCCTTTTCTAAGGTAAATCTACAGACATGGTTCTGTCCTAAAATGAAACCGCATCCCATGTAGTGCCCTACTTGTGACCAGACCCCTATGAACCCTGGTCAGAATTAGGGCACTATGTAGGGGATAGGGCATAATTTAGGAAACTCGTTTTTAGTGCCATTCTACTAAAACATGGTATCAGGCTGATTATGAAATACCTGCTTGAACAAGTAATACTGCCATCAGTATGACGATTAAGATTTGCACCACCTTAAATTACATACGTGAGCTTCTTCTAACTACTGGGGAATGGTTAAGGAGTGCAGCATAGCAGTATTTACACAGCAGATGTATTTCCAATGGTCTAATAAACTCACCGACCTGTCTTGGTTACTGTAGAAAAACCTACAACTACTGCCAGACTGGTCTTGGGTACTGTAGAAAAACCTACAACTACTGCCAGACTGGTCTTGGGTACTGTAGAAAAACCTACAACTACTGCCAGACTGGTCTTGGGTACTGCGTAACATCTACACTACTACCAATGGATACCCGTGTCACAGGTCTGCTCTCACTTTTCAGGAGCAGACGTGTGTTCATGGGATTAATATTCTATATACACTGTGTAAACATTGCTATGGTGGTTTTGAATTAATTCCAGCCTAAGATACTCTTTCATTTCAATTCTAGTCAACGTGTCCGTGGTAATAGAAACTGCTTTTGAATCAACTCCGCTTAATTGATCAGTTTCAGCACTGATTGTTAGGAGGCTCTGATGGATTGAGTTCAGTGGAGAGGGAGCCACCAACCTATTCCTCTCTGCTGTGAATCATGGGGGTTTTGCCTCTTGTTTCAACTTTGGCATTTTGTCTCTCTGTTTGCCCACAGTTCTCTGACTGTTTTCTTTAGGGGACATTTTAATTTCAGTATTTACAAACTGCAGGGTGCTACCGTGAAAATGAGTACTTGTTTCTGCCAGAGCCCTGTAGATAATGTTTCAAGTATAAGTAATAGAATTGTGCATTGGGGGAAGTGAATGACTCAGGCTAAGACTTCTTGTGGGAGTACAATTGACTGTTTCAACGTTGTCACCTCTAGTACAGCCTGATATATTCGTGTGCTGAAATAAGATTATTATTTTATACATTTATAATTTACAGCATCATTTAGTTAATTTTGTGAAGTTGAATTCCTGGTTCCACACGTTTTCCCAAAGCGATTAGGAAGCATATATAGCTTTACTGTTTATTCCGATCTACAGATTGCATGTTCAGTAATGTTATATATCTGTTCCCATGAAACCAGATCTTTGCTCATTACGGTTTTTATTTAATTCTATGGCTTAACCACAAATCGTCTCTTGTATGTGTGTATATTTTCCCAATTAGTTCAACCGTAGCTTTTCCTGGGAGACCGTGTATACCCTTACTTTGTTTACCACAAATTAAACTCTGCCTAATTCTTTACTAGCCACTGAGTCCCACGCTGCATTCTATAGTGTTCATTTATGTATTTTAAATAATTGAAGATCAGGGACTCCTATACGCGAGGGCCTCATCTGCATGAGAATTACGGTAAACAATTAACTTTTTTACCAGCTTTTTTTTTTCTTCTTCTCCTGTTTCCCACCCGTACGCAGAAGTGCAGAGGCTAGCATGAATTTTAATAAATACTCAATACAAATTGGGTGCAGACCTTTCTTTAGAAACTGCCAATGCGGATGAGAGACAATCAGCTGAATTGGCATGGACAGGACAAAGAGGGATGCCGACAGCCAGGGTATGGACGCCGTGAGTGTCATCTATAAGTATGCAGGGATAAACGAAACCCAGTCTCGTCTGTCGACACATGAAACGCGCAGCTAATATTACGAGGTGTCCACGTGTCGTAAAGAAACAACTCACTTCCTACAGTCCCCACTTTACCTTCGCTGATGTGTTACTCTGTCGCCCGGACTTGAATTATACTTGATCACGCGGCAGTGCCGGTACTTATCACGAAGTCTTGCCCGTAATTATCGCGAACAATGGCCACCTAATGACTTTTTTTGTTGTGTTTACGTTCCTCGACACAGGGAAGCCGAGATAATGGTATTAGCAGAAAGGGGGTGTCTCTGAAGACCTCCCTCTAAGGCTGGAGCTGCCGATTACAGATGCTCTTTGTGGTGTTGTTGTTCTGGAGTGCCTCATGTGCAGGGGGAGAAAGGTTGCACTTTAATTATGTAGTATGAAAAGGATCTCAACTCTTCTTTTTTTCCTTTGAAAGGATAAAGTCCTTTTAAGGACTAAGAGTAGTAAGAAAAAAAATCAGTTTTTATTTGGCATTAACTATTTGTAAAAAAATTATGAAACAAAATATAGTCTTTAACATCACATGTGATGAAAAAATTCTAATAGAAAAAAACTGAATTCCAGTACGTTTCCGTAGCTGTATAATTGTATGTTATGCCAAACAACTCTAGTTAATCAGATTTTATCTAGAATACATATTTTTTAATCATTTCTGTCTCAGTGAAAGTCTGGGCAAAGACTACACATACTACCAATGACTTAATGCAATGTTTTCATTTTATAGAAATGAAGAGAAAAAAAGAAGAAAAAAACACAATGAAAGAAGTGAGAATTGTCAGTTCTGAAGACACACGCCCCGCTCCTCTGGGGTACACCAGAGAAAGCAATTGGCAAGCGATCTTTGAAAAAAAAAAAGAAACGAAAGGAAGAAAGAAAACAGGATAGAAGCAGCAGCAGAATGAAGATAAAAAAGACTTGGTGCTCTTTTTTTCTCCTGATGGTTGGCAACAAGAAATAAGCTGGTGATAGAGAGGAATATCAGATAGGTCATCTGTTGGATAATGAAAGAAAGAGACTGGTTTGGAAGGCAAGGTGATTCAAAACCCCACAGGAGTCTTCTTCTTGGTTCACTGTGGGGGAAAAAAAAAATATGACATCAGGTTGATCTATAGTTTATAAACTGACCAAAATAATTAGCATTCAAATTAGATATGAGGACTCGACTTGACAGAGGGAAGGAGAGAGACAGCAGCCAGTTAGACTTTAGAGGGGACTCTATTCCCCTGGCTCAGTCTCTGTCTATGACGGGAAAAAAGTGACTATTGTCTGAGTCTTCTCATAGTATTTCAATGCTAAATAAAACGAAGAATGAAACATGGTTTGCTGAAAACGTTAAAACATGAGTTGAGCGGCGAAAAGTTAAATTTCACTGAAGTGCCACCTAATGTCTGTTTAGACATTTAATTGGATCTGTTATCTTATTGGCAGGATCGTTGCCGTCGGTTTATGTCCTCATCCATTTCCTTTTTCTCAGTGGCAGGTTTCCTCTCATTCAGCATCTCTGGCCTGATTCCAATTCCTATGAGCTTTTTGTCTTGAAAATTCCAACCACTACAGAGTAGGGTTTCGGGCCACCGATAGTTCATGGAAATCCTGTGCCTATAATCGCTCTATTCCACATGTATAATGACCGGGCTTCACTGCACTCCTCTCTTGGACAGAGCAGCATGCAGAGACAGAGCGCACAGGCAGTGTCGTAGGATGAAATCCAAGCGGCTGCCTGAGAGGGCATTGTTGGAACACAAGGGTCCTGGGCCTGGGAGAGATATGGGGGCTTTAGCGACATGAGTTGAAGGCTGTTACTAGAGGAGATGATTGGGGATGACCAGATTAGTAGTGTCGGGTTGGAAGGCTCTGGGAAAAAAAAAGTCTGGCAGAAGCCCTCATCAAGTTTATCTTCCTGCGCATGGCAGCCCGCAAATAAGCCTACAACAGTAATTCTTTTGGGCCATGGAGTAGAACCTGTAGATCTCCTCTGGCTGTCTCTCTCTCCCCTGTCTCTTAGTGGTTGTCCCTGTCTCCCACCTCTCGTCCCTGTCTCCCACTTCTCTCCCCTGTCTCTTAGTGTGTCTCTCCCCCACCTCTCTCTCTGTCTTTATCTCCCCTGTCTTTTATTGTCTCCCTCTCCCACACCTCTCTCTCTGTCTCTCTCTTCCCTCTCTCTCCCCCTTTCTCTCTGTCCACCTGTCTTTCTCTCTCTCTCCGTGTCTCTCTCTCTCTCCCTCACTCTCTATTGGTATCTCTCTCTGTCCCTATCTCGGCTTCTCTCCCCACCTTTCCCTCCCTGTCTCCCCCCCTTGGTGCCCTCTCCATCCCCTTCTCTCTCCCCCTCACCTTTCTTTCTTTACTTTCCCTTTCTCTCTCTCTCCCCCTTTCTCTTTTCACCCCCCACCCCCCCTCTTGCTCTCACTCTCCTCTCCCAGTGCTCACATACTGTCACATACCAGGGTAGGAACAGAGCAAAGCAGAGTGGAGTGCTGTCAGAGCAGATAGGTCTACGGGGACTTCGCAGGCCACTGGATGCCGCCTGGAAAAGGAACTTTGATGTAAGCTTGTAATCGCAGCACTACAGGCTCAATTGCTTAGTTGACAAACACCAAACAAAGCTTGTCAGTCAAAGCGCAACAAACAAACAAAATAAAAATGCCTTAGTTATTTGCCAGACAGTGAGTGGTGAGACTTCAAAAGGAATACTGTACAACTAAAGGCTGGCACTACAAGAACATAGGAGTTGCCTCTTTGTTCACAGGCTTTGTGACTTGTCTTAAGGTAAATGTTCATGTGAAAGGAGATTTGGTAAAAAAAAAAAAAAAAAATCTGGGGATTGACAAAATACACCTTGGTTTTTCCAAAATAAAATTTGGAGTATTCCTGGAATCAGAAGAGAATAAAGGGGAAATGCAGAATCCACATTTTCGGGGGAAAACTAAGGAAGTTGTTAAAATGTTCTATAATAGGTCGTACGAATGCCAAATGCTTTGAGTTAATCTGCGTGATCAAAGACAAAATTACATTTCCAATCAACATGAAAGTCACCAACTTGCCGGAACCCCCCCCCCCAAAAAATAAAAAACCGGGGCTTTCTGTCCGTAACCACGGGAAACCCTCCTAACGACGGGAAGTTCAGATGATTTAGAAATCAAATGAAAGGTGATGCTGATTCCATTTGAAAGGCCTCTGCTGCTCCGTCGTCAGAGTGAGTATCAGCAGCCACGTTGATTGAGAAGTGGATGGTGGAAGGAGACGTGTGTCCCTCCATCAGTCAGTCAGAAGGACTCAGCAGCCAACACGACGCTTTCATCTTTAATTAGGGCCCATGTTTGAAGCCAGGCAGTCACTCATTCCAAACTTTGACAGATTTTTTTTATTATTTTTTATTATTTTCAAAGCTGACAGTTAACAGACAAGGAAAGGCAGTGATGTCCTTAAGGACCCTGTTGCCCACTGAATTAAATATGTAGTATGAAAATGATTGACTCATTATGCCATGAAATAACTTTTAATTACCAAAACCATTCACTAATTTGGGACCTAGTCCGTCCGTGTTGCAATTGACTGACATGTTGAATATGATCAGATTTCAGTGGGTAAAAAAAAAAGAAAAATGGGAACCGATTTTTGATCAAAGCAGATCTTGATTGTGAGTGGTTCATGTAAAGTATTTGATCATTTCAAACGCTACAGCGCATACACTATACTTTATGAGGGATAACACTGAAGCAGAATTTATACAAATAAAATGTATAGATAAATTACAGAGAGAGCAAAGCTAACAAAACAATGGAGAACGTAATGACCTCAAAGATCCGTGTTGAAGTCGAAGACGTGATTGTTTATCACGGTCTTCTCCTACAAGCTGTGCTGACATTCCAGGAGAACGTCTGCTTAAAACATCAGTGGATCCCCTGAGTCTCCCCTAACCTAGCCTAACGCAATCCTGCACCATCCATCCAGACCTGAAAATCAGCCCTCCCCTTCGCCAGGACATGAAGGTGGAGCAGTGGATTGGGGACACTGGTGCCTAGGTGTCAGGTGATGAAGACACATCGCACCCGGTCCCATTTACGTTTTGAATTAGCCTAAGCAAATCACTGGATCACACACAACCGTGGCACCCGTGGAACAGCCATCGGGAGAAATCGAGTTATGCCCCATAAGACTGATGCCCAAAGCAGCGTTCTGGCCGGGTATGTGGCAGGGCACTAAACGGCTTGCTGTTTCGACCTTCTTAAGTAGCCAAATCTTTATTGAGTGTTTGACCACTGGGACATTTTAGCCTTTGAGAAGGTTGTCGTAGTTACTATTGCTTTAGTGGATAGGGCTCCAAAAGGACGTTCTATTAACTTGTTTGGACTCTAACTGTTGTGTTTCATATTTGATTCAGTCCCAGCGGGGAGTGTCTGCTGTGACTTTTCAGCCTGGACTTCTCATACTTGACGAAGGCGAGCCGGGGATGTTTTAAACCACCCTTTTCCTGTGTCTTTAGATTTGACCTGCCTTTATTTCTTTCTAAGGGTCTGGCCGTATGTCTTTCTGAAGGGCCACTTGAAGAAAAAGACAATGGTTTACTGGTCCAAATACTGTACTATTTCTCCTGTCATGAACTGCAATGCTTATGCAGACTTTGGTAAATCTTAGTCATGAAAGTATTCTACAATACCCCAAAGTCAACTAGTACACACCACATTGGGTATTATTCTCCAGTACACAACAGTTCACTAGTATAGCACATTGGGTTGTATTCATCAGTAAACTGTAGCAGGTTCTGGTGGTGTTGGTGTGGAATCACATTTGAAGTTCTAAATGAACAGTAGTTGTGTATATATACCGCGGACACCCTAAGTCAATAAGATACAATAGCTGTGAAAATGTATTGATGGAAATGTATCTAATGATTACATTTCACGTGCGTACATCAGGCCTTCTGAAACTGACAAGGGCACGTTAGGTGGGGTATGAAAATAGCATGCATCCATTTCACACAAACACACTTTTGCCACACGTGTACGTCTTTGTTTATCTGTGTGTGTGTGTGTGTGTGTGGAAGAGGACAATTAAAAGTGCCCGGTATTTGACATTTGACTCTTATTAGATTATCAAATTAGAATCATATGTTACACTTTGTCTTTCATAACAATTGATTTTAATATTCCTCACAATTGTCTATATGGCCATTTTAAATCGGACATAACAAATTCTTCAGTACCAAATTCTCAGAATTTTTTATTATCTGAATTGGACATAATTTTGGATAAATTCTCCACTCACCGTCCAACGTGTGTAATAAACCTGCCTACCACAGGGTGGCAGTATTAAGCTGTGTTTAAACTACCAGGCAACATCACAGAGACCTGTTTTTGTTATACAGAAACACACTTGATTTGATGAACAGGGTAATGATGCACTGATACCAGGGAAACGTCTAATAAATGTATAAATTCAGTGGATTTACCGTATGTTGCAACTTCAGCTAAAGCATCGCGATATATTATGATGTCGTATTAAAACGATGTGAGGTGTGGTTATAGTTTTACTGCAAAACAACAAACACAAGCCCAGCTGCGTTTAATACTGTGAAAGGGAATACACTTCAATTTTAGTCTTCAGCAACAGACCCTGTGTCTGCGGCGGAACGAGCACTTAGACTGAACACAGTATAATTGAAAGAATAGCTTTCAGCGTGCACTTTTAACGTGCACTGTAACGCCAGAGTGGAGTCAGAACAGAACGTGTTCCAGATCCTCCTAACAGGCAGGGTGGTTATTGGCTGGTCGGGAACACCACGTCCCAGGCAGAGATTCCTGCACACGGAGACAGATTTGGGGTTTGGCCAACCTCCAGGAATGTTCAATGTTGTGCTCTCCGTATCTCTAAACATTTCGTTGCATTGCATTGCCGAAATATTCCCCAGGTCAGGTGGAAATATGACACGGCCGGCATAGAACGTGGGAGTGTCGTGTGAAAGCGCCGGGCCGGTGCTGCGTCGGTGCGATCTCTCAACGCGTGCACCTTTAGCTTCAGAACCGCACGCCCCATGCAGCACATGGGTCCGGGAAGTGTTTGCTAACGTCTACGGGAGAACAAAGACGTGTGGGCGTTTGTTTAATGCTCGCACAAAAGGTCATCGCAAAGGTCGCACGCAGCTTTCCTCCCAAAGAAAATCTGTTCACTGCCACGTAATGACGCTAATTGTTTATCGACGTTTTCTTGTTTGTTTGTGTGTTCGTAGATTGGATGCCCGCTGGGTTTTAGACGACAGCTTACCGCTGTCTCCTAAATATAACTGTCATTTTTGGATGTGAAATAACTATTATTGCTTATATAATGTGCTTAATGAAACAATGCCCTGCATTCATACTGTATATGGCGGTGGAAAATGATTTTAACAAACATGTAAAGGCCACCTATTCATTTGTGAACCTCGGTAATAACGTGTGTCTGAAGTGGAAGTTTCCATCTCCATGTAGGTGTGTCCAAACTTTGATGGGTTCGGTACAGTTTTATACCACTCGAGTTCTTTGTGAGATTAGCAGCGTGTGAGCTCTTTGTATTCGGAGATCAGGCAGTGAGCTGTGGAAGTTGTCGGGAGAACAAGTAAATCTAAAATATAGATGAGCATGCCCTGATTTTGATGAGCTTTCTGCTACGTATTTCAGTCACAGGCAGTTAAGGGCTATGAAGCCTATTTTGTTGGTGAGTGGCTCGCTCATTGGCTGCCGGGGCTGAGAGGAGCCGAGCTCATCCGACTCCCCCCGGCCTTACCTTTCCCTGGCCTCTTTCGTTTTGGGGCCAGTGCATTTGCATATCTAAATTATCCCTGGCTTATGTAAGGCCCCCTTCTGAAGTAGCGTTATATAATCACACATTCATAAATGTAGTGAGACGTATTTAAGTGGGGCCGTCTCTCGCACGGCCTGAGTGCTCGACGTGTCTCTGCCCCACATGAATACCATCCGAACGTCCTCATCCGGGGCTGGATGATAGCGAGGGGCCCGGAGAGACGGAAAGATCTGGCCTACTGCTTCAGAAACAGAGCTCCAAATTGCTGTGTCTCCATAGTCACTGAGGGAGTCACTCAGGTGGGAGCCAAGGCGAGAGACCAAAGGGATACAGAAAATGAAAGAGACCCAGGGAAATAGAGAGAGAGAGAGAGAAAGGGGAAAGAGAGGGGAGAGAGGGGAGAGAGAGAATAAGAGTCACACACTGAGAAAGAGAGTGAGAGGAGATAAACTGAGTAAGAGAGAGAGGGAGAGTCAGAGAGAGGGAGAGTCAGAGAGAGGGAGAGTGTTTGAGGCACAGGGGGCCATTGCTCCTATTATTCTTTGCTCTATTGTGAGGTGGAATGAGTCCGGTGTGGAGAGCCCCAACTCCCTTTTCTCTGATCACCTGAGAGACATACTGTACAGAGAGAGAGCGAGAGAGAGAGAGAGAAGGAGAGCGATAGGGACAGAGAGAGAGAGAGAGGGACAGAGAGCTGTGCGGTTTAAACCTTGATAAAACTCATTATGTCCGTCCAGGGAGAGCCAGGGAGAACCAGGGACATGTTCCTCGAGCCCCGAAGTGGCCGTGCTGCGGCCCCATCCAGGAGCCTGAGCTCAGGCCCTCTCCATCTCTCAGAGGGCTTGCCTTTCTTCCATCTCCACCTGCTAGTCTTGTCTGGATGATCCCACTGTTGGGATATGTCAGGCTTTTCAGAACAAGTGGGAGAATTACTGAGGCCAAAACATATTCTACAACTGAACATGCAGTCTCTACAGAGCCAGGTCACAAACAGATAGGCAGGTATGTGGACAGACAGACAGACAGGTATTCAGATAGACAGGAAGGTATATAGACAGACATGTATTCAGATAGACAGGCAGGTATATAGACAGACAAACAGGTATTCAGATAGACAGGCAGGTATACAGATAGACAGGTATTCAGATGGACAGGCAGGTATATAGACAGATCGACAGTGAATACAGAATAAGGGAAATGGAAATAACATTTGGACAGGTTGACTGATGTCCTTCAACTTTCAAAGGCTCAATGCATTCATGTCACTATACAGTGTCTATATTCTGTTCTGTGTCCCTGTCTCTCTCACTCATTTTGCTCTTAAACTCGCTCGCTCTCTCCCTGTCCCTCTCTCTCATGTCAGTATAATCCCTGTCCCTCTCTCTCATGTCAGTATAATCCCTGTCCCTCTCTCTCATGTCAGTATAATCCCTGTCCCTCTCTCTCATGTCAGTATAATCCCTGTCCCTCTCTCGTGTCAGTATAATCCCTGTCCCTCTCTCATGTCAGTATAATCCCTGTCCCTCTCTCATGTCAGTATAATTCCTGTCCCTCTCTCATGTCAGTATAATCCCTGTCCCTCTCTCTCTCATGTCAGTATAATCCCTGTCCCTCTCTCTCATGTCAGTATAATCCCTGTCCCTCTCTCTCATGTCAGTATAATCCCTGTCCCTCTCTCTCGTGTCAGTATAATCCCTGTCCCTCTCTCTCGTGTCAGTATAATCCCTGTCCTTCTCTCTCGTGTCAGTATAATCCCTGTCCTTCTCTCTCATGTCAGTATAATCCCTGTCCTTCTCTCAAATGTCAGTATAATCCCTGTCCCTCTCTCTCGTGTCAGTATAATCCCTGTCCTTCTCTCTCGTGTCAGTATAATCCCTGTCCCTCTCTCTCATGTCAGTATAATCCCTGTCCTTCTCTCTCATGTCAGTATAATCCCTGTCCTTCTCTCTCATGTCAGTATAATCCCTGTCCTTCTCTATCATGTCAGTATAATCCCTGTCCCTCTCTCTCGTGTCAGTATAATCCCTGTCCCTCTCTCTCATGTCAGTATAATCCCAGTCCTTCTCTCTCGTGTCAGTATAATCCCTGTCCCTCTCTCGTGTCAGTATAATCCCTGTCCTTCTCTCTCGTGTCAGTATAATCCCTGTCCCTCTTTCTCATGTCAGTATGCTCACAGCCCAGGAAGATGCCGGACAGCCAAACATCTTGGCCTTCTCAGTTCCTGTTCCCGTAACACAGGGACATCCGGCCAGCCTGCCCTTGATGGCTTGATTTCCCTCGTTTGAGTTCAACCGCGGGAGGTGATGCTGTCGTTGTCAGATCAAGTTCATTACTGTAGAAAGTCCAAGCGGGCCGGACTTAGCAGGGTCCTGATTTACTGGGGCCACTGCGCAGCTAGCAGGAGCTTGGACTTAGCAGGGACACCTTTCACTTTGAGGGAGGCCAAAAAAAAAAAGGAAAAAAAAGAAGTTAAACCGCAGCCCCCGACGGCACCGTTTTGACTGACCTTCATCATCAGAGCATGTCATCAGTGGGGGACCGTGCCTGTACCCACGTCTCCCCCCGCCTCCCCCCTCCTCCCCCCCGGCCTCCCTCCCGCTTCCTTCTCTGTTCCCGCGTAGGCAGCTTTTGATCAAGCCGGACTCCGGCTGCTCTGCCATAGCAGCAGGTCTGGGGTGCGGTTAGCTGTGGGGAGGGCAGCACTGCCTCAGTCCTCCCTGCTCATCAGCACAACTTCAAGGCAACGCGCGCGACTGACTCCCCTGTTTAATTGGATAATTAGAGGCTAGCGTGATAATGCTCTGTGTAAGAAGAAGGGTTCTGAGTTGAGAGGGGGGCCGGGCTGCGTTCTGATGTCAGGGCCGGGTGGCGGCAGGGAGGGGGTCGACAATCCACCCAAGCACCCCCCCCCCCCCCCCCACACACATACCCCTCCCCTGTACATATAAAGGCGACTGGTCAAAAGTACCGATGATGACACAATACATTTTGGAAATGAATTAGGAAGTTGTTTCATCTCCCGACTTGCTGGGTGGCATTCTGCGTGTGAACCCTGCGCTGGCATGAGTCTCTAATGGCACCATTTCTTCTTGGTAGTGCCCTACCTTTGACCAGGGCCTGTGCTGCTACGGTCAACAGTTGCCCAGTGCTGTGTTTTGAAAGTGTTATGTAATTTAGGACGCGGGCGTTTTCCTCTCCGCTGATCTGAGGGACAGCGTCACACCAGCACGCCACGTCCTTTCTTCCTCCTAAATGAAACAGGGCGGAGGTGTCTGACGCTGTCGTGCTAGCCAAGAAGAAAGACGGATTGGGCTGAACTATTTCCAAATGGACGGTGGTTCTGCCAATGAACTGAATGTTTTTGGGTAATGATTTGTGCCTTTTCCATTTCAGTTGAAGCAAGATAGAAACGAAGCAACGGAAAAATAAAAAATTATGCAATTTTGTCTAAACCGATTATATCTAAATATAATTTTAAAAAAATCTTGATTTTGCAGTTACAGTTATATAGTCATGAAGCATATAAGACAAATGTGTTTGATGTACTATACCTTCTTCAAATGTTCACTGTTTCTGTGATCCACCACAACCCCCCCCGCAAGAAACCCATTCAGCACAAGACACTGAAGAGATGTCCTTCTGGTTGAAAAGACATTGAAGAGAAGTTGTACTGTTAAAGAAGACGTTGAAGACGCATCTGTCTGGTTGGCCAGACGTTGAGGAGACATCCCTCTGGTTGAAAAGACATTGAAGAGAAGTTGTACTGTTAAAGAAGACGTTGAAGACGCATCTGTCTGGTTGGCCAGACGTTGAGGAGACATCCCTCTGGTTGAAAAGACATTGAAGAGACATCCCTCTGTTTGAAAAGACATTGAAGAGAAGTTGTACTGTTAAAGAAGACGTTGAAGCCGCATCTGTCTGGTTGGACCAGACATTGAAGAGATGTATTTCTGACTGACAAGAAGTTAATGGAGTCTGTCATTTTCTATAAAATGTTTTTGTTTGTAGGAATTTTGTTGAATTTTACAGTGAGTTCCGATTGTCTGGAGATCTTTGGTATAAGTGCTAGTTAAAGTAGCTTACTAAACACATTGATCCTTCATTTGGTTGTAGACTCTCCTCTGCTAGCTAGCCTTCTTTAAACATATATAAATAGCTTCTCATATTGCCTTTCCTGCTCGGTTATTGACCATAGATGGTGCATCTCCCTCTGTCTATAACTGAAAGCATGGCCTATCCTCGTAGCATAATGAAATATTGATAATCAATGAAGTGTCTGACCTGGAATAAGGGTTCCAGTCATAGCACATGTCATTTTGAGAGTTCTTAGTCCTAGTCTTTGGATGCACAGACACTGAAGGGAATTTAATGAGAGTAATACTGCCTTTTAATATATGACCTGATGCGTGTGATCTGAACAGTGTGACACACTATTAAACATTGTGTCGTAATGGTGAAGGCTCTGCACCGCTCCAACAGAAGGGAGAGATTAAAAACAATCGTCCCAACCTTAATCCTGTCAGTCAAGTACCGACGCTGTGTCTTAATTTGACTGTCAGTTTTGTTGCAATAACATTCCTGCCCGTCAGACAACGCAAGCGTGTGAGAGTAGGAAGGTTTTAATAAGGCGGACTACATTAAGCCGTACCGAGGGGGGGCGGAGACACGATAGGGGGGAAAGGAAAGCGGGTGGGATGAATGCCCAGGTACTGGGGGCGCCAGAACCACTAACCAGGTCACGGGGACCGTCTCTGATCTCAATGCCTCGACATCGGCACTTGACCTGAACGTCAGATGAACATCTGACCCTGATCGCATGAGGCCGCGCAGCTCTAAGAGACTTCAACATGAAAGGCCCGAACACCAGGCCTAATGGCTGATTGTGTCCGATAAAGACTCCGGAGCAGAGGCTTTGTCTGAAAGAGAGGGAGAGAGAGAGAGAGAGGGAGAGAGAGAGGGGGAGAGAGAGAGGGAGATAGATAGAGAGAGAGGGAGAGAGAGAGAGAGAGGCGTGTGTGGTGTGTTTGGATATATGTGTGTGTGTGTGTGTCAGGGTGTGCTCCAGTGCGTGTTCGTGTAAGCAAGTGTGTGAGCGTGTGTGTGTGTGCGTGTGTGTGCGTGTGTGTGTGTGCATGTGTGTGCAGATACAGGTTCTGATAAGTGCTGGCACATTTTAAAAGCTTCTCCCTGGAGGCTGAATCTGCTTATCCCATCTAATGTATATATGTTGCAGCTAGCTAGGACCTCATATCCCCCTCACTCACACAAAGACCCGCAGCTTAGGAGCCCTTAGGAGGCCTGAATTGACTAAAGGGCCATTTAAGTGCAAAACCTAACCTTCGTAATTGGAATCTCGTGAAGTATATCCCATGTTAATGGACTATACAGTTAAGTTCAGGAATGGTTGGATTTCTCCAATGTGCATTGAGCTTCTACAGGGGGTTCCCACTGAGAAGGTGGTGTTAGTGTCGCTGATATACAGTGTTTTTGCCATTTAATGCTTTCAGTCAAACAGCAATGTTTTTGTAGAATGTTTTTTTTTTTCATCAAAAAATCATAGGTTTTTCAGCCATTTGTTTATGCACAGAGGTGGAGCATGTCTCTACCATGACTCTAGTCAGTAACGTACTGCTAATGGACTGGCTCTATCTACAGTAAAGTACTGCTAATGGACTGGCTAGAACTACAATAAAGTGCTGGTAATACTGACTAGAACTACAAGTAAGTACTGTTAATGGACTGGCTAGAACTACAGTAGTCGTCCTGAGATGGCTTCATATCTCCTATGTACAGGGATCCATTTCTGCAGTGAGCTTCCCTAGAGAGGGAAGCATGTCATGTCTAAACATCACGTATATGCTATTTTGGAAAATAATGAGAGGCCAAAAGGTTTATATTTATATGACTACAGTTGAGTTGTTAGAATTCAACGGGTGTGTCTGTAAGTTGCTGTACTGCAGTGTATGTAGAATCTACGGCAGAATTCAGTAATCTCTCTCTGTTTTAGACAGGATATTGTGCTGGGTGTTGTGCAAAACAGAGATGTTCCCTAGAGCTGAGAACAACTTTGTCTTGCAGGAGGTAGCTACGCTGTAATATTCTGTTTATTCTTTGTACTTTCTATTCCTACGCCCAACGCCGATCCCCCAGAGGTATATTATCTGAGTTCTGAAACAGGTGCAGACTCATTTACTCCTATTGCGAAGGAGAGCCCAGTGGCTCCACCAGTGAAGAAAGCAGCAAAGTCTAGCGCCAGGCAGGGAAAGGGCGTTTAATCCTAATCGGACGAACCAGTTCCCCACATCAGAGGGTAGAGCAAATGGCGTTTCCTTAGTTAAATGCTTTCTTTTAAAATGGTACCGCTCCAATGAAAACCGTATCTACATGATCACTTTTCAAGCTGCTCCATGAGGTTCCCTTTCCACCAATGACAGTAACACACATATGTTTCAGTATTTTCAAAGGAAAATGACGACCAATTTCCATCTGCTAATGTTCTATGGATTGTAAGGAATCAACAAACTTTCAACAAACTGTCTGTGGACAAGCATTGCATGCTAAGGTTTGAGTTATGTTTAGGTTTGGAATAAGGTTCAGGGTAATGGTTAATGTTGGTTTTATTATAATGGTTAATGGTAGATTGTTGACATTTCTGAGTAGTCATGCTTCCGCCCCTACATTTTGATGATATATTTATGGATATCTTTTGAAGAGTTTTTGATTGCTCGTATAACTTTTTATACCTACCAATTTATTGGTGTATTATTTACATTTATTTCACCTGGTACATCCTTTTTGACATATCTTTGTGTCACCTCTTTTGAACACGTCATAGGTTCTAGCATTTTTTTTTAATATAATGTTTCAGAGCATGTATTTATATGGTCCTAGAATAATGTTTTTCATTTCTACATGTGCTCTCCGACCACTAACAACAACCGTTTTTCCATTCAGGACTTGTAGTTACAAAATTATTAAACCTCTAAAAACATGCTGCTTCTTCACCAAGCTTAGTTCTTTCAGCCATTCGTTCTTGTACAGAGAGCGGAGTATGGTTTGATAGTGCCGCTCGTCATTCCAGTTCGTTATCCTCCTGAGGGGCTGGAAAATGACTCAAAAATGACTGGATTTCTTTTTTTTTTTTTGCTCCACAAGGACATTAGAAAAGAAAAAAAAAAAGGTGGGCTCAAGGTCAGCAAAGTGCTAAATGGTGTTTCTGACTCTCTCCAATCCCTGGACACTCCAGTCCAACCCCCCACTGATTGGGACCGAGTTGACTACTTTTACAATGACTCCCCTTTTGGCTGAGCTGTTAGACTCATGAAAATACACACGTATGGTTGAGTAAAAGCATATAGCTCTACTCTGCTTCCTCAAGAAGATAGATGTCCGATATTTGATCAGGAGGAGTAGTAGGAGGGGTGGCGTGGCCGGGGCTAGCACGCAGTGCTCCAAATGCAAAGCATTGTAAAATGAGGCTGAGCGGAAAATCCCTCTCCCAGAGGCCCTTGCAACGCGCCGTAACATCTTAGTGCAAACCAAATCAGGGTACAGTAAACGTCCTAGTATGCCTACATTTAAACGATGTATTGCCCACTTTCGCCACTGAAGGATTTTTACTTTAAATCGCCAAGAGAATACTAGTTTTTCCTCTTTCGTCTTACTATTCCGCCCCACCTTTTCCTTAACTCGTTCTTGAAAAGCACTAAGCGTGTAAAAGAGTGTGCTGCCCTTTCTCTTTGGGAGGTTACAGTCTTTTCATGGTCTCTGTGTAGATGTGTGACATGGTAATTCTAACAATATTCTTTCTTGTTTAACCGCTTCTCGCTGTGAGACAGAGAAAATCATACAGAAATAACCTTGACAGTTAACAGCAGTTAAAACAGTTGTCTTCAGTCTTTTACATATTCAACAAATATTTTACATCTCTCAAAAAATAATTATATTCAAATTATGATATTAGCAAGTGTGTTTATCAGTGTCTCATTAAAATCAAGTCAGACCAAATACAATAAAATATATAACAGAAAATATATGAAATATATGTTTTGAATGTATTGAGAGAAGTATGTGATCACAGGAGTGTCTACACACGAATATAAGAAAACATCCTCTGTACAATCATGGTTGATTAAAAATGATCTCTTAGTCAAATATGGAATATTACTCTTGTTTAAATATATTCTAAAATTGTGCAAAATTATGAGCATGTGTTTATAACAGGAAATCCAATTCGTTGGTCATGGAACAAGAATCCCCATTCAAAGCAAGCTGATCTCATTGTTTCTGTCCTGTTGATCATATTCAAAATGGATTACCATGGATAAGAAAAGGGTTTTACTGTTCTATCTACCTACAGTTCGGCACTGTCTGCTGGCTTAATCTGACTTGCTGTAATCTGATTGTATATGTGTGGTCTTTGAACTGCAACAGCCTCATTCACTCTATCCATATCTCTTATATTTTTCCCCTTCCTCTCTGTGTTTCTTTCTCTCATTCTGTCTCTTTTTTTATCATTGTCCCTTACTTTCTTTCTTTCTCTCTCTACATTAGCATTCATCATAATTTTTGTTAGCCTTCCATTCTCTGTGCGGTTTCAACATTTGTTTGGACTCAGTATTTAATTACGGAACACTCTGGAGATTATAGAGCCATGCATCAATAGATCTAAGTAAAACAATTAAAACCATATAGAAGAAGCACAAGTGACGTCCAATCACAGGACCAAAAAAATTTTTTTGTCATAGAAGGTGATTACCTCAATAAATCCATACTCGGTAACATGCCACCCTGACCAATTCCGAAAAATGAATTAACAAACATATACAAGACAAGTCATGCAGTGTTTTCTTATCATCCGGTTAACATCACGTTTATCACTGTCCGGGACAACATACTGTACCCTAACCCTAACTCACACCTGAATACAATTTGTTTAATTTCCTTGGTTTTGTTATTCCAGTGATGTCTCGACAAGAGAAGTTCATAGGTCACCTGTCATAATCTATTCATAGTTACCTATTCATGTTCCGATTCACCTTGGGTATCATGATATCATCACCTTTCTGCCTGGGAATCGCATTTTAATGGTGTGGTCGCAACCTTGCGCTTCCCCGGGTTCTGTCAGCCTTGACCAACATTGCTGGCTTATGGTAATGAGGAGGTGAATACAGTGTGTATGACTCTTGTCTTTAAAATAATGATGAGGATCTTCGATCCCGACAATGTTCTTTGACTGGTAGTGTCAGAGGAGTCTATAAATGAATGGGAGCTTTTCAACACTGATTTTAAGGTCATGCTTTGTGGTAGTTTTACTTTTATTTGGGGTACTTTATTGAAGTAAGATGAGAAGGGAAAGGGTGAATGAAAGAAATTTAAAATGAAAAGAAACTGCTGGAGGAGAGGATAGTTGGAGATGCCATACAAATCTAGAAAAGCAACTTCAGATAATTCGCTGAAACAAAGGCTCTGTAACCAGTCAGGAGTCTGCCTGGATTCCCCTTCAAAAAACGTGAATGAGAAAAGTACAGAAATAAACAGCATTAGATCTCGTATTTAACGATGGGCACAAAATGCAACTTTCAGCGGAGTCGCTGGTTTGATGTTGAACTCACTGAGGGGATGAAGGTCTTTGTGAGTTGTGACTGGCTTTTGAAAAAAAAAAAAATAGGAAAAAACTATTTGTTGGCTCCGTGTTGTTTTCTTTTTTTTTTTAACGCTTTTCTTTTTCATATGTCTTTTTTTTATTTGGTGAAAACCGGGGTTCTCCCCAGGTGCAGTGTGATTGGTGTGTGGGTCCCAGTCACTGGACATGCTCCGCCTAATCTAGAATTCTAAGCGGCGAAACCCAACTGCTGATTAATTTGGATTGCAATGTTTGCCCTGTGGTATTCCTCAAAGATAAATTGCCTTAAATGGGAGAAATTTGTTTCGTCCTTTTAAATGCTGTACTGATGTTACGCTTGTTGTACTCGTATCAGGTGTCCGTGACGGATACAATTTAAAGTCCTATTTAGAGCTTGAATCAATGTCATTTAGCGGGCTCCTTTGCATTCTCTGTGGTTGCTTCTGATCAACAAAGAAGTAAATGTTGGTATTCATGTACTGTAGCTTAGCATCACTGGATAACGACATTATGTTCAGAATCACAACATAAGAAGTGTTATTTGAGCTTGTCCTACTTGAATAACATCAAACCCGGAATCGAGTAAGAAGGAATGTGTGTGTTTGGTTTTCATTTACTAGACACATTCCTTCTTTTTTTTTAACTGTCTGCTTCTATGGATCTATCAATGATACAAAATACAGACAAAAGATATTGAGTGACACTGAGTTCAATGTCAATAAGATGATTAGTACTTTCAAGAGACGGCTCCCTGTTAGTGTGATGTGATTGCCAGAGCGAAATATAGTAATTGTCCTCACAATCCACATGTGAGAGAGACACACTTAAACAAAAGGAGGTATTACAGAAGCAAAAGCAGACGTGTCTTTTTGTACCCCCCACCTAACCCCTCCGCATGAACCCCTTCTTTTTCATCGCATTCCAGAAACATAACTGGCAGAAAGTTTGTGCTAGCCTGGTGGATTTTCATTTCAGATGTTGCCAACTCAAGGGCATTTGGACCAATCAATAACTGTCTGTCTTCTGGCACACACAAAGTTGGCTATTAGAAAAGAGCTTCTTATAGTGGGCTCAGCCAATACCATTAGCCCTAGCCTAAGGGCAGTTCTATCCATGAGACGGGCTAGGCACCTGCCCCTTCTCCCCTCCCCTCCCCCACCATTAGGCAGCTCTCGGGGGATGTCATTTGGACATATCGGGCAAAGAGCACTTCTTTATTCCTTCTTTTTTCTACACCCAGACTCCAACGAAAATCAATAAATCTGTTCTTTGCTTATTTTCAGAACTTTGCTTCAATATAAGCAGGCTTTACCTTCCAGCTACAAACGCATGGAACAGCAGGTCAGTTTTTTCTCTCTCTCTCTCTCTCTCTCTTTCTCTCTCTTTCTCTCTCTCTCTTTTTTGCTCCTTTTATTCCCCCCACCCCCCCCCGTTCTTTCCCGATTTCTCCAAAGCTCCAATTTAAAAGCAAATAAATTGGGAAACGTTGTGCCTCTTCATTTTGTTCGGCAGAGATTAAAAGACTCCCTGTGAAAGAGGAGGGATGCTCACATCATTGCTGCACACAAGCGAGAACTACAGACTCTGTCTCCTGGTTTTAACAAGCGTCTTAACGATTTCACTTCGGCGGTGCTGAATGGGCTCTGTCAGGGAACTACATACACTGTAGCCTCGTAATCAGAAAGAAAATGTCATGGCTAAGAATGAATTATCTCTTGAAGGGCCTCTTTATCCTCCAAATCTTTTGCTCATATTTAATTAGTTTGTGTGAAATAATATCACACATCTTATAAGTATCACTCAGCTGACCAAACACTTCATTACAGTATGTGCCCATGCTGGCGTACGCCCCCTAATATTTTATCATTCTTGATCCATTTCTCTCTCTCTTTTTTCCACTCTCTCATCCTTCACAGACAATTAACAGAACAAGGCTTCCTAAGATCTTTCCTCCGCGCATCCATTCAAAGCCAATGATATTTCAGTATATCACACGCTAAGCCCCCTTTTCTCTCAATTCCTCCTGATACTATGTCCAAATCCTGGGGCTCGCTGGACCGGGGGAACCTTGAAGTGGGAGGTTTAAGGGACCCTTCTACGGGGGCCCTCTCCGGCAGGAGGTGTGCCTGTGTCAGTGGCGTCCGTCCCTGCATTGATCAGTTCTAATGAGCGCTGGTGGAGCCCAGGCTAATGGTGTTATGTCTGTCTGCTGTTGACTGCCCAACGCAGAGCAGAAGATTACCGGCCCTGGGGGGTTGGTCGCGGTGGCCGCCTGGCCTGCCTGCCTCGGGCCCTGGGGGAGGCCGTGCACTTGAGACGTCACAGTGGCAAATGAAGGAAGCTGTCTGTAGTCTCTGTGTCGGCTCCAGTCACTCTCTTTCTCTCTCTGTCTCTCTGTCTCTCTCTGTACTCTCTCTCCGTCTTTCATTTGCTCTTTTTCTCTCTTTCTCCTTTCCTCTCTGTCTTTTGATCTCACTATTTCTCTTGATTTTGTTTTTCGTCTCACTTTTTAAAATAGAGGTTGAAGAGTATATTGTCTTCTGTGCTCTCTGGCTGCAGCAGTGTTTTTTGACATTTCATAGCAATGTTGCATTTTTCACTGATATGTTAATATTGCACTAAAACAAAGGTAATTGGTAAGTTACTCAGGGGGAACACAATACTCATATCTCTAGGCTACAGATACATCTGGCTGTAAAGAATGACACCAAGTATAGGGAAATTAAAAAGCCCCTAAACGATAGATGGCAAGTTTTACTTCCTGATTTTGTGCCTAACAGCCGCCACCCCACATGTGATATCCTATTTTCTGACTCTGCCCACTCTGTTCTCTCAATGAATTAATCCTGACTGTGCACCAGCTCCGCCTCCCTCAGCTCCGCCTCCCTCAGCACCGCCTCCCCACCTCCACCTCCTCAGCTCCGCCTCCCCACCTCCACCTCCTCAGCTCCGCCTCCCCACCTCCACCTCCCTCAGCTCCGCCTCCCCACCTCCACCTCCCTCAGCTCCGCCTCCCCACCTCCACCTCCTCAGCTGCGCCTCCCCACCTCCACCTCCTCAGCTCTGCCATCCCTCATACTGGACACAATCCTCCTCTGTTTACCCTGCATGCTTCCCTAGTGGCGCTCTAGTCCTTATGTGATGCACTTCTTCAGACCAGAGTGTGTGTCTGTGTGTGTGGAGGACGCTGGCGTTGTGTCCAGACGTCTATAGGTTCGTGCTTACATCTGCCTCCTGCCTCCAGAGGACAGAGGAGAGGCTGTCCTTCGAACGGCGGCCAGCAGGGGGGAGTGAAGTGTCCTTTGGGACCAGTGGTCAGGATGGCTGGTTCAAGAACCTCTGGTGCTCCTCAACACATGTCTGGGAATGTGCAATTATGCAAACACACACTGACAGACACACACACACACACACACACACAAATACACACGTTGTCCCTGCACAGAGAGGAAGCCCAGGAGGCTGGATGGACAGACCTCCCAGTTCAGTGTCCCAGAAGAGGAGCCAGAATCATTCCAGAGGCTATCAGAGGTTAATTAATATGTAATTATACATCAGTTACATTTTGGCTGAACACTGACCCATGAAAAACAACATCAATTACCTTACATGTCGTTCCTCTCTGGACTCTGTACGGTCACAGAGACAGAGATGCTTACTAGGTCTACTCTCCTCTCTTCTCCGTTCCTGTCCTCTCCTGTCCTCTCTTTTCCTTCCTCTCTTCTCCCCTGTCCTCTATTCTCCTCCCCTATCTTCGCTGTTCCTGTCCTCTCCTGTCCTCTCTTCTCCTCCCCTATCTTCTCTCCAGTCCTCTCCTCTCTTCTCTGCTTCCGGTTGCATGTGTATACAGTTGTTCCTGAAGCTATAACAGATACTGTATTAAGATACTTTTGGCATTTGTGAGAAGCAATGCAGCTGCCCAATTTTCTGTAATTTCACTTCACTATAGTAGATCACTACTCTCCTGTTTTGAGTCTTTCTGATACATTATAGTGGATGATTTAATCTTTCTGTTCCACTATAGTAGATGATTTCAATCTTTGCTCCTTGATAGTGAATTACTTCTCTCCTGTTTTCGGTTTTTCCTCTCAACTACCGTGAATGATTTCAGTCTTTCTGTTCCACTATAGCAGATGGTTTCAGTCTTTCTGATGCACTATTAATTAAGGATGATTTCACTGTTTCTGCGGCACTACAGTGGATTATTTCAATCCTCCTGCTGCTCTATCAAGGAAGATATCAGTCTTTCTGCTGCTCTATCAAGGAAGATATCAGTCTTTCTGCTGCTCTATCAAGGAAGATATCAGTCTTTCTGCTGCACTATTGAGGATGATTTCAGTCTTGCACCTGCATTGTCAAGGATGATTTCTATCTTTTTGCTTCATTATCAAGGATGATTTCCGTCATTCTGCTACACTATCATGGATGATTTCTGTCTTTCTGTTGCACTATCGAGGCTGTGTTTCAGTCTTTCTGTTGCACTATCGAGGATGATTTTTGTCTATGTGTTGCATTATCAAGGATGAATTCTGTCTTTCTGCTACACTATTGAGCATGATTTCTTTCTTTCTGCTGCACTATCAAAGATGATATCTGTCTTTCTGCTACACTATTGAGGATGATTTCTATCTTTCTGCTGCACAATCAAGAATGATTTCTGTCTTTCTGCTACACTATCGAGGAGGATTTCTGTCTTTCTGCTACACTATCGAGGATGTGTTTCAGAGGAGGATTTCAGTCTTTGCTGCACTGTGATGAACGACTTAAGTCTTTCTACTTCAGTCTAGTGGATGATTTCTGTCTTATTTTCCTGAGGCTTTGCTGCTTGTTACTCCTAATTGATTTCTTTTCACGTTTCTGTCTCTGCTTGAGTCCCAAACCGTGTGCTTTTTTCTAGACAGGGCATACAAAACTCTGGTCAAAAGTAGTGCGCTACATAGGGAACAGTGTGCCGTTTATGTGGAAGACAGTATTTGTCTCACCGGGGCAGTGGAGTGGTAAACGGCCAGGCCAGGCAGCAACACCCAATGCCTGTGTCATAAATGGCAACCTTCAACCCTATACCCTATACAGTAGTGCACTTAGTGCACAGAGACACAAGGGCGTTGGTAAAAAGTAGTGAACTACTCAGGGAATAGGGTACTATTTGGGCTGCCTCCATGCTCTTCACCAACCATAACCCCAGCAGTTGAACCAAATAGGACTTTAACTCCAGAAAGATGAAATGTTCCCTCTCACGAGGTGGCCTGTCCATCAAGTGTTTCAGAGACATTTATTGAATGAGAGGGGAAAAGGCTGTTACCCTGAAACAGCTTTTTTGTTCAATCTGTACATTGACAAGGGCTTGAAAAACACCAACAGCGCAAGTCCACGTTTGTTTTATTGCGGCGAGATGTCTCTCGTGTGGGTCCCTCTATGTTTTACTCCACGTCCAAAAAGGGAGACAGATATTGTTCTTTCCCCTCACCTCTCACTCACTTTAGAGGACCAGTTAAGGTAAATGAGCAGTGTGTTTCCCATGCGTTCCTATCAGTCCAAAGCGTCTTAATCTTGGACCAGTCATGTTGCATCTCTGTGATAAAGGCTGTCTTTGATTTGTTAAGCGAAGTAAAGGATTTGACCCTGTATGTCTGAAGGACTGTTGGCATTGGGGGTGTTAGGGGGGTGTCTTTGCTCTACTTGCCCCCCATTGACCCCACACTATTTCGGGGTCAGGGCGTCCCAGTGGAATCCTTCAACCCCACACCTCCAGAACCATGATGGATACGGTATCAGACATGACACAGACACCCTCCCACCACCCCCCACTGCTGCCCCCACACGCCCTCTATTCTTACACACACCACACACACACACCCACACATGCGCGCACACACACACACACACACACACACACACAACACACACAACACACACACCACACACACCACACACACACCACACGCACACATATACACCCACACACACACTCTGTACACACAACACCCACACACACACACACACACACACACATACACAGACACACACACACCGACAAACCATTCCAGTCACCCTGATCTGTATCAAGCATTGAAGAACAGCCTTCATGCAACCAGCTGATCAAATACAGAGTCTACATATGTAGATCCCAATCCCTGTATGGTGAGCTTGGTTCCATCATGGGAAACAAGGTGTTGAAAACCATCTGAGTCAGTCTGATTTCACCTTCTGAACTTAGAGCCCAGAATGTGTTTATCTAACAATTAGAGTGTGACACGTCCAGGATATTGATGCTAATCAGATACACAGCCTGTAGCCAATCACAGTTTGAACTGAATTTTTGATGTAAACATGGATTGGTACATACCACTATTACACATACTGCAAATACTAATCATACTACTTCTATTACCAATATTACTAAAACTACTACTACTACTACCACTACTACTACCACTAATATCACTACTACTATTAATACTACTACTACTACTACCACTACTATTACCACTACCACTACTACTACTACTATTTCTACTACTACTACTATTACTACTACTACTACCACTACCACTAGAACTACTGCTACTACTACTACTACCACTACTACTACTATTTCTACTACTACTACTATTACTACTACTACTACCACTACCACTAGAACTACTGCTACTACTACTACCACTACTACTACTATTTCTACTACTACTACTACTTCCGCTTCTAGCACTACCACTATTACTACTAATAATAATAATGATACTTATAGTACTACTACTGTTACTGCTGGTATCTCTCTAGGAGTCTGTGCATAAACCCTGCGTTGCTGCTTGCCCTTTGGGGTTTCAGGTGGGGTATTCGTACAAGCACTCTGTGACACGCACTCTGTGCTGATGTGAAAAGGGCTATGTGAAATAGATTTGATTGATTGATCCTGCCACTACTACCACTACTGCTGCAATTACAACGCCTACTACTACTGTTTGTTTGTGGGCTTATAGATCCTGTGGACGGAACGGTGTGTTCAACACATCTGCAGTGTGTGCAGTGAGTTCGTTGGCTCTCTAAACATATTAAACATTCATAAGCTAGGTGTAACCCCAGGCTCTTAACAGCAACGTCCCTCCCATCCATGTGAACGTGAATGGCCCCAGCAATAAGCAGCTATAGTGCTTAGGATCAGGAGCAGTGATCCCTGCCTTGAGCTAAAACTAGTGGCCCCCAAGACTCGACAGCTGTGCCATTGTAAATGGAGTAAACAGTTAGTGTGCTTCCCAAATGGCATCCTACTCCTTAAGTAGCGTGTTGCATTTGACTCAGTACTATGGGGAACCGGGGGGCCATTTGGAACGCAGTTCTAATGTAATTTGACTGAAAGATTACACTGCTGGTGTGTCCCAATTGGGGAGGGGATGAGACACAAAACACTGAAAGCCGAAGACATATGTATGCGTGTGTTTGTGTGTGTGTGTGTGTTAGCCAATGAGTCTGTGGATGTGTAGCTGTGGATGTGTGTGACTTTGTGCATGTGTCGGTACACATTTGTATGTTTCTAAGTGAAACTGTGTGTGTGTGTGTGTCTACGTGTGTGTGTGTGTTTGTGTGTGTGTGTAACTATACTTGTGAGGAACAGTGAGAACCAGATGTCTGTTTATGGTAACCATGGTAAATCATGCCTGGTATTTTGCCAGTCCTCATTTTTAAGAATTTTTAGGTAAAGCTATGGGTTCTGATGAGTTTTAGACTAAGAGTAATGATCAGAATCAGGGTTAGTGTTAGGGTTTGTTTTTGGGTTCGTGGTTGGAGAAGACAGGATTTTCAATGGAAATACCTTGCTGTCCCAAAAAAGTCCTCAACAAGCAAGAGCAAATGCGTATGTGTGTGTTGTTGTTGTGCATGTACAGTATATGTGTGTGTCTGATTAGTTTGTGTGTGTGTGTATGTATATGTGTGTTAACTTGAGCGTAATATTTAGGTTTATAACTATGAGATAACGATTAACTCTCCCTCCACCTTTCCTGTGACTGCAGACTGTGACATGAGCAGAGGGTCACGGTTTAGCAGATATGCTGTGTGCTTGCTAGGCCGGGCTCTTCCTTTCTAAACAAACAGTGACCTAAAAGCAAACTCTGTTTGTGCGCGGGTGCGTGTGTGGGTGTGTGTGTGTGTGTGTGTGTCTCAGTATGTTTACGCGTTATCTGACATGCTGGCATGGCTTCGTCAACGGGCTACCACAACGCAACATCAGATTTGTCTCCATCATATGATGTTATGCTACGTATGTCAACCGCAGGGGTCAGAGGTCATACACAGAGTGGTTCCACCCCACCTCGGAGGGGTCTAATTCTGGTTGAACCTTGACCCTAAAGGGTAAATGAGGTTTCGGGACTGTGTGACGTCGATTTTCTGACACGGACACTGTTTCCCAAATGGCAGCCTATTTTTTAGGCTGTACACTACTTCTCAGCAGAGCCCTAATGCATTGTATGGGGAGACATCGGGGACAGTGTACAAGGAAGAAGGTGATGGGGCCTGGATAGGACCTCTTGGGACCCCAGAAGCATTCTGGGTATTTTGTCATAATGACCATTCTGTGTATCAGAAATGTCAGCTGGTGTTAGCAGAGGTGCAGGGGGAAAGGGACCCAAACGAAACAATGGAACACTGCGGAGAGTGGAGTTGCGAAGGACACTGCGGAACGGGTGGAACCGTGCAGAACAATGCAGATAATTAAACTGTGCAGAGCACTGCAGATAATTAAACTGTGCAGATCACTGCAGATAATTAAACTGTGCAGAGCACTGCATTGAACTGAATATTCGAGTAATTTAGCAGATGTTCATATCCAGACAAATTGGGGTTTAGTGGCTTGCTCAAAAGCACTACAACTAAAATGTATCCTGTATACAACACTACAAAGAGCTTGGAGTTGTACACAACACTACAAAGAGCTTGGAGTTGTACACAACAATACAGAGAATACAATAATAATAATAAAAACAATGATTATATATATATATATATAATAATTATTTATGTATTTCATACAACACTTTTAACTCAAACCAATTTATAAGTTACAGGCAATTATAGTGAGTTTCATTGTCCACATCAAGAGAACTTGGAGTCTACTTTGTTCCTAAATTGGATAAAATACCTGAGTTACTGAAAGCATCCCCCACAACGTACGTCTTTACTGCTCCAGTGCCCCCATTGGTTCAGTTTGGGTTGTAATGTTAGTGCCTGCTTCTTATTTTACAATGTAGTTGTAATACCGTACTAGACATGGGTATGTACTCTGCTCTGTTCTGCTCCAAGGATGTCCGGGCTCCCTTAATATTGATGTTTTTAAAGAGAAGAGTGGGCGTCAATCACAGAAGTGATCAGCAGTCTTTTCACAGGAACCCGGGCAAAATGATTCACACAAAGAGGTTCAGGACTTCAGTACTGTAACCTCTCCACAGTTGCAGTGCAGATTAACTTATCACCTACTTAAATGGACTGTCAGGCCGAGATGGCAGTGCTTGGCAGGGCGAATTCAAATGCATGTAAATTTCCCCCGTGGCTGACTAGCTGGTAGGCCCTGTAGCGGAGCTGTCATCCGCTGACATGCCGGAAATGCATTAACACGGTTAAAAATACACGCCGACTGGAGAGGCCTCGTGTTTTAATAACATTTTGCGGTGACAATCGACAACAAACGTGTCCCACGGCCGTGGCCTCGTCGCGTTTGTGTCGTGCGGCGGAAAACAGGGGACGCGCAGAAGAGGAGGGACGGCTGCCGCGCGGGCTTATAGCGTTGACGCGCGGGCAGGCAGACAGGCTGCGTTTTGCCAGGTTGCCCCTCCAACAATTAACAATTAGCTGTCAGTGCCCTGCAGAGTTCCCCGGGGGAGGGAGCAGGCAAACTACGCCTTAGAGAGGCAATGTTCCGATAGCCTGGTCTGTCAAGTTCATTTGATCTCACAACAAAGTGATTAAAAACACCAAGGAGAAGAAGGGGCGGCTGCACTCTGCTGATCTCTCTCTCTTTCACTCTCCCTCTTTCCTGTCTCTCTCTCTCTCTCTCTCTCTTTCTCTCTATGTCTGTCTGTCTCTCTCTTTCCCTCCCACTCCCTCCCTCCAGTCTGTCAGTCTGTCTGTCTTGCTCTCTCCCTCCCCTCTTCATGCTCTCTCTCTCTCTCTGTCTCCCTCTCTCTTTCACTCTCCTTCTCTTGCTGCTGTCTCCCTCTCTCCCTTGTTTTGCCTCTCTCTCTCTCTCTCTCTTTGCCTGTCAGCCCTGTCTCTCTCCCTCTCTCCCTCTTGCTCTCCCAGTTTCTCTCTCTCTCCCTCCCTCTCTCTCTCTGTGCCTGTCTGCTCTGTCAGCTAGCAGTCCAACTACTGGAGTTGAGGGGAATGAAGGAAGTAGGCCATCCGTTGATGTGTCTCTGATTTCTGTGTGGCTGTATGCTGTTGTGAACACAGCAGTAGAGTGCAGTCGTATGACTCTGCTTATATAGAGCCTTCAATCAAATGCATTTTCTCACGTTGAAAAATAGCACTTATTACTGCGGTGATGTACGTTGTCTGTGTTGCTAAATGCTAAACAAACCAGAAAATATCTGTGTTTACACAGCTAGTGCCTTGACTTGGAATGCAACTCTTTTCCTATGGGAAACTCTAGAAAAAAAAAAGCCTACGCCCTACTCCTAAGAATCAGGTAATCGTGGATCTGAAATACAGGAAAAACATGTCTTTGCTTGGGCACAGATTGGCTTGACCTCAAACCTCCGCTTTGAAGAACGGTGTAACTAAGCCTTTAAAAATAACCGCGGAAGCGCTAGCTACACCGGATTCTGTGATTCATCCGAACATCATCACAGTATCACCCGAAGACGGGCTGGCACAGAAGATGCGGAGCGGGGCTCTGGGGGGGGGGGGGGGTTGGGGAGCGGGAGACAGGGCGAGGTGGGGTGACACACCTCCCTGTGGCATCGATGTCAAGAGTGACACGGCCAAACCGGCGCCCACATTGTGCTGTTAAAACGGATCTGTCGTTTATTAATCATTCATAAACAAGTGGAGCCCAAGAAGTCAGAAGAGATAAGAGGAGGCGGGGGAGACTGAGTGCTGGCGCCTAAGGCATGCATGTGAGGTACGACTTTGAAGGGAAAGTGAAACACAGTGAAACGCAGGCAGGGAGACCCCCTCTCCAAGTCGGCCCGTCTGGCCCGGCGCGGGTGTGTGTTCCTCTCCCCGCAGGCCTCTGGTCTCTGCCGTCTCCTGGAGGGAGACGATATTACGTTTAAAAACAGGTGAGTCGAGGCTGGCTCACCTGTGCACGGCATCTCGACTGAGAGAGATGCAGCGTCGCACTTTGAAATCGTGGGTGGTTTGAACTGGGACTATTCGATTGGTACACAGCCCCAGTCCGAGTCAAAAGGATGAGGTGCAGGTCCTTCTACACTTTAGATGTAGCAGACTGTTTATAGTGATGCTTGTAGCCACAGGACTTCAACTGAGAGATGCAATGATGGGGTACTTTCTCGAGTGCGTCAGAAAGCAGAGTCATCAGACCAGTTCTTAATTTGAGCCAACATTTTTTCCAGCAGCGATTTTCCACGGATCTGGTGTTTGGTGCACATGGTTCTGTCTTTCTCTATCACTGTGTGCACTTTGCAGTGTAAACACTTGTGTTAAAACCAATCAGAGTTCATGAGGTTGCCTATTCCTGTCGACACCTTTTGCAGAGTCACCACCGCATGTTAAGACTGGGAAAGGGTTCACTGTTCATTGTTCATCGTTTGCGCTTTCGATGTGATTCATGTCGACTTGCTCTTGAAATCTACGGATGCAAAACCAAAATCTGAGGAAACATATTAAAGTATTCATGAAACTGCCGTCACCGCAACCACGTGACAGATGTGAATTGACTTTAAAAACCTTGGCGCGTGGTAAACCGAAAACGCCCAGGGGCCTTGATGCAAATTGTCCCAGCATCATCCGGGGTTGGTGTGGTTGGTGTTAGCCACGGGTTGCCTTGCCTCCTCGCCGGCCAGGTCGATGTCTGAAAACTCAATCCCGGTTGTTGGCTGGTGGAAGCCCACCGGCGCTGCGGAGCACCTGCTGGTTGAGCGAGCAGCATGATAAGAACCAGGACGGCTTGGCGAGACGTGCATCGGACAGAACACCTCTATCTTCAACTCTGCCAGGCCTGCTGAGACTTTCTGTGATGAGACAAGGGCATAAGCGCGAATTAGACTCCACAGAATCTTGTCAACAGTTAAAAATCAAAAGGGTGCCTCTGGTTTGACGTCTTCACAGCACCACAGTGAGACCCGATTATTCCTGCACATGGACTGACCTAAAGGTGCCATGACATCGACTTCAAGTTTGATTAGGGATTTGGAGAAGTGGTTTTCCCACACGCTCCGAGTCCACATATTGTCTGTATGTCCTGTTAATCGTCTGTCCGTAGACAGAATCCTGGGTATCATTTGTCTGTGTATGTTGTCTATTTATTTTTCCTGATGTATTTTCTATTCATCTACTTTGTGTTTTTCCTGTTAACTGTCTGTCTGTATTTCCTGTTTATCATCTTCCTTTTTATTTTGGCAGCATATTTAATGTTTATTTATTTGGAAATACAAAAAAAAAAATATTTATTGAAAAGAAAAGGAATAACATCACATCCCTTTCTGGTCATTAAAGGTGACCAAGTGTTGGATTTTGGTAAAACTCTGGTCAAGTCCCATGTCACTTTGGCACAGGCATGTCGATTCAGAGATCTTTTGATTAGAGGATGCAGCCTGTGCGCTAACACAATCAACCCCCCCCCCCCACTATAATCACGCCACGTACGGCGAATTTCAAAGTTACTGACGGTGTAAGATCCTATTCACCGGTTCCTCACCTCATCGGTCGCTCTTTCAAAATAACAATGGGTTCCCAAATTGCATTATGCATGGTGGAGAAAACTTAATTTCCACCTCGCCTCCATCAACCTGTCAAAAGGCTGACAATTAAAACAGATTCCTTTTAAACATTAATGAGACGCCGAGGAGACACAGTCGTTCTTCAGGGGGAACAAAAGGAAACACAACTCCGACTCGGTCCTTCATGAAAGACGCCTGGCGCAGTTATGGGCTCGCTCATCATTAGACACTAAAGTAAAGTCTCCCCATGCAAATTATATTATAATACAGCACATTTCTTAAACACGTCAGTGTGTTATATATAATTTATCATTTCTTATGCCCTTAGAATTAATATTTTATGATTTTTTCAAACTGAGGAATAATTCTCATAATTCATTGTCTGGGATGCAAATGAATGACAGGTGTGTGTCTCGTTGCAGGGATTTGCCCGATCCCCCCCCCCCCCCCGCCCCTTCACACAAAACGCCTTTGAAGTTCCTTTTCTGAGTTCTCAACTTGATCACCAGGAGAGAAGGCCAGATCTCACACAGGCACATTACGTGTTTCTGAGGTAGGTGTGAAACTTCCTAACCATTTGAACAGATGTGCCATATTAGAAAGAAAATAATCCAAAGGTTGTGAGTATAATTGTTACCTATTTGGAACAATTGTTACCTATTTGGAACTATGGTGTTATTTGGGTTAACTGGTGGCATCGTTCCAAAGGCAGCATAAAACAATATTACTGGCGATGGAAGTGAGATATAAGGACTCCGCTACAAGAAAGCACTATAACAAGCCTCAGCGATCTAGTGGTCTGCTGCAGTATTTCAGTACGGTTGGCTGGAGAGTCTGAGTGAGTGTCCATTATTTTCATCCATGCGTATATTTATGTGTGTGTGTGGCCGCTCCATCCTCAGTTCAGCCTCCATCCGTCCGACCGCTGGAGGAGGATAAATGGAGGAGGGAGTGCTGGCAGGTCAGAGAAGTGGACGTGATGATGGTGATGGACAGAAGGCGAGCAGGCCTTGGACTGGCCGGGTAAATGGGAACTGATTGAGGAAGTGCATGACTGACTGCCTGACTGATTGGCTTCAGCCCGGCCCTCTGCCAGGTTCTTCCTTTATTCCATCCTGCTCGTTCTTTTTTCTCATTTATTTATTTGCTGGTGAGGTTCTTTGTCAAGGCTTTGCCACTCAAACCGACTGGACCTTGAGGGGGCTGGAGAAAAACCTAACATGGGTCACCAATTCTCTCCAGACCTACAAAGATAGATAGACCTATAAAAATAGCTAGATAGCAAAGCACAGTTTTTGGTGGATTACATTTAAATGAATACAAATAATGTTCGGAAAAATACCGGTCCTGCAGAGTTGAAATAGCAGTTTATTGCAACATCACAAAACGTTAAATAAATTAAAAGTTAATGTCCATGTCATGACCTGTCTTTAATGTTTACACACAGATTGTGAGCCTTCATTTTGGCGCCTTCAAGGGTCAATAAAAATAGATGGGACAGGTTTTGCCAAGTTCTGTAATTTATTCATATTAGCGAGCCAGGAGGCCATGACTGCACAGTCCAATAGTAGCGTAGATAACTGTTGGTTCATTTTCCACACGGTAAGCCCTGATTGTTTACCACTGTTAGTTTGCCTGACATGTGGCCTTGCCCGTTAGAAGAGGCCGCGGTTGCTTCTTACCGGGTCTTCTGTTGTCTTCTCTTAAATTCTAATTCATCTCTTTTTCTCCATTCTCTCTTTCATTTCTTCTCTCATTTTTCTTTTTCTCTCCCTTTGTCTTTCATTCTCTCCTTTTCTTCCTATCTACCAATCTGTCTCATTCTCTCTCTCTCTCTCTCTCTCTGTGTAGTAAAGGGATATACAATACATCAGAGAAGATAACAAGAGGAGTTCAGAGACCCAGGGGCAACACATTGTTTCTGGCGCCTGACAATTTGGGGTTCAGCACGGGGCTTGCTTTGGGGTGTCGCCAGCGGACAGTGTCTGAGGAGCTGGACCGGAGGAGCGAAGAGCCAGCATATCGTGTCAGAGGAGCTGGACCGGAGGAGCGAGGAGTCAGCAGACAGTGTCAGAGGAGCCGGACCGGAGGAGCGAGGAGTCAGCATGCTCCCCACAGTGCCCGGTGCTTTCACCCCCTCCTGCTCCGACAGTCCTGCCGGGTACCCGCCCGTGCCCGCTCTCCCGGCCTCGCTACGGTCCCCCTCTCTCTGACGCCTCAGCCCTGCCCGGCTAAACAGATGGGACGGCGGGAGAAATGAATAATTAGCCTCTGCACCAGTGGGTCCAAGCTAATACTCTAAACCAGGTATGACATGGGGCCCCCTCCAGGGACCCTACAAATGTCATGACGGTAGATGAGAGTTCTTCAGACGGCTCTTGTCAGGAGCAAACAAGAGAAAGGTTTTAACTCTTCGAAGAGTCACTGGTGTGACTGCCAGCTTTGTCCCTGAGGTTGCATTTTGTTAACTACAGAATGCCCATGTCCTCTCCTCACTCTTTCCTCGCGGTGGCACAGTAATGACCAGAAGTCCTAGGTATCCCAGAAGACTTTACTTGGTACTCCCTTCCAAACAATTTCTTATTCAACCTCTCTCCCCATCTAAAAAAATAAATAAAAAAATAAATTAAATCACCACTTCTCCACCTCCAGTTTTACATCCCTCCATCAGCGGCATACAGCACACCATACATCTATTTCAGAAAGCATTACTGTGGGAATACCACACGTCCCTCTGCAGAGAGAATCTGTTCTCCTATATGGAGATGGTATACTGCATCTTTTCGCTCCCTGTCGCCTGACCTGAGCGGTCCTTCAGATTCCAATAGAAGCTGTCACAGAGGACCTGCGCTTCCTGGGAAGCCGAGACAAAATGGCTCATAAAGGGGAGAGTAAAGCCATTTGTGTCTATTAGGGGGGAAAAGTTTCCGGCGAGCCAGTCTTCCTGCTGCTTTTCGGGAACATTGGTTGTCACCGAGGCAGAGTCCCAGGAGTTTCCCGACCTCCCCACCTAAGCCACGCTTGTTAGTGTTATTATCTCCTCTCCGTACACCTTGCATTGTTGCCATGCTATCCTTGTCCTCACCAATCTGACAGGGGGGAGAGGAGAGAGTTAATTTGAGAAACTTTCATATTTCTTCCTCTTAGTAATAAATTAGTCAGGGATTTGACTGTAATACTGAAGAATTTAAATTATTCCGGCCCATTTCGAAAAAAGAAAATCCATCCCGGACACTTCTTTTGATCCCGTTTTCATGTCATTTAATGGATTTTTATATTTTGTGATCAACTCTTAAGTTCTACTGTCCATACCGTTCCTTTAAGACACTTTCAAGAACATGATAATTACACCATATCTGCTGCTATGGGTCAACATATTTTCTGCATTATTTTTCGAAATAATAAAAAGGAAAATCCTCCAATTGTGCTTTCTGGCTGTGATAATACTGTTTTCCTGAGGAGATAGTTGTGAGCCTTTAACAAGCTCACCATCTTCAGAGAAATCACTTGCTGCTGGACATCATCATGTCAAACAGGACCAAAATATAGGCTATCAAATCAAAATGCCTTGTTATGAAAAATTGTAATTTGTTGTGTATAATTAGTCCCGTCTCTCATAATGGAGTCTTGATCGCCTTCATTTGCTATGCACAAGTACTGTAAGTAGCCGACAGTATACACCTTACATACTGAAATTACAAAATAGTGGTAGACAATATATACCGTAACGACAGAATAGTGGTAGACAATATATACTGTATTGACAGAATAGTGGTAGACAATATATACCGTAATGACAGAATAGTGGTAGACAATATATACCGTAATGACAGAGTAGTGGCAGACAATATATACCGTAATGACAGAATAGTAATAGACAATATACTGTTTTGACAGAATGCATAAAATCTACATAATGTTTACATACATTTCCATCGAACGTAACGAGCATATGTGATAATGGTTAGAATACACATTATTTAGTAAACCTATTTCATGTGGGTCTTTCTTCATTTAAACTAGAAGCATATATGAACAGGTTAGGTAAACATTTTATGATATAAGAATTAAAACCAGGCAACTGTCAGAAACAGACAGCTCAAATCAGTAGAAGCCAAGTCATTTAAGACCCGAATGCTCTTTAATGAAAACCACCTATTCTGCCTTCAAGTGGATATTTAGAGATTGTGGAAATGAGGCATTTTATTGACCACCACAGTTAGGTGAAGCTGTGGATGTTATGTTTAAGCATCTGCGCACAAAAGGAAGTGGCACTGTAGCATTAGCAATATTGTTAGCTGGTGTAAGCGACTGAAAGTCTGTGAAAATCGCTAACATGCTAGTTCTCCTCACAGACTTCCATTGATTGTGCTGATTGTAGCTTCACGAAACAACCTCTTATACTTCCTCCACGCAGAGATGGCACCACTGCACAAATTGGGATGGATTGCAAAAGCTCCGACATCCCATTAACTTGACACAGATGATGGTGACGAGAGCGGTCTACGACAGGGCCTCAAAAAACATTTAGGACGGCTTCCTGAGTCACATTTTCCACGTTGTGTTCCAGGGCATGCAGCTATTACCTTTGGTCTGCTCTGCTCCTCGTCGCCGCTGCTCTCCGGTAGGAAGCGTCCTGAGACCGCAGGGGATGGATGACCTGTCATCAGGCGATACAGTTATTCTCCCCTCCTCTCCGGATCTCGCAATGAGCTGTAATGGACTGGAAGGTTAGCCCGAGAATTCAAAGAGTTTTCAGGAAAAGAGAGGCAGCGTGGCAAATGACTTTTTCTCTACACGGTACTCTAGTTTTGAGGAAATCGCATCAGGCTCTGGTTGTTATGAAACAGTGGACTTTGTAAGGGATGTAGGGTGTGACTACGGGCAGTGCTACTGGCCAGGGATCAGTCACAACCTCAGCTAACCCCACTGAAGGTTTTGTCACTGAAATTTAGAGATTGTTCATCCATAATATCTCTTTCAGTTTTTATAGTTAACTTTGCTATGGAAACACACTGGATACCAAAAAAAGGGCAGATGTTACGGGTTCAGGATCACAACGTCCTTCACAACCGATAAGCCAATTGTCCACAGTCCACTAGAACAAATTGTCTGGAAAACAGAATTAAATCACTTGTAACAAGCGGGAAACGGGGACATATTTTCGACCACCAGGGCGTTTCATATTTTACCGTGGCCTATTTTTGGTAGAGACCCCACTCCTCGTTCCCCAAACAATCAGGGCATGTTCTGTCCCATTAGCAGTTTCATGGTTAATAGGGTGGCATCCATTATCATTAGCAACATCTCCTCAGCCTCTCAGGTACATGTTAGAGCTTGGGTCTGGTCCAGGGCTGGCTTTGTCTCCCAGGACCACCAAGGGGATCGGAGGGGGCTTCACACACACATACACACACACGCACGCACACACACACACATCCACGTGCGCACACACAAACATACACCCGTGCAAACACGCTCCGCTGCAGCCAAAGGCTGGTTGGATGAGGAACACCTGCTCCAGGGGTCTTGAGACGGACCAGCACCATCCTTCACATCTCATGCAACACTTGTTCTGTCAGAATCCGAGAGGCTGAATGTCGAGCTTGCCACCGTCCCCAGCAGGTCCTAGCCAGCCAGACATGGTCTGACTTTGGATTAAACTCCCCTCGCCCTCCTCCCCTAACCTCTCGTCCTCCCACCCCTCCAAACCATCGCCCCCTCCCCCTTTAACACAACACCCAACACCACCCCCCCCCACCCCCTTTCATCAAGACCACCCAGCCCGCCTCTCCCCCCACTCGGCATACTGCCCCGGCCTCGGTGCCACTCCGAAGGGGACAATGAGCTGGTGGTTGTGGGGAGAGGAGTGGAGGCTCCATCCGAGCGTGGCGGAGAGGGGGCCACGCCTGGACCCCCTCAGAGGGCCTGTCCTGTCCAGTGTCACTCTCACCGCGCTATCCTCCAGCGCTCCCGGACCCGTGCCGTCCTCCGCCAGCATCACCTTACATTATGAATGAGATTGCATTTCATTTACAGCACTGTGAGTGAGTCCCCCTGTCGTGACAGGGCACCGAGGTCTGGGCAGTAAGACGTTGTGACAGGCGCTGGACACAGAAGCTAAAGCCGTCTCTGAAAAGAAAAATACATCTTAAAAGCCAGACACTGATCGCCGTAAATGAGCCAGTCCCAAAACGTGACTAGAAATTTCCTCTCAACTCGTTTAGTCTCCTATTTAGAATTGTAAAGAGCTCTGAGACGCACATCAGATATATTTTAGAAATATTGTATTGAACCACTGTTTACAAGGGCCCTGAAGAAAATTGCCAAGGGATGAAGATCGTGGCCAGTTAAGATGAAAGGATGACCTTTGAACTGTCTTATTCACCAGAAGATCAAATGTATAAGAAAAGAAACCCCTTCACATGAACATGAGAAAATGCATGGTGGTGACAGATGATAATGTTAAATCAAAAGTGACCATTCTTGCAAAGGTCAGTTTGCCATTTGAAGTAGTATACCGTACTGCAGCTAAATAGAGAAAATGCTGTATAATACATACTACAAACAGAGAAAACTGTCAAATGTTAAAATACTTTATTTCATTTGAATTTATACACATTTTCTTCAAGAAACTACTTGAGTATGTTGCCTATTTGTACAAAAATGAATGGCTCATTCTTTATCATGTTTACATCGAGACAGCGTTGTAATGATGCCTTACTATATTCCTAAAATGATCTTTAGTCCACAATTATTACTGCAGATTAGGAGAATACATTGGGAAGTTAAAATGAACCAATTATATAAATTGGAATGAAGGCCTTAAAGGATTTTCTGCATGACATTTATAGAATTTAATGGCTCAATACTGCCAATAGAAAAAACGAACTTACAGCAGCTCAGGTTTAATCCTTCTAATCCAATATAACTAACACATGCTATTAAAGTGATTAACAATAAACAGATAATGTCTGTTAAACTATGTATTTTTTTTCTTTCTTCTTTTGAATACATTTCAAAACATGTTTCTCACGGCAGAAAACATCATGCTGAGTTTATTCTTGTTAAGCATATCTGGCCTGTACTCCTACCGACCAGCCAGGACCAGATCTGAGCTCCTGCTTACAGTGGCAAACTTCCTAATTACGTTTCTATCGCCTGAAGTCATATTTTTCAAGAGTTATTTTCTGTATTCAGTGGAACACCAATTAGCGTTGGAAGCCTCATGAACATCCCATAATGATCCCACTCAGCCCGTGTGGAAAGCAAATACCACGACAGCGTACATAACACACTCTCTCACACAGGCACACAAAAACACATGCAGCAATAAGGAGATTATTTCCCTTCTTCTTTCTGCCACAGCCAGCTGGCTCTGAAATGTCATAAAACCAAAATAATGGAGAGGAATAGCAGAAGCAGGGCACAGAAAGACGAGCTCTCCATCCACAGTATCTGTACACGCCATAAGACGTCCAGTCGTGAGTGGGGAGAGTGAAAAGAAAAAACTAGACATTTTACACGGTCAAGACTTGGACTGGGCGAGGGGGAATGCTGGTGAAGGGTGGAGCCGGCCAGCTTGGCTGCATCGTGCGTAATGACTGAGACTGAACATTCGAACATGAACAAGCTTGAATTGAAAGGATTACTGCTGATCGGAGTGTTATATCCTTTGGTTCTAACACTGTTTGGCATGTTCATGTGTGGGGCACCCCAGCCAACCGTCTCTGTCTGCCAACAGTGTGGCGTGGCGGAGCTATTTGAAACAGAAAGATCTGGACCCATTTTCTTCTTATCACTTCCTCAATACGGCTTCTGTCCGTCATGCTCTTCACAGCCATTCAAGGCCTTCTCAAGTGACGTGCTATTTCTTTCCGGCAGCTTTAATGTCCGTAAATCCAACCTGTGCAACTGTTCGGTGAAGATGTTAATAATTTTAAGGTTCAAAGTCGGCTATGAAACCCCCAACACCAGAGCTTGTTGGATGTCAAATGAATTACACGTCAGCTAACCCCAGACACCTTCCAATGCAGAACAAGATGTACAGGAGGAACCAGCCAGACTCATACAGTTAAACAGTCATAAGCTGTATACTGCAACATTCCCCACTGAATGCATAACGCCCCCTTAATGTTAGTGAGAACATTCACTGGTAGCTAACTGGGTCAGCGGGTTACTGTCCACCAGACAGTGGTTGCAGAGTGCTGCTGAGCGCTGCTTCATATTCCGCCTGTGTCCTCGTGGCTGGGCTCCGGTGGATACGACGGTCAGCCGGACATCCAACCAGCCGACCAAACTTCCACTCGGTCAGTCAGCAGGCCAGCAAACCAGCCAGCCAGATGCCAACTAGCCAGCAAAGAACCCATTCAGCCAGCTAGTCAACAAGCCAGCCAGCCAGCGAGCCAATCAGTTAATCAGCCAGCCAGTCAGTAAGCCAGCCAGCCAATTAGCCAGTCAGCCAGACAGGCAGACATCCAACTATCCAGCATAACAGCCAGTCAGCCAGTCAGTCAGCCAAGCCAGCCAAACAAACATAAAGGAGGTAGTTCCCCTGCTGGGGTTCCCCTGCTCTAATATCACCCAAAACATCACCTCACACACACACGCACGCAAGTACTGCATGCACGCACACACACACACACACACACACGCCACAGGGCCGTTAGCCTGCCACTGACACAGAGCAGTACAGAGGAACCATCTCCACCTTATCATTTCCTCTGATACGAGACCTTGAAGGGGGCCAACAGAGGCACTATGTGTCGCTCCCAAACTGCACCCCATTCACTATCTGGCATACTACTTTCAACCAGGGCCCTGTGAGGGAAAGGGCGTAGTTTGTGACGACGACCTAAGACTTGTCGGGTAATGTGTTGGAGAAGGCACTGGGCTCTCCACAGTGCCACTAGATCTAACGCCATAGAAGTGGCAGAAGCACCGCCCCCAGGATAACAAGGCCTTGGAAGCACATGAAGAGGTTCTTCTGATGTCCAGGGTGACTCTGGACACCAAAATACAACCACACGCCGCAGCATGGAGGAGTGGGGAATCTTAGCGTCTCTTCTCAGCGCTAGACAGTGGATGCCTCCGAGGGGAGGGAGGTCAATGGTCGTAAAACGCTCTCGTCTCTCATCCCCACACTCCACAACACCACCACCGCCACCACCTACGCACAGAAAAATCGCTCCCCGCCAGCGCCGTCCGTTGCTCACAGCGGAAGTGGGAACATTAAAGAGGAGAAATCGGAGGCTCGTCCTGAACCGAGAAATGAGCGGCAGTCTCACCTGACACGCGGGTGGAGAGGAGTCATCTCCGAGCACCAAAACCAAACCATGGCTTCTGACGGAGGCGAACACATTTGGCCGCTGAAAGAGTTCCGGTGATTAACTCCTGCTGACGCTGCCCTTCGGCTGCCGGCCCAGTTCTGTGGCTGCGCTCCTGTCTTTTTTTTAGGGCACAGAGCATTCATCGCAGCGCCACTGGGGCTCTGGTTGGAACTGGTGCACTGCAGCGTGGTGCCGTTGAGGAAGCACACAAACTGCTCTAGAAACAAGTAACAAGTTGAGGGAAATTAGCATTAAAGACACGTCGGCCTGACCGGGCTTGTTCCCAGGGATTAGGTCTGCCTTCGATAAATCCTCAGTCCTGTTTGCAACCGAAAACAAGCGAGAGGAACGAAGCTGTCTCCCCCGATTGGCTCTTAGCTTGAGGGGAGTTCACTTACCCACGCACCTCGGTCCCAGCCATGCTGCTATTCTTAATATTAAACCTCATCTGAGGCACGTTTAGGCACGGACGCCTCGTTCCCATTATGTTGCTTTCTGGAGGAGGTTCCTCTAATTCGATCCTGGCGAGACACAGGGGCGGTGGGGTCACAGGGAACCAGGCCAGGGTACGTTTCTCCACACATCATGAAGTGATCAGTGCCGTGAGCTTGAATGGACCTGACAGTTCTGTGTACAGTAAGACCCCCCTTCTCTGTCTCCAGCTCAACACCATTTCTTTCTGCTCACGGGACGACCTATGTCGACCTTTACCCTCAGTTCCTGTTCTTTACAGAAAACTGGAACAATGGATATTTAAACTTTGTGAAGAACCGACAAGCTTTTATTGTCTCCAGTATTTGAGCGTAATTTCTGCTGCCGTATAATGAACATATCCGACACGATGTATATGATATGGTGTCTGAACATCCAGACTCCTGAATTCAAGAAAATACAAAAATCAATTCTTTTTCTGAGATAGCTGTTCCTTCTTTTTATCTTTTTTTCATGAACCATATGAAATACGGACATCCATTCTCAAGCTGTACAGTATATCAGTGAGAATTGGCGAAATTGACGTGCAGAGTTGAAGAGTTGGTAAAAAAAAAGAAAGAAAAATAAGATATTTCTCTGCCTGGGGGTGGCTCTGGGGAGTAACTTTCTTTAAATCTAAAGAAACAGCATCGATATCAGCATCTGGGGCATGGTCCACCTCCTCCCAACGCTCCTCCCAACGCTCAATACACTATACTAAATCCCTCTCTCAATTGCTTCCTTTCTATCATATTTTCTCTATCGCCGTTTCTGTCTCGCTTTCTCTCAAACACTTCCTTTTTTTCGCGCCCTTTCTCCCTCTGTCCCGCACAACTTAGTGGTCAGAAAATTAGGCCAGTCACCGAAAGGTCACTGGTTCAAATTCCAGACACCCGAAAACGGAAAAATCTGTCGGTGTGCCCTTGGGCAAGACACTTAACCCGAATTGCTCCTGTAAGGCTCCCTGGACAAGAATGTACATAAAATATAGGTTACTGTAGAACATCTGTTCCACCTAGAGCTAGTTAATGTTATAATGCAATATTTCCATTCCAACCAGTCAATAAAGAGTAGATACCGGGGTAGAAAGGTAAAATGCATGTGTAGATGACTTAAAAGTTGCGAATGTACACAGTAGGTCGATCTCAGCTTAGTGAACAATTTGATGGAAACCAAAATCCATTGGGGGTGTGTCAAAACATTTCATGGGGTCAAAGGCAACACCTCAGGACACCTGATAGCTACATAAATACCCATGAGGGAAGTGGGAGTTAGCCCAATTCATCCTGCCTTGTCCCCGTACCCCAATCCCTCGGCACCCCCCACCCCCCCCTCAGCCCCTCTGCGCCCGACTGCCTCCATGTCAGCATTCACATGTCAAACCCTCTCTGTGCTTCCCCAGGAAGAGCAACAGGAACAATGGCCGTGACCTTTGAGTTGTGTCCATGGGTTACCGCTTGTACTGTTGGCCCGGGGCGACCTCAGCCTTGACCTCTGGGGGATGACGGCTGATGTGAAGGACCATTGGACCTTCTGACCTCCAGGTAGAAGGGGAGAAGCTGAAAATGTGCCATGGGGAATGAGGTGCTGGGAGGGGGAAAAACTGAAATGTGATGTGTGTGTGTATGATGTGTATTTGTGTTTGTGTGTTCAGGGGGGTGTTATTTGAACCTCAGAATGTTGAACCAAGTTTTGTCTTGCAACAGAGGAAGAGGTGAAGGATCTAGGCTGTGACGTTACTATGAATCCTGGGAGAAACTGTCAATGTAAACTTTTTGATGTATCTTGTGGAGACACGTTTTTTTGTATTTTTTTTAAAGTGTTTTAAAGGACAAAATTTCACCCTGAGTAAATAGGAGACAGAAACACAATTTGGATTTCCTCATGGGTGGCAAATGTTCTTATTTATATGGAAAGCTTTTATTCACTGTCTTTTGTTTTGATGGACACATATTAAAGACTTTTTTTGACCCAATGACTCCGTCCCTGGGGTTCCTCGACAGGAAAGCTGGGAAATATATACATATTTTTTTCAAGTGATGAAGGGATTCTTCCATGTGTGGATTTGTGGATTGTTTTTGGCATGATAAAGGCACAAAACTGTTGTATTGAAAGGTTTTGCTCAGGCACACACACGTACACACACACACATGTACACAAACACACACCCACACACCTACAGAACCATGTGATCCAAACATCTAGCTGAGTCGTGCGTTCTGCTGTGCATCCAGAAAGTTCTCCTGCGAGCCCCTCCCCCTTGAGGCTAACAGAGCCAGGAAGGAGGGGAAGCCGAGCAGCGAGGAGCACCTGGTCATCCCAACACCTCAGGTGACCATATGGGCTGGAGACACGACCACCTGGGGCAGGGACACTGACCCACCTGAGAAATGAGTGCTCATACACACAGTCAAACACACACGCGCGGACCCACCTGGGCAATCCCACAGACACCATGTGGACGGAGGGCCGTATGGACGGAGGGCCGTGGCTGGCGACACGGAGACAAACACGGCCGGCACCTGGGCGTTGTGTGCTCCCAGACCCCAGGTGACCACGTGGACAGGAGGGGAGAGAGTGGGAGGACGCTGGGCCCTCGGGCACACCTGAGACTATGGAGAGGTAGCTTCAGACAGATGGCAGCACAAAGCAGAGAGAGAGAGAAAGGGAGAGAGAAAGGGAGAGAGAAAGAGGGCGTGTGAGAGAGGGGGATGAAGAGGGTTTGCGAGGGCCTTCATAAACCTAGGTGTTTGCGAGCTCCAAATGATGGTAACGATGGACGGCTGAATGAATTTTAAATTAAGGACATTTGGGGCAATCATTTCAGAGTGAATTCATTCATGCATATTGCTGTTTGTGTAAGCGAATGAAAATATTGTGTTTGTTACTGCAGGCAAACGGTATCACAACCATACGTATGTAATGCGTGAAAGCTGTCACAGAAACAAGTACATTTGCAATGCAAACATGGCAGAAGAATGTCAACTAAAAACTTTAAGGCAACTACAATTTGGAAACAGACTTTGGACTATTTGGACTCAAATCATAAGTCACAAGTCCAATCAACTTACATTATGTTGCTCAGCTGCTTTTTATCATCATAGGTACTAATAATTTTATATTATAAAGACTCACAGCTGCATAAACAATGTTGAATAATAAAAAATGACAATTATTGTTTGAGTCCTTGAGTTAGGTTATTAGACTGAGATACTACTGTACATTGTTGCAATGCCTAATTATCATAATGTTTTGGCCATGTTATATATATCCACAACTACCTTCACAGGACGCACAAAACCTTCACAGGACGCACCAAACTTTCACAGGACGCACAAAATCTTCACAGGACCAAGTCCCAATTGAACGCAATGAACGTCTTCATCTCTACACTCGGTGTAGTGATGAAGACAAATGCAGTATCACCTTCATGTTTGTGTCTTTTCCTTCTTTACGTTTAGTATTTCATTTTCAGATTGCGAAAACTTCATGACGAAGCTTTCTTAAAAAGCTATTATTGTCAGGGGCCTGCTGTCCTCGCCAACTCCTGTCCCAGCGTTTACAGTGTTAATATGGAGGTGGTCATTCGTTCCAGATTCCTCCTTTGTTCTTGCTTGTAGGGAGGGCACGCTAGCTGTGATGCTGACTGTGGAAGTCAGCCTGTTTGTATGTCTCTGTGTGGGAGCGAGTGAACTGATTTTTTGGGGATCAGGTTATTGCGAGTAAGTGTGTGTGCGTGTGTGTGTGTGTGTGCATGTAGGGATTTGATTTGTGTGTGTGTTTTCTTGATTTGACTCCATTCCTCATTCTGAATACCTCCTGAAAGCAAACACAAACACAGTCATTAACACACAGTCAGACAAACAATCTCACACACATGCACACACACACACACACACAAACACACATTCACATATGTTAAATTAGCTAAAATGGGGACACCAAAGTTGACTTTGCTTGAAGAAATTAATAAATAATATTTTCTGTAATCCTAACCTTACCTTCAACCTAACAATACACCTAAACTCAACCTAGCCCTTATACCTGATCCTAAACCTAACCGCTAATGCCTAACCCAAATTCTAACACTTCCTCCTTATTTTAACACTTCCTCCGTATTTTAACACTTCCTCCTTATTTTAACACTTCCTCCGTATTTTAACACTTCCTCCATATTTTAACACTTCCTCCTTATTTTAACACTTCCTTCGTATTTTAACACTTCCTCCGTATTTTAACACTTCCTCCATATTTTAACACTTCCTCCATATTTTAACACTTCCTCCGTATTTTAACACTTCCTCCATATTTTAACACTTCCTCCGTATTTTAACACTTCCTCCGTATTTTAACACTTCCTCCATATTTTAACACTTCCTCCGTATTTTAACACTTCCTCCGTATTTTAACACTTCCTCCATATTTTAACACTTCCTCCGTATTTTAACACAATCGATACATGAAAAGTCCCCCTCAGTCAGTTTTTGATTTAATCAATGTTTGTGGACGTATTTGTACACACACATACACAGGCGTAAATTCACATATGGACACACACACACATACCCACACACACACACACAAAGCAGACTGCCAATTGCTGCGACATTCATTTTTGATTTAAAGTAATAAACATTTGCTGATTAAAGTAATTATTTCCAATGTTTTGGACTCCTGGCTGAAGCATATGCTCTGTGTTCCTGGTGTTGTCTCCACACAGCCATCAGTACACAAGCAATGTACCACCACATCATCACTGTACCATCACATTGTCACTGTACCATCACATTGTCACTGTACCACCACACCAACACTGTACCACCACATTCACACAGCACTCCACATACAGAACGGTCCCTGCTGTAAGACAGAACCAGCACTCCACCTACAGAACGATCCCTGCTATAAGACAGAACCAGCACTCCACCTACAGAACGGTCCCTGCTATAAGACAGAACCAGCACTCCACATACAGAACGGTCCCTGCTGTAAGACAGAACCAGCACTCCACCTACAGAACGGTCCCTGCTGTAAGACAGAACCAGCACTCCACATACAGAACGGTCCCTGCTGTAAGACAGAACCAGCACTCCACCTACAGAACGGTCCCTGCTGTAAGACAGAACCAGCACTCCACATACAGAACGGTCCCTGCTGTAAGACAGAACCAGCACTCCACCTACAGAATGGTCCCTGCTATAAGACAGAACCAGCACTCCACATACAGAACGGTCCCTGCTGTAAGACAGAACCAGCACTCCACCTACAGAACGGTCGCTGCTGTAAGACAGAACCAGCACTCCACCTACAGAACGGACCCTGCTATAAGACAGAACCAGCACTCCACCTACAGAACGGTCCCTGCTATAAGACAGAACCAGCACTCCACCTACAGAACGGTCCCTGCTGTAAAACACCACCAGCAGATAGATCCACAGGCGGCCCTAACGTTGGCACAACCAGACCGTCATACGGGTCTACTTTGAAGAGCTGTAGGAGGTCCTGAGGCTAACGTTCGCGGTGCTCCAGTCCGGTTCTGACATTTGGGGATCAGGTCGTTATTTAGCGAGAGGCGCATTTAACGTAATGGCTCGATGACTAAAATGTGACACACGGCAAAAGAACCCCGCTGTTCACAGCAGGGCAAGACGGCCGTCATCACTCACTGTGTTTGCCGTGTTCTGAGGCGCAGGTGTGTCATGTGACCGTGGGGCCTCATTGCCCGGGGGACCTTGTGGAGTGTGTGTTCTGTGTGCATATGTGTGCATGTATATGTGTGCGTGTGTGTGGGTGTGCATGTGTGTGCATGTGTGTGTGCATCAGGTGGGGCTTCAGCAGTTCATTGAACACAGGCAGCCTGGACATGTTCTAACCTGAACAGCAGGAGGACAGCAACTAATGAACCAAACGGACATCTGTCACCTAAATTGTCAGCAGTGCTTCCTCCTCTACGTCTTTTCCTTCCTTCCTGTCTCTCTCTCTCTCTGTCTTATCCTTTCTCTCTCACTATGTCCCTTCTCTCTCTGTGTCTCTGCTCCCCTCTCTCTCTCTCTTTCGCTTTCTGTCTCTGCGCCTCTTCCTTTGTGTCACTTCCGTCTGAGGTACGCCTGGTGTGTTTCCGGCACACACTCTCCCCCATTTCATTATTAAAGAACACAGAGGCATTAAACACCCATAGTGACGGTGACACAGCACGCCCCCCAGAACTCTGCAGGTTTACCTGGCGAGGGACTTCACACGCCCGGCCCCCCGAAAAAAACAGAATAAATAATGTCTTCAACTGGGGCCTCCAGTCTGCCAGACACATCAGAGGCAATCTGCAGGCCACTTGCAGGTCTACTTCATCTGAAATATTATCAATGGGCTTGTCAACCGGAGTCCTAACCTCCTTTTGTTATTTTCGGCTGTGCCCCCCCCCCCCCCCCGGGTGCCCCTCCCACCTCCCGTTCCCCCCTCTGGACCAGCAACAGGATGTTGTACACCTGTTTAGCTTTGGGCTTGGACTGGCACGACTTGGAGCCCTGGGTGTCGGAGCGCTGGCATTGGTCTGGCGGCCCTCCGTGCCTGCCCCGCCCTGGCGTATAAGTCAGGATGTCAGATGATGGCTGTTGTATCTGCAGCTGTTGCGTAAGAACAGTGCCGGGGGCTGAGCAGTTCCTGCGGTGAGCTTTAATTTGCTCTCCCCTTCCCAGAAGAGCCTCCCGTTCCTCTCACCTTGCTGCAGATGCAGAGAGAGTGAGAGGTTTTGGGGGGGGGGGGGGGGCATGGGCTCAGCCCATGTGCAGATGGGTCCCAGCCGACGACAGCCAGAGGGCCATGAGGTGGAGGGAGGGCTGAGGACTAAGTGTATGGTGGATGGGGATCCATGGGGCTGGGTCCAGGTTGGGGATGTGGATGATGGATGGAGGTCCATGGGGCTAGGTCCAGGATGGAGATGTGGATGGGGTCCATGGGGCCTGGGCCAGGTTGGAGATGTGGATGGTGTAATGGGATCCATGGGGCTGGAGCCAGGGTGGAGATGTGGATGGTGTAATGGGATTCATGGGGCTGGAGCCAGGGTGGAGATGTGGATGGGGTCCATGGGGCACTGGCCAGGGGGGAAATTCAGCACATGCATTCTCATCTTTTCAGAGGCTGAAGAGCTTCCAGTAAACATAAAATAACCTTGCTAGTTAAATACCTGACCCTCTCTGTGCACACTGACTGTAGAAGATATGTCACCATTAAATTACTTTATTCATATAATAAAGAATTACCATTTTAGAGAATTACAATCCACGGTCATTTGGTTTAATAATTAGCCCCCCTGTGTTTGGCATGAGTCCCTAGGAAATAAGCTCCAAAGCATTTAGGACAGTTTATTTTCCGAACATTTAGTAAACCCTTTGGGCAGGACATTCATCATACTAACGCTGACATCTGTAACAACAAATATAGAGATCAGAAAGGAACGTGTGAACAACGGCTTGTCAGGCTATGGTGTCTGTATTTATTCTACTGAATGTTTCTGCCATGCTAGTCTGGCACTGCATGGGTCCTCCTGGACTCTCCGGGTTTTCTGTGAACTCAGCCTGTGATGGCACAAGAGGAAAGTCGTCGATGGTAGTTTGGATATTTGTTCATTTTTAGAGAAGCATCCAGCAATATTGAATTATTCAAATACGGAGCACAGCATCTTCAGTGTTAACAAAATGGTGTCCTATTTTTCTGAAAGATTTCTTCATTTATTTCCCGCCCCCGCATTCTCGTACATTTGGCAGGGGCATGTAGGACAAAAACGTTAATCTAGGTTGCTCTGAGGTGTCATTGTACTCTATGAAGTGCCATTCTACCTTATTAAATGAAGAGTGCTTAACCTAGCAATTAACCTTGTCACTACTTTTTATTTGCATCTATTTGTATTTATTTAGTTATGTAACCAGGTTGCTTGTCTGAGAAAAAGTAATAATTTGCAGCAACAACCTGGGGAAGAGTTGCAGGGCAAAGAGATGGGATGAATGAGCCAACAGGAAGATGGGGACGATTAGGTAGCCATGAGGGCCAGATTGGAAATTTGGCCATGAGACCATGGCTAACACCCACCCAATGATGTTCAGTGCCCTGCTATCTTTACTGAGCACAGACAGTCAATACTGACCTGTGAGGTCTCTTCTGAATCATGGTGGAGGGACGCTGCCTTAAGTGGCGCTAAATTAATCTCCGTAATTCATCCAGCGTGAGTAGTTTGATGGCACGTTGGCTGATAATCATTCGGGGATTCGCGGCCGGGGGGGGGCATCATCTCCAGTTGTCCCCCCAGGCGTGTTAGGCATATGTGAGAGCTGTAACTGAGTTCGTCAGTCCTCACTCACCCTGATCTGACTTCCTGATGTGACTTGCCAAGGAAGAAGACACAGTATGTTGCTATCTTTTGGTAATGACATGAGAGTTTCTGATTTGTATAAATTGTGATCTTCAACTCTCCCGATCTCTTTGGTGAGAGGGAAAGACAGAAAAAAAAATCCAAAAAAGTCATAAATGAAACATGAAATACTGTAATTTTTCAACGAATCATCTTCTAGGAATCATTTGACAGAAATAAACAAGCATATTGTCGCAATGGTGCCTTTTCATTCATCATCAATAGTCACAGACTGTTGGCATTTACTCACCATAATCAAACACACAAAATGTACTTACCAAGAAGACAGGGAGGACTTTAAGATACTGCTAAAAGGTCACAGATATTCTCTGTGGTATTTAACTGGGAGCACACAGCAGGAGGCCTTTTGTGAAAATGTCCTCCATGTATTCAATCAATACTCTGTTTTGTGATCACAGCATGCAGCAAAACGGCCCTGTCTGCACCTCTAACAGATACAAAAAGAATGGGAAGTATACAACCAATTAGATATAGAATAACCCTCCAGTTACAGACACTCTTCCTTTCAAAGATGATGAAGACCTTTCTAAAAAAAAAAAAAAAAAAAAACAGGGGGAGTGGGTTATAACGAAAAATAAGGATACGTAATGTAATTCAGTTAGTGTTGGGGTTTTGAAACACATTCTCTGCTTTTTATAGCTTGCTACACAATTATATTTAAGAGGACTTGGCTGAAGTATGAAGGCATGACTGCTGTGTACAGTGGCTATGCATATCCTCTTAAAGAGGGAGGGGAGAAGAACAGAATGTATTGTCATGGTTCTTTCCCATGCAGCAAATTGTTATTAGTGCTGGCTCATGTCAATAGAAATGAAAATAGACCAAATACATGCTTGATTTTGTTGTTTCTTGCTTCATAAAAACTCCACAAAACAAAATAAACATAACCTTCAGGCTGTGCTCAAACTTTAAATCCCAACCTGACAATAGAGTTCTGGCACCTCTGGCCTCCAACCTAAAGAGAGGCAGCTTTCACTTAATTACCAAGTAAACATTTTCCCTGTCATTTCAATAGTAAAATGTATTGGCATCATTTAGCTAACCTACAAAATATGCTATTCAGTTAAATATGCTATTGTGCTCAAGGTACAAATGTTGTAGCAGACTTAAAGAAAAATGTGTTTTGACATTTTCAATAGCTTCATCTTATGACATCCAACATACTTTCTATTTATTTAATCATCCCCGATCTACGTATACATATATTTGAATTTCACGGCGAGTGTTATTTTTTTTTCTTCCAGTAAAAATGAATGCGTTTGTTCACTTGTAGAGCAGGAGGCGGTTGTCAAGGTGTGTTCCCCACGCATGCCTGTGTTTACCCTGGAGCTGCCAAGTCAAATGCACCCTCTTCCCACCAGCATCTCCCATTACAAGTAAACATATTCAATTGTCACCTTCCTCAAGTCTTCCTTGTTCATCTCTAGGCTTACATTTTTTTTTTCTGTCATGACAGTTCTCTTTGATGTTAGCAACTAACACACAAGGTATGGGGGAGAAAAATGGGTTTGGAGTGGTACTTGACAGATGAAACAGAAAGATCGGAGGGAGAGAAAGATGGGGATAAAGGGAGAGAACGATGGGGGGATGAGAGAGAGACATTGGGAAAGTGCATTACTGTCTCGCCATGCATAATGAGACGCCCAGTGAACATAACATACAGGAGCTCTGGTGAATTACCAGGGTCCCGTCCAAAAAGACTATTTTCTGACAGCTTTCCAGAACGGCACAACACGTTTCTGTTCCGTCGGCGTTCCGACGGAAAAGCCGTTGATGAAAACGCTTCCAGGATCCCCGCTTTCTCTCTTCCCCCCTCGATTCTGAGACAACAGAGTGTTAACTAGAGAGAAAAACGATGTTGAGTAAAAAGCTTTGAAGCACAATGAGCCTGGTACTTGTGAATGGGTACTGACACTTCTTGCAAGATATCTTTTTTGAGAGGTCGTCAAGTATTGTAGATTATAAAAATCTGTCAAAGCCAATGCCTGTCCTGTCATCCCCTGATATTCAAAATGTTTTCAGTATGAAATGCAAATTAATTGTAATTCTCATTTAATTCTGTGTTGCAAAACAACACTTGTGTTTTCTGATTCGCAAACCAGCAAAGCCCCGATTTACAGGCGTCCGTCCAACCCTGCCGTAGCTGCGTTATTTGCAGTGGTTGCTGACAGTGTGTGGCTTTACGACATCACACCAAACAAAAAAGGCATTAGAGCCCCCCGGTTAGGTCATTACGCGGTGCGAGCCAACAGCTAAACTGAGAGAGGGTTTTTTAAAAGGGGAACAGGTGGGCTTCACGGCGGGGGGGTAGACGGTTGGACGAGGGACAAACGCGAACGGTCCAATTGCCCCGGCCGTCATCCCCCCTAACGTTCCCTCGCCGGAACGCAATTAGCCCATAGCTTCAATGGAACCGTACTCAGAACATATGGCCTAATGTGGTCATGCCGAAGACCCCCTATATAGGTGACAGTCTGCCAGGAGCCCAGTAGCCCTCCGACACGAGCGTTGCCGCGATGCCACAGCCGACACGTATCCAGCTCAAGGTGCAAAACCCTCTTAAAAAAGAAATAAGGAATTGTCTTCACAGCCACAAAAGTCTCTTTCTGTACCTGGAGGTAAAATAATGATCTTTGCAAATTAGACTTCCTCACGCAAGCCATTTACGAGGTACCATAAAAAAGGTAATCACGTTAATTTATAAACACAAGAAACCCAAATCTGTTCAATAATTGTTCAAACCTCCCTTTGGTTGGTACAAGTTCAGATTCATGCCCCTTTAGGCTCGTAAAGGCTTCTGTCTCAACTGGTCGTTCTGATCTGTTTTAAGTCAACCCCCTTCCCAAGGTGATAGCTACAGCAGCAGGAAAATACAATGGAGTGTGGGGCATCCGAGGATTCTCAACAACCGTTATTAACACTGTATATCAAGGAGCTTGGCCAGTTCATGTCCCCCAGGTTGTTCCTGGAGCAGAGACATTCAGCATGTGCCCTGGTCCAGCAGGGCCTCGGCTCGGCGAGAGAGGAACGCCATCGCTCAGGCAAACTGCAGGCCTTGACGCGGTAACATCTTCCTTGGGAGGCCCATTGTGCCTTCCGTCGGAACCTTGGGAGATAGACAGCCGTGCGCCCGGGAAAAAGAGGCCCCTCTTCCCTGAGATGGGCAAAGGACCCCCCAAGACCCAGTTGGTGTTGCAGCCATAACCATAAAGAGGAGCATATTGTGGTATCCTCCCATCCCTGTCCAACTGCGCCCCCGGATCAGACGCTCCTCTGCTCGGCTGTGTATTGTCTCGGCGGAGATGCCAAAAGCAAACGTTGGATGAGAAGATGACCCTGGTCGAATGTGTTGATTGGAGCAGTGGCAGGGAGCAAGCCACTGACGGCGTCCCAAACAGCGCACTATTGCTTAGGTAGTGCACCACATTTGAGCAGTGCACTAAGCAGTGAGGTGTCACTGGAATGCAGTTGTTGTGTTGGCATCGGCAGTGTGGTGGGGTACTTGCCGTGGTTGGCTCTCCAGTTAGACCTCAACACAACAAAGGCCTGCAACGCGCATCCATCCCAAGAGGATGTGTGGGGTACGGTGTCCCACACACACACACACACACACACAAGCACACATACACTCTAGTTGGCATGCACACAGTAATACAGCGTTGATCTGTAATTACGGCAAGTCTAAGCAATGAAGCTTTCCTGACAGGATGTTAAAATAAAGGGAAAATCTGTTGGGTTTGTTTCACAGTTTGCGGACATCATGTCAATAAGTGTTTGAGACTAGAAACCTCAAAAAAAAAACGTGTTAATTTATTCAATGTGGGTGTGTTTGTGAGTCTGTGTGTATGTTTGTCTGTGTGTGTGTGTGTGTGTGTTGATAATTACTATCGTCAAGCAGCGAGACACTTCATTTGAATATTCATTAGATATCTTTGCAGCAATTTCGGAGGACTAGCTAATGAATTTATTATAAAGCATAATCCAACAGTCAACTTATATATTTGATATTCACAACAAGGATCGCTGCAAACACAGCACTTCTTTAATTTGGAAATAAGCAATTATATAGCACACCCTCCTCTCTTTTTTGACCAGCTCTTCTCTGTAAGGTGAGTAAAAGACCATCTATAAACTGGTGAGCTCCTATGTCTTTTGACCAGTTGTGCTCCCCCCTGAATCTTATTTTGCTCTCATCCTACCCTGGGAAGAAGAAGAAGAAAAAAAAGAGTGATAGCGGTTCATCTTTATCAACTTCAAACTGCATGACACTCAAAAGCATTAATGTTGTTTCCGTGGCGGAAGGCGCTACTCATTTCGGCAAACCATGCCCTTCCCCTCTATAATTTATCCCTAATTCGTCACAGCGGAGCTGTCTGCCCGTCTACCCACCATCAGTCAGGAGTCTCTGCTGGCTTTCTCAGCCCCAGCCAGACAGCCACCGCTTCAGGTGTTTTCTCCCTCGTTGAGACCCCACTCACATTCCTCCTTGGATCCCATAATCAATGTACGTTTAGTCTCTCAGTTTTTCTCTCTCTTTGTTTCTTTGTCCAACTTTTAGTTTTTGTGAAAGTGGGGTCCGTTCGCACTGTGCCGAGTCTCTGTTCCCTCCTCGTTGGATAAATGTCCTTCATCCTGTTACTTTTGTGTGTAGTCAAATGGCTGAGGTAACGCGTCGGCCTGTCGTGCTGATGTGGAGACATGAAACAGAAACAATGAGAACAACGCCAGCCAGGCGTAAATGGAGGCATTTTACCCAGACAGCTTTAAAAAGACCTCCTCACAGTTTATAGACGCCGAGGAAGGAGTAGCCTGAGAAGAGAAGAACGATGGCTTTCATGTAGCATCAAGAAGAACATGTTTTTGTCTAAAAAGAAAAGAATGCCTGTTGCCTTGGATGGCACACTGATGGTGCAGTCAGATACCGTAATGTAGTGTTGGGAGACTTTATTCAAAAATAGCTGAAGCGGATATCTCTTTGTATGGTAATCATCAGCATTTATGTCATGAAGTAAAGTTAAAGCGTTTATAATATCTTCTATCTGACAAGTGGGACAATCTGAAGAATACGGTCAATGTTAGAATAGCGAAGAGCCTAGTCTTGTTAAAAAAAGTGCTAACTTAAACAGTTTTAGAAAAAGTGTTTTCATTGCTCTCCCAATTCAATTCAGTTTTGTATTTGTATCGGTGAAAGGAATTCCAAAGGTTTTTGCTGAACTGGAAACCTCTTTCATTGGAATCTCTCATAGCTCTCTGTTTCGATTTCACACACAATGATAAATGCACTAAATGTTGTATGCATTCTTGTTTCTCTGAAAGGGAATGTGTGGACTATGAATAGGTAAAGGTGTTTGTGTGGCTCTCTGGACACATACACAAGTGAACGCCCTCTTGTTCCCTAGCCATCCAGACCTTTGGGGGGGGGGGGGACAGGACACGATAGAGACCCAACAGGAGTCAGAGAGGCAAGATAAGGGGGTTGAGGGGGTAAAGAAAGAGGACTAGGAATCAGTGTTTGTGGGTGTGTGTATGTGTGTGTGTGTGTGTGTGTGTGTGTGAGCATGCATGTAGGTTTGTGTTTATCAACACTTGTGTGTGTGTGTATGTGTGCGTGCGTGCATGCTTACATGTGTGTGTGTGTGCTCAGATGAGGCGGAGAGTATCCACCTAGAGAGAGGCCCATCGCTCCACTGTGACACTCAGAGCATAGCCATGGGCTTCGGCGCAGGGCACCATTAATCACACTCTCCCTTACCGCTCGCATAACCCTACAGCAGCAACACACCGCTTGTGTGTGTGTGTGTGTGTGTGTGTGTGTGTGTGTGTAGCGTTGGGCCAAGGGATATGACATAAACAGATGCTCAGGTCTAGATGACTGTACATTTCTACACAGAAGTGTCTTCCCTTTATCTGAGTATTAAAACAGGATGTATAGTTTGTTCTTAGTGTGCTCTTGGCTGGTCCGAACACAGACATTGTAATGATCCAAAAACGTGCATACAACAAATTCCGTTTACAGAAGCCTTTTTAAACCTGAAATAGGAAATATCTTGCATATTTTGCTATAAAAGACTCCTACATATGGGGTCCTGTATCTGTGCCCTGATGTTCCCCCTGTACATTATACAATAACAATGTACTCAGATGTACGTATATCTGTGTAGTTGCTCCTGAATCTCCATAATATGGAGGTAAGAGGCAGACTCATATTTATTAACGTGCCTTTCCCTCAAACACACACACACACACACACACACACAGCCCTCACTCTGAGCATGCTCAGACACGTCTGCACCTCGGTGACCCAGGAGAGTTACATCAGCAACAAAGCAAACAGCAACAACGTGGAGTGCAAACACCCCGACAGGCAACGAGCCGGCTACAGCACACCTTAGTCGCACCCCCCCCCAACAACCCCCCCACCCCCAATACTCCCCCTGCCACAGCGACTTTGGATCATCTTTAAAACATCAATAGGTAATTGAAACCGAGGGTTCTCACCAAAGATTTGCATCTATTTTGTAAGCCTCCCTGCTTGATCCTCACCAGCATACCAGCTGGCTCCAACCAACACAACATCCAGTTCAACCACTGCCTCCAAGTTCACATACTCCACTTAATTGGTTCCCAAGACAAGAATTAAATATTTACTTTAAGGCCCTTTAAAATTCAATTGATTTCTATCTGACAGCTGTGCATGTCTCGTGTGGGACGTACGCGAGCGGTGTCATGCGATTCCCCCCGGTGTTTACCAAAGTGTACATCGCAAAGTGGAGAAGTGGAGGAGAGCCGACGATTCCCACATAGTGTGGGTGCATCGGGGTCAAAGGCCAAAATGCAGGTCACTGATTTAACCTCTCACCCTGCGGCTTGGTGTCATCGTGTGGCCCACTTACTGTACAATGGGGGTGACTTGTGTGTGTGTGTGTGTCTATGGGTGTGTGTGTGTGTCAAGCTTGATTTAATGGTCTGATTACTAGCAGGTCAATTAGAGTGTGTGTTTCAAGCGACACCGGAAGCTTTCTACGTGCTATGAGTCTGGTAAAGAACACACACATCCATCCAGTAAGTATGCAGGCTTCTGTACTAAATAGATGGACGAGATGGAGGTAGGGAGTGGAGGTGGTGTTCCAAATGGTTCCCTATTCCCTAAATAGTGCACAGGGACCTACAGGCCCTCATGACAGAGTTCAGTAGAATGTGAGCCTGTGAATCTCTCAACAGGGGTTTTTCCTGGGGACAGTAACAACTGAGCATTGACGCTATGCAATAGTCGGCACCCTCATTTCCTGGGCAGTTACCTATGGTCCTGGTCAAATCGAGTGCACTACATAATGAAAAGGGTCCCATTTGGAATGCATACTGAGAACACAACCGGTGTACATAATCAGAACCACAGACGAAGAGACACAGAGAGACACACAGAAACAGAGACATAAAGACAGACAGAGAGACACACAGAAACAGAGTCATACAGACAGAGAGACAGACAGCAACAGAGACATACAGACAGACAGAGAGACAGACAGCAACAGAGACATACAGACAGACAGAGAGACAGACAGAAAAAGAGACATACAGACAGAGAGACAGACAGAAACAGAGACATACAGACAGACAGAGAGACACACAGAAACAGAGACATACAGACAGAGAGACACACAGAAAGAGAGACAGACAGAAACAGAGACATGCAGACAGACAGACAGACTGGTAGACAGAGAGACAGGGAGAAAGACAGAAATGGAGACAGACAGACAAACAGACAGAGATAGATAGAAAGAGACAGAGAGACAAAGAGACAGACAACCAAAAAGATGACTATGCATTAAGACATGTTGAGGTGGGGTGGGTGGGGCTATGGGTGGGGCTATGGGATGACAATGCATTAAGACATGTTGAGGTGGGATGGGTGGGGCTATGGGATGACAATGCATTAAGACATGTTGAGGTGGGGTGGGTGGGGCTATGGGTGGGGCTATGGGATGACAATGCATTAAGACATGTTGAGGTGGGATGGGTGGGGCTATGGGATGACAATGCATTAAGACATGTTGAGGTGGGGTGGGTGGGGCTATGGGATGACTATGCATTAAGACATGTTGAGGTGGGGTGAGTGGGACTATGGGATGACTATGCATTAAGACATGTTGAGGTGGGGTGAGTGGGACTATGGGATGACTATGCATTAAGACATGTTGAGGTGGGGTGAGTGGGACTATGGGATGACTATGCATTAAGACGTTGAGGTGGGGTGGGTGGGGCTATGGGATGACTATGCACTAAGAAATCTTAAGGTGGAGTGGGTGGGGCTATGGGATGACTATGCATTAAGAAATGTTAAGGTGGAGTGGGTGGGGCTATGGGATGACTATACATTAAGACATGTGGAGGTGGGAGGGGCTAGAGAATGACTATGCATTAAGACATGTTGCAGTGGGTGGGGCTGTGGGATGACTGAATAAATAAAGCCTGTCTAGTGTTGCATGAAGGGATGCACTGCCACTCCCACCATCTCTTTTTATTTCTGGGATCTGAACAGGATAAATTGCTGCTTGATGGCTGTATGAAATGTTGAAGTATTTTTCCATCGTTCTCAGTGACCCCTCAGCCCAGAGTTAGATTTCTTCATCTCTTTTCTTCCTCTCTCTTCTCTACTTTCTCTCTTTTACTCATTTCTGTCTCTCTCTCCCACTCTTCCTCCCTCCCTCCCTCTGGTCATGGTGTACTGTAGGTGGGTGTTGTGACTGTCTGAAGGTCGGTATCCTTCTCAATTGGACCCAGTTAGAGTACATTAAGACATGTTGGGTCTAATGGGTAGATCCCCTGTCACCTCCAAACCCAACACATGTGAGGAGACCAGCCCTAAAACATGTTTGGCGTGTTGTCTTGCAACCACATTGTCTACCTTGGTGTAAGAGACAAAGGAGGGTAGCTGTGGCTCTGAGTTGAGTAGGAGAAACAGAGGTGATGGATACAGATCCCCGTGTGTTAGGAGTGCTCACTGATGGAGAGACAAAGGGCTGGAAAGACAGACAGACTCTGATATGATGAAATAGGTCAGGGACCATTCAGGGGGGGAAATTATCAGAGACATAGCCAAAACATTAGCCATGTCTAAATGCACTGTTTAAATAGCTCCGAAGTGGCAAAAGAACTGTTAGACCAAGGAAGACCTCTGCAGTAAATAACCGAAAAATGTCCAACGTACTTAAGAAAAAAAAGAAGTACTGTCTGAAAGATCAGGAACACTCTTCAGGAGTGGAATGTGACAGCCACTACCATTCGCAGAAGACTACAGAGGATGGACTGCAAACTGCAAAAACACTAGTTAGAAAATATGAGAAAATATTAACATGTACCAGAATGATGGCAAGGGACAAGTGTGGAGAAATAAAAAGAAGAACTGACATACCAACTTATCTGTGAAATAAGGTGGAGGATGTCTTATGTTTTTTCGACATGTCAATCATGGCTGCCACTAGAACTGGCTCACTTGTCTTCATTAATGATGGAACTGCTGATGGCAGCAGTAGGATGAATCCTGAAGCATACAAAAACATAATGTCTGCTCAGGTCCAACCCAACGACTCAGAGACGATTGGACAGCACCTCACAGCTGGACCATAACCCTAAACACACTGCAAAAGCAAGAAATGTGAGGACCGAAAAGATTTAACATTCTTGACAGGTCACGTCAATTGCCAGACCTGAGTGAGCATGCACTACACTTGCTGAGGACAAGACTAAGGGCAAAAATTCCCCCGAAACCAAAAAGGAAATGAAGACGGCTATTGTACATGCCAGGCATGGAAGATGCCCAGCATCTGATGTCAATGGGTCACAGACTAGGCAGTCGTCAGATGCAAAGAATTTGCAACCAAGTACTAAATAAGCTGACATAAAATTAAGAGACTGTGAATGGATAAACCTCTCAATCCTACAGGGTTTTTTGGTTTACGGGGGTAAATATCCTTGTATGAATGCTGACAGTCTGCTCTTTAACCTTGCAGTCATTGTTTAATTTCAAATATAATGTGTTTGCAGTACAGAGCCAAATCAACCAAACTCGTGTCACTGCCCAGATACTGCAGAGTGGTCCCTCACCCATAACAGTGACGTGAAGAGGTCTTCAACGGCAACCTTGCTAATGCCGGCACTTTGTCTCGTTTTAGTCTGGTCTTTCCGCCATCCCTCCAACCTCTACTCTAATAGACCTCTAAATTGCTCCATCCATCTCCAGTTTTATGAATGCAAAGTTAATTGCCGGCTCATTAACATGGCTAAACATGCCATCTCCAGCTCCGAGCCGGACATTGTTTCACAGATGTTTCTCCTACACAGGTTAAAATGAGTCAACACTGCTCTGTCCTCTGTCACAGTGTACAGTACGGTTGAATAATCGTTGAAGCTGTGATCACTGGATTTGTTGAAAAGTACTGGGCTTGTAGTAGGACCTAGTACTGTTCAATATTCATTAGCCTATTTAATGCCTGCTTCCAACATAAGTCCTTTATCCTGATCTTGCTCCGATCTTGACTCTGCCTTGTCTGTTGACACAGTAACATTAAAAGTCCCTATCGATATCAGTTAGTTAACGTTTCAACGCCTCGGCACAAATTTGTTCAAGCCTCTAATAACAGCAATCACAGTTAACTTGACCAAGCGAATCTTGAATAGTTGTTATTTTCCCAAAATAACACGTTCAGCCGCACACTGTCATAAAGAACCACCTATTATTTTTCTGTAGTAGCTAATGTTTGCTATCTAGGTGAGCTCATTTTACATTGGCTGACCAAAGGTAAACCTAAAATATAAAACAGTAGCTTACCTACCGTTAACTGGTTAAAAAAAAACATTTGCTGACAAGACTGAACTGCATATATGCATTAACTAAAATGATACATAGCTAGCTAGAAGCCAAACTGGCAATAATGTATAGGCAAGTGTGTGACATCATGGTAAGTACCCAGAGGGTAGAAAAAGGAAATTCCAAAATGGTTACACTTAATTTCCATTTGTAGATTGTTTATAGATAGTTATACTATCAACAAGCTTTCAACAAATCTTTTGACAAGCGACTGGTTGCTAAGGTTAGGGTTAGGATTAGATTAAGAATAAGGTTTTGGATAAGATTTAAGGTTAGGATTAGGGTTATGGTTTGCATAAGGGTTTAGAGATATCATTTAAATTGCAAGAAAATGTCTTTGTCACAACCACTGAATTACATAAGTGTTTATTTATGCTTTTGCGTAACACTGACCCCCCCCCCCCCCACACACACACACACGATTGCATTGATTACAATGTTTCCTTTTTAGGAAAAATTCCCAAGTATTCCCAAGTATGATGTTTCATCTTGATTCATCCGCCCATGTTGATGTCGTCCAAGGGGACCACAGGCCTGTTTTACATAGAGAGAAGTGAGCTGATATAATTGCATATCTGTCTCTATCCTTCATGTTGTGTATTTCTCTGCCCTTCATCCATGTCAGCTGTCTCAGGGGTGCGTCTCTTCTAAGGAGGCAGGTTGACCAGGTTAATTCTGTGTACTCTCAGCCCTTAATGTGCGCCAGCTTTACCTCCAGATTTGGACATTAGCAGAGTTTTTCCGAGCGGTCCCCCTGGGTCCTCAGGAGAGAGAGGAAATAAATGCAGATCCATAACAGAACAAAGCTGTGTGGGTTTGGGGCTGGGTCTGAGGCCGGAGAGTGTCGGTTAAAGAGAAAAGGTTACGTGGTTAACCACTCTTATCTCTCCAGGTCTCTGCGGGCCGCCGTCTACATCGCGCTCAAAGCACTTGTGCTGTTTGCGCGACCGTGGCAATCACAGCCCCCCGAATTCATTAGCACTTCAATTAAATAACAAAAATGATGTAGCCGTGTCTGAATCTGAAGCCAATTTGGCACTAGGCCTCGGAATACAACGGACAGACGAGAAAAGGGGGAAAGAGAGAGAGAGAGGAAGAGACAGAAGGAGAGAGAAAGTGAGCGAGAGCTCTGTCTTGCTGCAATTCAGCTTCTAAACAACAGTGACAGGATCTGTCTCCAACCAGGACAGACTGAGGATTCACCTGAGCATTCAAGTTATATAACACACGTCTTATTATAATTAGTGTCAATTTTAATCTGCTTTTAACCGGGTCCGCATCTGTGTCGCGGTGGAAGTCGTGGAGAAATTGGCAGCAATAATGGTAGCCTCTCGTTCAACTGTGCCACTCTAACCTGCACATTAATATTTCAAGGGGAGACAGAGGACAAAAATTAGGATTTAATTATTGCATATTAAGACGTGGTGCAGCGATGTGATCTGTGTTACCTTTAGCTAATGGCTGATTTAGGATCTGCCCGTGCTTCCTAGCTGATGGGGGGGATCTCCCACACGCTTGACTGTGGACACCTTGGCGAAAACCAACATGGCAGAGCAACTGTGGAGGATTAATGATGTACAATTTAACAATGTTTCTTTGCAATCTTTAAGTCCAGCTTTCGTATAGAGCCTACATTAGAAGTGGAAGAGTGGGTGTTCGTGCGACAGGCGCGCCCTCTCTTGTCCCGTTGTCTTGGTTGGCTGTCGCATGTTGTCATGTCATGGCCTGTTCTACAGGGACTCTGTGAACTCTTAACGTCTGTCCCACAACAGTAAACTCTCGACAACTCTCTTTCTCTCTCCTTTTCTCTCTCACTCGATCCTTTCATCCCTCCTCCTGACTCTCTCTCTCCTGCTCCCTCCCTCGCTTCCTCTCTTTGTCTTATGTCTGCCTTCGCTAGGCCACCGGATGACGGCCATTGCAAAGCTCACTATGGTTAGCGCAGATAGTTCAGTTCTTAGAGTACCTCCGTGTCCTTCATGTCCCCTCTACAGAGAACACTGGCAGGAATTTGGATATATAGCGATGGGTCAAGAGTTCTGTGAGTTTCGGTCTTCTATAATACAATGCGTTGTACTTCTATCCAATTGAACTTTTTCTGAAACAGTTTTGATGTTTATTTAAGAACAGCTTCGGATATGATGAAAGGATATTTGTAGCATATGGATGCTAGTTAAAAATGAATGGAAGTAATGTAAACATGTTAATAAGAAAGATCTCCAAATCCCCAAAAATCCTCACAACATGTGTTTGGGTGTACTTTGGTCAGATGAAAAACAAGAACATCTCCAATACGTTAATATTTGAATCTTTAAGTAGGTGCATTCACTAAGGTTATGTTTGTAATGGCTTTCAGAAAACAGAACTATGTATTGCATTTTTTCTTGGCCCATTAATTGCTTTGAAGGTGAAAAATTATGGAACATTATGGAATGATTTAAAGAGGTCCTAAAAAATTTTGTTTGAAAAATCTCCAAACAGTCAGACACACCTGAAAACTACATATAAAGCAAGATGTAGACAAATTAAATACTTTAAGTATGTATATATATATATATATATATATATATATATATATATATACATACACACACACACACATATATATATATATGAATATCATTTAACCATGAAAAATGACATTTCTAATTTCTGTGTTGCTTACGGCAATAACCATATTCCAGAACTGCTCAACGCCACGCATGCGTTTTTCCACTATGTGGAAACAAAAAATCGGAGAGAACATCGTAAGCAAATGAAAGAAAGCAATTGCCTGATCGACTGCGGTACATACAGGCATGACAGTGACCATCTCTAAATCTCTGTGATTCCGCCTATCATTTCTATTGGCTTCAGCAGCAGGGACAGAGATGTGAAGACAGGGGCAATGTGTCTCTGTAAACCCTGAACTAGGCTCTGTGAAGAGCCAATGTGGTGAAGTGGGCAGAGTTTTCCAACATCCCTGTTATTTTTCACCGCCATATTCTCTGTCTGTTCAGCCAAAAGATTAAACATACAGACCCAAAGTTTTTTTTCATTTTTATCGTATTTATTGGTTCACACTACATTGCTGAGGCATGAAATGTTTTCAAACCAAGTCTTATAAAACGCTTCACATGTTATTGTAATGTTATATTTTAATGTAATACATAATGCATCATATGCTGCATGCCCTCGAAATGTCAAAACCTGAGTTTAACACAGTCTGTGTAGGAGTAGAGTACTGTGCAGGACTTGGGAAGTTGATGTGCATTATGACATTTACTATATAATTATACAGTTTACACTGCATGTGAAATCAAACACAGATTTCAAGACAAAAAAATATTATTAATATTTCAAAATATGGTTCCCTACCCGTAACACTGGTTCAAGAAGGACGACCTGACTTCAAGCAAAACTACATGGTGTGGTGAGCCGCATGGGTTTTTAACTAAATTTACTACTGCACCAAGCCAAGAGAATTAACCATATACCATCCATCGCATGCTAAGATACTGCTCCAATGTGTTTTAAACCGTTGAAAAACACGGACAGAAAACGCTTCACTGCAAAAGGATTTCCTTCTAGCGTAAATAATAGGAAATAGCTTCCATTAGAACCACATGTAATTTGTACACGAGGAAACTGGAAATCCTCCAAGACAAATTCCTACATACAGTTGTCACCCTATGCAGCTAACACACATAGTAGTTGCTGTATATTTAACACACCTAACTGCTTATTTTCCCAGCCCGTTCATTTATCAACAGATCCCAGTCCTCCCGGTGAATGATTGGAACAGAAACACAGGCAGATTCTGATAGGCTGGCTGGTGGGCTGAATGACTGTTTACAGATAATCACTAAGCCATTACGTTTAACTTCTCATTAATAGCTGTAATTGCTGACCTCGAAATGTTGTTCATCCAACCTATTATTAGCTCAACTTAATGGAGTTCTTTCACCTGAATTCCAGTGTCCGCTGTCTAAAAAATATACTAAATTATGCACGATACCAGGTCACAATTAGGTATATACGCGCAAAGGCGCTCACTTTTCAAATGATCCTAATTTAGACCAACCCCCCCCCCCCCCCCAAAAAAAAATAATAGAAGAAAAAACCAAAAGGATCGCTTAATCTACATGGATTCGTATTCACTCTGCTTCTTTTCTGTCATTCATTACGCTGACCTCTGTGGAGATAGCTGATGGCTGTTTCCAGCTGCAGCATATCCCAGTCCCGCTCACTGGGGTGCTCCTGCTGTAAGCCTTGGCCTCACACTCTGCTGTAGTCACACACACACACACACACCACACCACACCACATACACAGCCCACCATCGCACCATCAGATCACACTCTGGATTGGAGCTTATTACTGCCAACTCCAATAAAAAAAGAAAAAACCTGCTGTCCCAACGCCCCGCATGTTTTTCACTACTCATTAGCCGATCATTATGAATGGGAGCCAGTACCAAGTGATAATCAATGTCTTTTGTGACTCCGTTAGGCGAGCTGTTCAGAAATATTGTACCCCTAGGGTTAATGGCAGTCAAGCACGAGGAAAATGCTTTGGACGTGTCCACAACATGTGGCTTATTATTATCATTCAATGAGGTGGGCTGGGAGCACATACATATGGATTTCTACTTGCATACGCTGTGATTGATGTCATGAGAGGAACGGCTCTGTTTTGAAGGATGGAGACTGTAAAGGCAGAGTGGAAGCCAGTCCAGGAAATATGCAGGGTCAGGAACGGCGAGGAGTATTCAATTCATATGATTCAAATGTTCGGTAATGGATACTGTTTTTTTGACTTTTTTTTCCCGTGTTGGAATTTTGAAAGGCAGGAAGTATAGGTATTTGGTTAATCCACTGCCACAACAAGCTGTCTCAATTACCTCTACGAACCCACTTTTTAATAGAACATAGATATGTATATATATATATATATATATATATATATATATATATATATATATTTGTGTAGTTATACATTAATATATTTATGTGATTTTATATTGATATAAAACCGTAAAATATTTTTACGTATAATTTGAATCGTGATACAAATGTAAACTATTTTGAATAGTTAAAACCGTCATTATTCATCATCACGTTTTAAGTAGGTAAGTAGAATTCCCATATGTCACCTAATACAGGCCTGTTCAAGCTAATGGTATAATGGTAGGCCTAAGAGTAACGGGGAAAAATGATTTTCCCAAATTCAGGAAACACTTTAGAGGTAAAGGCAACATCCTGCAACAGGAGACAGGATAGGCTCTGCTAGACCCCGACCAACCACAGGAAGGACCCGGGTCAAGGGTCAAGGCCAGGGTGAAAGGGGTACCAGGGGGGACTAAAACGGGGGTGTTCTCGGGGTGATGATGGGGGTTGGAACAGGGCACAGGAGATTAAAATAAAACTATTGTCCCACACCGCAAGTCAATGGAGCCACGGACAAGGAGTCGACAGTATGCCTTCCAAGGCCTTGCCACTGCTCTTACCACGTTTAATTATTAACGCCAATACTTCAAGTTTTAATTCTTCTCTTGCTTCTCTCCAATGAAAGGCATGGCATGTCAGGATCAAATGATGAGCCCCCCCCACCAAAATAAAGAAAAGAAAGAAGAAAAGTTTAACATTGTCAGGGGTGTGCTCCAAATCTCTGAGGTCCTTTTCTTTTTAACCAAATGGGGGGGTGTGGGGGGGGGGGGTGTGGGTGGGGGTGGGGGCTTGTCCTTACTGCAGTGAGGCAGATGGGACAATAAATCACGCAAGCCATTGACTGCCCGCCGAGCGCGCGCCGCAGCTGTCAGTTTTTTTTTCTTCCTTCGTCTCTTTGGTTTTAGCTGACATGGTTTGAGGTCCACGGTGCGCCAATCTGGACCCCCCCCCCCCCCTCTTCTGGTGTGTCCGTCAAGAGAACACGCAGCCATCAACCTACCGCGGCGATCGATCGGCACGATTATCCTCACGCATAGCCAAAACCCGACCCGGCTCGCTAGGTGTGAAGCTCCTGCAGGCCAATGTCCCCCTCGCCCTCGTAGCCACGACAGGTTAGCGGGGGAAAAACCTCCCATTTTAGCTCTTTAGCCCGGAGCAACCACTCTGATTTTCTTTTTTTTTCTTTTTTTTTACCCAACAATCCTAGCCAACGTTGTTACAGTTACATTATGATGGATATCTCAGCGAATGAACGTAGAGTGTTTTAAAAGATAGGAAAAAAGATAGAAAATAATAATAGAGAAAACAGAGGGGGCCACCCCCCCTCCCCACCCACCACCACCACTGCCTATATTGTATCTTCATGACTAAACAATATAGTCATTTTTGGGTTTTTAAACATGTTGGCTGTTTTGCAAAAGTAAATATGTCAAAAACAATGTGTCAATGCTTAACCTTGTGTGTGAGCGAGGAGGTCAGGATTCTGTGGAAGGGAGTACTACCGTTGGCCAGATGGGGGTGCTACAATGCCAGGGATCCAGTGAGCCAGCCTGCAATAGTGGACCCAGCTCCCCTGATCCGGTTCCTCCAAGCAGGGATGCAGACAAAGGCTGGTCCACACTACTGGCTTTAAATAACATAACAATCGTCTAATTACTGCATATCGGGGTCATAATTTTACTCTTTGATATATATTTAAGCTTGGATATTCATTTCTTCTTTCTTTTTCTTTTTCAGAGTTTGACGGGGTGCAATGTCTGTTTTTGTTATTTTAGCACTTTGTTTTTTTAGCTTCAGACTGAGAAATGGTTGAGAAGTTGAGTGAATTTCTCCATTCGTTCAGCAACTGCGTACATTAAGCGGGCATCAATCAAGCACAAAGGGAAGACTTGAGCATGTATAAATGTGTGTGTGTTTACCAAGCTATTTCATACAGGCATGATGAAAATATGAAATGCTTTGTCTTCATAGCAAAGCTTTATCAAAACAACTACTGCAGAGGATTTTGGACTTTAAAATCCCCATTCACCTGCCACCAACTGGAGCAGCTACTGCTCCTGAGCGTGCATACAAGATAGAGAACATGATGTGATGACACAAAGCAATGTGTATCCTACCTGAACTGCTTCAGTCCTGTACTGGCACAAGACGGGGGTCATCTTACCAACAGTGGTTTCATTATTCTCACCAGCCATGGCTGCACGTCTGTTCCCCGTCTCAAACACATACAGTATCCTCTGTGAACCCCGCATCCCTTCCCAGACCTTTTTATTCAACCAAAAGTTTGATATTATAATACGTGCTAAATCTATGTTGTTAAATCCAAACATCAGTGACAGTCAGAATGGAGAAGAAATGTATGTTAGCTATTGTCGAATCGTACGGAAGAATACATTTCCCTTTTGGAAAAGAGAAAGTGCAGGAATGAAAGAGAACAGGGCATGATTTCTGTATGAGATGGGACAGCACTTGACATGTATTATCTAAAGTATGGAGAATTAAAAAAGAGAAAAGAGAGAGGCAGTAGCTGGCTGTCTACTCAATGACACATTTAAAACAGCGTTAGATCCATCTGTTTTAAGGGGTACATGGGTCTTTGTGGTCAATTCCCTAAATTATCTTAGAATCTGCGGTTGATAATATCAAACTGTTTTAAATGAAACATAAAATATCTCTATCAGCTTTTTGGCTATAAAGCACAGACAGACAGAACGCGCCACCAGTGATGACACAGCCAACTGATAAAAGATGGGATTACTTTTTCATAACATAATTCACTCGTGCTGCCTAACTTTTTTGAGCAAGTGGTTGTTTGATTGATTACGTGAACTTATTTAGTAAGTAATATATTGTATCTTAAACAAGTGTTATGTAAAAATGAATTACTAGAAACCGATGGTCTTCTTTTTCATTGATTAAAATGTAAAATATATTTTATTTTGTTACTTCTGCAACATGTTTCACTTCTACATTATTAAGCACTATAAATATATCATATTTTGTCAAAGCCTGTAAAATACATATTGCATATACACAAGGGAAGTCCTGTAATCCGAGAATCTGATCCCCATTTCTGTGAATACTGTGGTTGTATAAGTCTAGGTTAACTGAATATTCAAAAACGCCACGTGACTCGGCTGAGAAAGCGTGATGTTTGCGGGACCAGGGTTGCCGGTTCAATTCCCATCAGGGACCAGTGGGAAAGTTTGAAACATACATCCACTCACTATGGCATTTTGCCAAATGGCTAAAATATCTGGGGTTGTTTTATTTTTTATTTGATGATTTCAAATATTCCCATGATCAGGTTTACACTTGTGGCGAAGGTTTAACAAGGAAAAATGCGTAAGAAAAGTATTACTGTATGTAACACTGAGTTTAAGTGTTAGTTCCACTCCGTAATGGTCTTACAGAGGAAGGAGGAGAGGAATGGGCCAGTGAGGGGAAACAACTCCTGAAATCCCCTCGCTGTGAAGTTGCAGAGGACTGCCAAGGAAATAGAAAATGTCACAGGCAGTGTGTGGACCGAAAGCCCAATTCAGGTATTATTTTCACTTATTCCTCTTTTGACGAATCAGATCAGAAGTTAAAAAGATTGGATGTGATTAGCCAAAAGACCAATCAGCGGAAGGAGCAATGAGAATTTGGTGGCCTGGGTTAAGGCAGCCACAGAGAAAACATTCTTTAGGAAACCTCTGCTACATGAAAAGTCTGTCTTTTTATGTTTCTGGTCCTTCCTCTGCATCAAAGTTGTTCCAGGTCTCTCAAGTAGCAAGTGTAGTTTTGGGCTACAACAACAACAAAAAAACACTTTTACTTGTCAGAGACAATTTTTTCCCAAGCAAAACAAGAAAATCACAACTCTGGAAAGTGTTGCATTTTAAGACCACAATGATGTGACAGTTTGGGGTGTAAAAATAAAGAAATGAAAATAAATAAATAACTCAACATGACACATTTCCAAATATCAAAAGATGCCTCTTTTGCTCTTGGGATTGCGCTACTGTCACAGACCTACAAGGTCAGTGGCTCAGCTCGGCTCTCTCCAAAGTGTTGGGACACAGCTCTGGATCGCTGGCACACAAAACGCTGCAGGGCTTGGAGGCAAACTGGTGTCTCCGGCTTTTTGAAGGGGGATGACAAGACTGAAAAAAAGACAAGAAAAATAACTCTTCCCTCTCCTTCTGACAGTTGTAACCCCTGAGTTCAAAGGTCGTGCCACTGGAAACTTCAAGGTAAAATCACCTAAGTAAATCAGTGTCCATGAATTCTACACTCTGAGGGAGTGAGAGTTGGTAACTGTCAGATGTATTAGCCACAAAGATCAGACACTGCCAAGTTCAACGCTCCTCTTCCCTCTCATTCTCTCTCTCCCTCTTTCTTGTTCTCCTTCCTTCCCTTCTCCCTTCGCTCTCTCTGTCCATTTATTCCTTCCACACAGATTTCTTGTTTTTTCACTCCCATTGTATGCCATCCCAAAATATGCATTACGTTTATGTAATTAATCTTTTCTGATGTTATCCCTCAGCCTTTTGTCATCTAAGTATAGTAGTGGTAGTAGTAGTAGTGGTGGTAGTAGTAGTACTAGTAGTAGTACTAGTAGTAGTAGTAATAGTACAGTAGTGGTAGTGCTAGTAGTGGTAGAAGTAGTAGTAGTGCTAGCACTAGTAGTAATAGTACAGTAGTTGTAGTGGTAGTGGTAGTAGTAGTGGCAATAATGACAGTGGTAGTAGTACTAGTGATAGTAGTAGTAGTGGAAATAATGATGGTGGTAGTAGTACTAGTGATAGTAGTAGTAGTGGTGGTAATAATGATGGTGGTAGTAGTAGTAGTGTTGGTTGTGGTGGTGCTAGTAGTGGTAGTACTGTATTTGTAATAGTGGTAGTGGCTATAGTGCTTGTAGTGGTAGTAGTGGTAGGAGTAGTAGAGTGGCGGTGGGAGTATTGGTAGCGGTAGTGGTAGTAGGAGAGGTAGTAGGAGTATTAGAGAAGTGGTAGTAGTAGTAACAGTGGTAGTAGTGGTAATGTTGATTTAAATATTGGTAGTATATTAGTATTGATAGTAGTAGTGGTGATATTTTTAATAGTGGGAGTAGTAGTAGTGTGGTGGTATTAGTAGAAGTAGTAGCGGTGGTGGTGGTTGTAGAAGTAGTAGTACATTAATAGTAATACTAGGGGTCATAGTATCAGTAGTAGTTCTGTAGAAGTAGTATAGTAGCAACAGTAGTGGTACAGCAGTGGTAGAGCAGTAGTAGTAGTAGTAGTGATGGCAGTACAGTAGTAGTGTTTGTAGTAGTAGTAGTAGTAGGTACAGTAGTAGTAGCTACACTAGTAGTAGTAAAGTAGTAGTGGCAGTAGTAGTAAAGTAGTGGCAGTAGTAGAGTAGAAGCAATAGTAGTAGTGGCAGTAGTAGTACAATAGTGGTAGTAGTAGAGTAGAAGCAGTAGTAGTCACAGTTGTAGTAGTAGTAGTAGTAGTGGTGGTAGTAGTAGTGGTAGTTGTAATGGTAGTAGTAGTGGTGGTGGTAGTGATAGCAGGAGTAGTGGTGGAAGTAGTACAGTAGTAGTTGTAGTAGTAGTGGTAGTTGTAATGGTAGTAGTGGTTGTAGTAGAAGTGGTAGTATTTGCAGTAGTACTAGTAGTGGTCATATCAGTGGTAGTGGTGGTAGTAGTAGTAATAGTGGTAGTAGTACAGTAGTGGTAGTAGTAGTAGTAGGGGTAGTAGTACAGTAGTAGTAGCAGTGGTAGTGGTAATAGTAGTAGTGATAGTAGTATTAATAGTGGTACTAGTACAGTGGTAGTAGTACAGTAGTAGTAGCAGTGGTAGTAGTAGAGTGGTGGTACATAATGAAGGCTGCAGTCAGCCAGATATGTAAATGTGTCACTTGCCTCTGCATGTAAGAGGTACAGAGGTGCTGTGTGTTGTAGGCAGGGTGTGATAACATGGCAGGGAGGCAGCCGACTGATTCATTCCTTCAGTCTGCCCCCGCACTCCATGGATCACTGACCTGTCTCAAAGTCCCATAAACCGCTAGTCAAAGATGACATTGTTCAGTCTAGCTGTAAATCTTTGTTTTTTGTCTGTGTGTGTTTGTGTGTGTGTGTGTGTGTGTGTGTGCGTGCGGAAGAGCAAGGGCAAGGCAATAGGGGTACAAGATTCTAGATAGGTTTCTGGAACCTGGATTCAGAAACGGCACTCTATTTCGTACATTGTGCACTTCTTTTCACGCAGGTCGTAGTGTGAAGTAGTGCACTGCCTGGAGAATAGGGGACCGACTGGGACGTTGGTGCTGAGCCCTCTCTCAGGAAAACTCAACTCCAGCAAAGGTTTAAGTTTAGGCAGCTACACAGCCTCCATTAAGCCAGATCCAGGGTCAAGACCTTGAATATTCATATGGTATTCAGCAGTGGGTCGACCATATGGTTCACATTGTACTTCTGTTTAATTCGGCGGGTACCAATTTCAGCGGTTCATACAGCTGAAAGTGTCCTCAGTTGTGACATCACCGGTGATGAATGTCTTCTCAGAGACGAAGTATGGGCCGAGAAAACAACGCATTCATAATGTCATCAGTTGTAGCGTGTCCAGGCGGGAATAGCCAGAGACACGGTTTTCTCATGACTTCAGCGGCTCCATGTTAATCCAACTGGAAACTGCATGCAGAAAAAAAAAACTGACCATGAAATACTTTATTTCCATTTACGATATAACAAAAATGTCAACGACAATGGAAAAAGCCATAGAATAGATATTAATGTGGCCATGAAAGGAGAGGAGGAAGGACAGTGCTATGTTTTGGCTGGCACCACGACAGCCCATTAAAACCCAGTGTTGTGTGTCCCAGATGGGCCGTGGTGCCCCGTCCCAAACCATGTGCCTCGCTGACGAGGGCCTGGAATTAGCCTTTATCAGCAATCCCATACTGTTACACTGGGCCTCGCTCCCTGCTCTTGAACCCCGTTCAAGCCGAGCCTGATCGGGCTTAGAGATGGACGGAGCGTCTGCGTGCCTGTGATTCCCCGTCCAAAAGCCTAACCGGATTTAGCAGTCCATTGTATTCTGCGGAAATTAAGCGGCATCAAAAGCAGAATGCACGAAAACAGTATGGGAGAGTTGGAGTCGGTTGGAGGGACGGAGGGGTGGGGTGGGGGCGGAGGTGTGTGGGGATGGAGGGATGGTGGGGGGTGGGGGGATGGAGGGGTGTGGGGGGGGGGGACATTGCAGCAGGCTGCCATGTTCTCTTCCCAGTATTATTGTAACCTACTTAGCTAGCTGTGCATGCATGGGCCATTCAGAGAGGAGAGGGCTTGTGGATTCCTGGTGAGAAATGTTGGATTGCCTATTAAGACTCCTGAGCTTTATATTTGGTGTGTGTGTGTGTGGGGGGGGGGGGGGGGGGGGGGTCTGCTCTGCTATCACATCGAACCCGGTCGGAATGCCAAACATTTACAGAGGATTCCAGAGATTCCAGCTGAATGTGGTTAACGGCCACAGCTCCTCCTGCCTAGCTGGGCGTTGTGTTACATCTCCTCCTGTCTGCTGTGTCCTCTGTGATGTCCTGTCCTGTTCGTGGCCCCAAGTTGAACAGTGGGGCCTTTTCACACCACCGGCACAGCCCTGCCAGCCCATTTCACTGTCGTTCATCTCGCGACCGAGCTTCTCGCGCCCTTCAGTAATTATTCACAACTGCTGTGTGTATGACAGATGTCACCTTCCCCAAACGTCAAGTCTGCTTGAAAAAAATAAAAAAAAAGTTTAAATCCTAAAAGAGCCTAATGTACAGAACACAAATCTACCAAAATGATCACGACTCCATGTCCAGGCTCAGAACTAACTGAAATGTTTGCTTGGAGACAGGTTCAACAGTTAAGTTCCACTGCCTTATTGATTAATGTAATCATGCAGTAAAGACTACCATGGACAACAAGGAGGATATTCCCTTCACCCCTCCTGCCTCCCTATTTTGCATCGACTAGCTGCGTTCATTTGTCAAAGCCCTGACACCTGGGTCTCTCTCTCTCTGTCTCTCTCCCCATCGTCTTGTTATTCAGCCAGCAGAGAGGGAGCGAGCTCCAACATTGTTTTTAGCAGTAGGTGACATGTTAATAGCCTAATGGTGTCATCTTACAAATAATGACTTCCTGTCACATCGGCTGAGACACAGTGTTTACAAGAGGGTCGGACGTGTGTGATGACAGTCATTTGAATAAAGCATTGATTTACTGCGCGCCGTCTCATTTTCGGTAAAGTTTCACATCTCTCATGTGAAATGACACTGCGAGACCTCACTGTTGACTGCCTCCATTAGCCGGCTCACACAGAACTAAGGGGCCTTGAAATAATTTGTTCACAAGCCCGTGCGCCGCTTTCAAAATCCTGTTGACGGGACACAATGGGATTAGGCAGCGAGAGAGACGGAGTAATATAAAGTGAGGAAGAAAGAAAAAGAGGAGAGAGAGAGAGAGAGATAAAGGTATAGACGGAGCTTAAGGTGGAGGAAGAGGAAGAGGTGAATAGCACATATTGGAAGAGAGAGAGCAGAGGAGAAAAAGGGAGGGGGAGAAAAAGGGAGGGGGAGAAAAATTGAGTAGAATGAGAGAGAAAGGAAGAAAGGATGAAAAAAGAAAAGCATGATCAAAAGCAGGAGAGAATAGAACACAGGGAGAGAGAGTTCATTTCACACCATCATCTTTGAAGGTCTCACTTCATTTTGCTGTCTGCTGGGGGACAGATGTGGTGTCAACTCGGCTGTTTAATTAATGGGAGCCGGAGGTGGCGATTGAAATTCAGACGCCATACCATATGATTATGTATTTACAATCTGCAAAGTGATCACTATTAAAAAAGTGTCAGAGAGACAAGCTCACACACTCACGCACACACACACATACGCACGCAGCGCTACTCAGGGACCAATTGGAGGTGTCTCTGTCTGACTGAAGTTGAGCTTTCGCTTGGATTTGCACGGGCCACTGTGTTTCACGAAGCTGGAAAGAAAATGATACATAAACATCCGTTGATGAACATAGGATCCTAGACAAGTATTGGGGAGGAGTGGGTTAACATACACACATGCCTAAAAAGTGGCGCAATATTCATTAACAAGTATTTAGTATCAAGCAAGCAAACAAAACAAGGCATTACGATTTCTTTTCCTGTGCAGAAAGTCTCTAATGCCATACCGAAAATGAGTATACGTTTGACCTGTAGTTGATGGAATTGAGACACTGTCTCAATCTGATTACAGTTTATAATATCTTCATATAAAAGCTTGAATTTTTAGAATTTTTTAATTTATGAAAACATATTGAACATTCAGGAGCAGTTTGATGACTACTGAATAGAGTTACACTGTTGTCTGCTCTTTCACAAACACAGACATATTGGATTCATGTCTGTTTTGCCACAACATACAAATTGGTAATTTGAGAAAAAATAGATTGCATTTTACGCATTTAATCAGTGTAACATTAGTTCATTTATCAAGCGCTGTATAATTTGTCTTTCACTGTTCCTTTTGCTCTTCAGTAATAACATATCTAGTTCTGCCAGGTCTCTGGGGTCATATAGAGCTAATTAATCCATGGCAACTTCCCATAGCAACATCCCATAATATTGTCCCAACTGGGCGATGAGTAAAGAACAGCCTCACAGTGTACAATCTAGCACAACAACACATTGCCAACAGAAAGACACAATTATGCCGGTTCAAAACAACATAAAAACAACACTATCTCATAAAGTAATATATTTTCTGAGGTATTGTTCAATCAAACCTGCATTGCAGTGATTATGTAGTAGCTATTTTTTCAATGGTCAAATGAACTCACTGACTGGTCTTGATTACTGTATAAAAACCTACAACTACTACCAGATTGGTCTTGGTTATTGTATAAAAACATACAACAGCTACTTCCTTACGAGAATGCTTACACTCTTCAAATAAAAGTCTGAAGATGTATACTGGTGACACTGTAAAAACTGCTATGGTGGGTTTAGTGTTGTTTTCTATAAGTGGAATATAATAGAAGTGCATATTTTACTTTTTCAATTCATTAGTGCTTTAGAAGTCACTTCTCAAATATATCATTATTGATCATTGATCACTGTCTGTTTTTAGCATTTAAATAATAGGCCTAATCTTGTACACCCAACTAATGAAGAGAAACAGTATTTTTAGTGTCTTCCACTGGACCAGCCACAGAGGTCAGAGAGACTGGTATTAATTGGTGGATATGGAGACAGCTGTTTGCATATTTTATCTTCACTAAAACAATTTGTTAGTTCTAAATTGATCAGAATATTGATGGAACTGCCTTCTCCAATTCAGCCTAGAGAGAACAGGCAATTAAAAGAAGTGGTCTGCGAAACCTCACAGCCGCTAAAACAGGGAGGATCTCATCGCTGATTGGATCGGAAAGCGGCTCTCTGTCAGATTGATGAATAATATGCAAAGATCCGGGCAACTAAAAAGGGCACCTAGGGCTAAAGTCTGAACGGTACAAACTCTGGGAAATGCTTTTGTTGGGCGCAGCAAGCATTTATCAAATGCCATAGAAAAGGTCACAGACTGTGGTCTGTTAGCAGCAACATCCATCTATACACTGTCACACGGTTTTAGTGTTTACAAACAATATTTTTGGCCTGCAACTAGATAACACAATTAAGTGTGTGCTTTAATCCAAGATAGATGTTAAGTAGATTGTGCTAGGGTCAACCGTTGATGATTTGTCATGAACAACAAGGACAGAGAATGTTCATGCAATTACATACATTAACTGATCCATTGGATAAATGAAAAAGCAAGTTGTAGGCCTTAAGCTTCATTTGACACCAAGAGATGCTTTGCAGTACCTAGAGACGAAATACAACCTTAAAGGAGACCCGTAAAAGCCAAAAAGTAATAATTATGCCAATGTTGTTTTATTCATAATTTGTCGTGTATGCTTTTAGGTTCCAATGTGAGAAAGAATCTGCCAACAACACTTCTTCCAAAGAACCATTGGATAGAGCAAATTGTACAGAAATCCAATGAAACATCATTTTTGCCAGGGGTTTGTAAGAAAGCAAAAAAGAAAGCGAGAGAGATGGGAATAGAGAAGGAGAGAGAATGGAACAAAGGGAGTGAGATGTATGGAAAAGGAGGGAGGAAGACAAATAAAGAGAGAGAGAGAAAAGGAGAGAAAGGGAGGGAAAACAGAAGCAGAGACAGGGAAAAAGGAAGAGAGACAGAGAGGAAGAGACTGGGGTATATATATATATATATATATATAAATAAATCTAAAAGGGGAGAGAGGTACGCTGTTCTTCGGTTCTCTTTGAGGGTAGGCTACAGCGTGTCCTCAATTGAAGTGTTCGTTCTCCACCATGGTGGAACAATGTTTGAGTAATGTCCAAGAACCGTCTGAAGTGTTGGTGATGACACCATCTGTGTCTGTGTCTGAATGAGGTATTACTTTGGACACGGCCAGTTGCCTGTCTCCCTACGCCACACTCTGATCTCACGAATGCAGCCGTCACCAGTCTCCTCGCGCGGTGCACCCACTTGGCTCAAGTTTAATGATTAGCATCTCGCATCGCAATCTGCCAGAAGTCGAGCCACTAAGGGCTTTTCGAAACATTCACACAACGTTTAATGCCAAAAGAGAAATGGAAAAAAGAAACACAAGTAGCGTTGAGCAGTATCTTCTAAAGCCCAAACGTGTTAGTCGCTTTTTGGTCCGTGGTAAAAAAAAAAGAAGAAAAAAAACGAACAGGTGTGGATGATCCAGCTGAGGTGTTTGAGAGGCAGTGTCTCCGGCTGGAAATGGCTGGTGGCGGCTGGGCTGTGGAAGCCTCATCTGGGGCCTCCGTTGGCTGGTGGACTGGGAGTGATGGAACAGAGGAACACTCCCTGGAATCACTCACGTTACTCTCTCTACTCCCCTACATGGTTATTAACTCTGTGCCAACGGTTCTGGTGGAAGATAAACTAATGCCAACCACTGAAAAAGCTTCCAGCTTTTTCTCTCTTTATATTTCTCCCCCACACGCAATGACTTACAAGAATCATCAGATCTGAAGCTTGTTGTGGGTGTGAGGACGATGGATTGACAATCATGTTATGTCATTTGCTAAGCACCTCAGCAGGAGAATTTTACGATTCTACAACTGGATATATCTGTCAACATAAAGTTTTAAATTAGCTAAATAAATATTAATAACATTTTGACTGTTTATTAAAAAATATTTTTTTTTGTTTGTTTTTCATATTTGCAAGTTTCTCAAAATGTTTAGGTTGTTCAGAAATCCAAATTGGACATTCCAGAATCAGAGGGAGAATTGTCATTAGAAACATTTATAAATTATGCAAGCCTACTGTAATCTGTGTCATTGTGAGTTTTTTTTTTTCTTTCAACGGCAATGAGGATTTCCAGTCCCCAATGTGCTGTGTTGTGCTTTCTGTCCAATGTTATCAGATCTCCTTCATCATCATTGGTGGCACGGCCCCTAAGAGTAGATCTCCAAACCCCTCTCCCTGTCTCCCCCTTTCTCTCTCTTTCTCTGAATATTCACCATTCCTGATCTTTTCATGACAATAATGTCTCAGCCGCTGCTGGGCTGCTGGGCTGCTGGGGCAGGTCTTCAGGGGAAAGGGGCTATCAGTGACAGATTATAGAAAAACCTGCGTCTAAGAGGAGCCACAGAGGGTCTGTCTTTTCTAAAGATCTGCTGTTTCCAAGGATGAAATCTTACTTGCAAAACTCCCCATTATGTCGCGAGGCCTGCCCCCGAGCAGTGCAGACAACACTGGCTTACAGGTGGCCTCCGCGTCGTGCCTATAACAAGGGAAACCACCAAAGCCCCCAAGTCTTCAGTCACCGCAATCAACCTCAACTCCCAAATTGTCCTGGAAGGTAGCTACTCGTCGGATTAGTCCTGGGCTGTTTTGTCCAAACCTGGGCGCGCAGATGGGATAATGACTTTTACAAACAGCATTTTGATGAGAGGAGGGGTAGAAGGAATCATATGTAAAATGCACAAAGGCAGCATAAACACATTGAGGTCCGCAGCTGGAACAAACTAAAAAGATGTTTAATAATTTAGAGGCAAGCAGGCAGGCCTTATGCAGCTGTTGTGTGCAGGGGACCATGAAAGGATTCGATCTGACAGCTGGCTCCATCTTTTCCCCTGGTTGCCGTGTGGCAAGGAGAGGAGACGGCAGATTTGGGATTAGCCAATCCCAGTTCCTCTCGCCCATCTGCCACCAAGACCCGTGGCTTCTGACTTTTCCCTACAATAAGGTCTGCAGAGAGAGAGAGACAGAGAGAGAGACAGAGAGAGAGAGAGAGAGAGAGAGAGAGAGAGAGAGAGAGAGAGAGAAAAACACAGGGTGTGTGTGTCTGGGAGTGAGAGAGGAGGTGGAAAATAATACACCCACCCTGACAGACACAGAGAGACACGCGTGTGAGACACAAACATATGCACACGGACAGAGGGATCAGCCGTCAGACAACGCGCATGTTTAGTTGACACGCGGCCAGTTGCATATCTGCTGTCACTTTATTGCTGGAGGGCACATTTTACACTCCATGCATTTTGCACAGGAATACAAAATGTTGCTGGCCGCAAACAGTGCTTGGGCCTAATTGGCCGAATTAACTCAGCCTTGTCTTGCATCCCCACTCTGATTAACATAGCTCAGCTGGGAGGACCGCCAGAGAGGTGAAGGGGGGGGGGGGGGGGTGGAGGAGAGGGGGCAGCAGGGATTTGAAGGGGCTGGATGCTGGGGGAGGGGGCAGGTGAAGCGATGTTTGCCCATACAAGAGACAGGATCCGGGGTAGAGTCCCAGCTGAGCTCCTCTGCAGTGCCAAGTGGATAGCTAGCTGCTAGCGGCCAAAGGGATTTGTAGCGTTCTGAGCGGGGCAGAGCACAGCCACACTACCAGTGTCTGCTTTCCAGTAACTCACCTCCTAGTCAATGTAGAGCTCACCTCTTCAACCTCTGAGTCTCCGTTGACTCTAACATACACACACACCAACACACATTGGTTCTCTGTGATGAAAGCTGTTTGTTTTAAATGTTTCAAAAAAATGATTGAACAGAAAATAAATGTGCTGCACAGGAACTGTTCAATAATAGTGTTCCCTTGTTTGTATTTTATTTCAATGTTATGGATTGAAAGCTGTTCCTTCCATCAGTGTTTCCGGAAAGAGGCTAGGCTCTAGGAATATGACACATCATTCAAAACAGCCTCTCCCGCTACACAATGGTTTATTTCAGCAGACTTTCTTCTACTTCCTGAAAAGTTTGATCGACAACAAGATTGTCAATCATCACCCAACAATACATTTCTAAAAACGGTTAGGCAAGACTGTGGGATACAAGCTCATGGGGAGGGCCTGTACTTAGGGAGGGGCTTCACCCAGAAAGGGGATGTACCTAGGGAGGGGTTTCACCCAGGGAGGGGCTGTACCTAGGGAGGGGCTTCACCCAGGGAGGAGCTTCACCCAGGGTGGGGCTGACACAGGAAGAGGCTGACGCAGGGAGAGACTGACGCAGGGAGAGGCTGACCCAGGGAGGGACAGACCCAGGGAGGGGCAGATCCAGGGAGGGGCAAATCCAGGGAGGGGCTGACCCAGGAAGGGCCGACCCAGGGAGGGGCTGACCCAGGAAGGGGCAGATCCAGGGAGGGGCCGACCCAGGGAGGGGCAGTATTTCTCGTACCCAGGTCGTCACTGTAAATGAGAATATGTTCTCCATCGGCTTATCAAGTTAAATAAATGTGGAATTCATTATTAACATTAATGTAAATGTAGCAACATGACGGGGGCGCTGCAGAATAGCTAAGGCATATCCCCAAAGAATCACTTGGCTAACACTCTTGAAATACCAGTGCTCTTCTAGAAATCAGGATGCAACTATACAAAAACTTTAGATAATAACATGAGGAACAGGTTAGATCAGTTCCATTTGTGATGAACACCTGTAAATATAAATAGTGTATGTAGATGCTTATATAAACTGAAATTGGTCATTTGAAGTTATTCCATTTGACCAAGTGATCTCATTCCCAAGTGGAAAGATATGTATTTCATAAGTATGTTTTCCAAGCAGTTCTCTGGGGATGGATTTACAAAAGTTATCTTCCTGGATCCTGCTTGTGTGATTGGATAAAATGTAATGAATAGAACAAATTGAATCATTGAACGAAATGGGAACTACTTTTATACTCGTTCAATGTATTAAGTCCAATCCGGCACAATCCACATAGACACTGTTAAAAAACCCGTCCTCTGGGAAACATTAAAACACCGGACATTAGATCAGTCACGTCAGTGGATTAAAAACATAAAAAGCTACATCAAAAAGAAATAGCAGAAGAAAATGAGAATAAACCTTTTTCTCTCTAATTTCCCCCCACTGAATCCAGCCAAGGGAATATGTGTTCAAGGTTGTGGGACAAGGTCCTGAAAGTGATAAAGCACATTAGGGGGAGTGTATTCCTTCTCAATATGGCCTGGGATCTCCACGGAACACACCCAGCTGTCCAATAGTCTGCCATTGACTCCACCTGCCATCCCAAATGGCACCCTTTCCCTCTCGAAGTGCACTCCCTTTGACCGGGTCTAGGCACTACATGGGGAATAGGCTGCCATTTGGGTTACCTGGAACCCCATGCTGTGTTCACTTCAGATCCCACTGTGAACACCCCAGCTACACCAAGAGCTTGAGACACATTAAGCCTGAGTTCCTCTCCCCCCCCCCCCCCCCCACACACACACACACACTAAAGGAAAAGAAACAACAAGCAAATAAACTCCCACAGTCATAGAAAGCCAGAGAGGATAAAGTCAAAGAGGATACCAGAACCACAGAAACAAAAAATTGTATTCTGCTGGTTAACTAGTATTTTGGTAGCTCCAGGCTATCCGATTACCCTCATGTATCTACAACAGAAGATACTTTGGAGTCACTGTTAAAACACACTTCTGCAGTTAAGTTCCAGATTTCACTTATTAATTATATTTTGTTTAATTCCCTGGTCTTTCCTCTCATTCTCTCTCCTGTCGATTCTTCTCTTCATTCCTGCCATTTTTGTATTCCCCTCCTCAGCTGGCTGGTGGGTTGGGAACGTCCAATGGTGTCCTACTTAGCTTTCCATTTTCTTTCTTATGATCTTCACATGTAGCGCGTCATTGCTGATCAATCGCGTCCCATCTCTCGGAACACCTCCGTTTAAACCCAGGAAATCACTTGTCACAGAGCAAATGAAAGTAATTAAACTCCCCAAAGACTTGATTAGAGAGAGAGAGAGAGAGGCCTAGCTGGGCTAGCCTCTTTGGCAGGATGTGAGGTAGCCTAGCGTATAGCTCAAGGTGTAGAAAGGAATTTGACAAATGGGACCACTGGGCTTATTTATTACTTAATATTTTGTTACTTCCAAGGCATAATTCTTTCCACCATTACAGGTGACACATATACAGAGAGGAATATGTCTAGAACATTTTCTGAGTTTCCTGGTGTGGTTTGACCAGTCCCATTTAATTTAAAGGGAAGTTTGGAAAGTGATCTACACAGAAACACTGTTGAAGCACTATGCCCGTTTAATTAAAGGGGAGGTTTCCACCCAGTTCATCCTCATACCTACCACCAGAAGGGTTTGAACCCAGTCCATACTGCTCTAGTACTATGGATAGCATACAAGGTTTCGTAGTACAGTTGTTTAGTTGTAATTGTATGTTTTCAACATCTCTGTCCTTAGTGGCTATTGTTTTGACCCTGTTGTCATTTTATGTCTCCCTAACTATTTTTTAAACAATGTACAGTATGTACCGTCAAGGTTTTCTTAGCCCTGTAATGTATTTTTTTGTTTTGTTTAGGCTCCAAGCCCAGGAATACTAGCTGTCACAATAACATTTGCTAATGTTAAAACAAGGGCTATGTGCACTTTTTCCATCCATTAAAGGAGAGTTGTTTACTCAGACAATTCATTAACGGGGAGGTTTGAAAGACATCCATCCACTGTCCCCAGTTTGTTCTCCAGCCCTTGTCTGCCCCAATAGCCCTTGTAGTTTGGACACCTCTGGCAATTAGGTCCGGAGCGAGCCGATCCGGTGCAGCTTGATCTGCCGTAGCTAACACCCAGAGGCTGAGCTGCCAGCAGCAGAGGGGCCTTGCCTGGGGACACAAGCTCCTCAAGGTGACCACAGCTCCCTCTTTCATCAGTTTCACCGATCAATAGTGTGTCGAACAGAGACGGGGGAGGCCCTCTGGGGACCGTCTGTAGGCACCAGCTGGGGGGGACGCCCAGTAGACGAGTTCCTCTGAGGCCGACAGGGGCTAAAAGGGGCTTAAACTAGAGAATCATCCCCAATGAAACATAGATAGGATAATGTAAAAGGAGGGCACGGAATATGTCATGTACACGGAAGATAATTCTGTCAAAACGTTTGTCCTGAAACGCCGCGCTGGTGATAGATGTTACCCCTAAACAGTGTGGATTTAGAGCTTGAATTGGACACTCTGGAAGCAGAGCATCGTGCATCTGCAGTACAGTTTCTGTGCTCTGTAATGAGCTGCCTCATCACAGAGACACTGTTTGTACATATGCGGATGTATATGTATGTTTTTTGTAATGCACCCACAGCATAGGATGAGACATATACACACTTATACCAAGAAGTATGTGATTACACTCCATGAAGACCATTTCCCCTTATCGTCCTAATTAACCAGAGGAAATGACGCCTCCGAGCTCAGTCTGCTCAAACACCGTACCACAGCTTCTCCTACTTCTCTGGTATTAAGCATATATTATGTTACAAAAAAGGCATCACGATGCTTTACATCTTGACTCCACTATTTAATTGGAGTATTGTACAGGTGCTGGACTCTTAATTTGATCGTTCCTGGTATTGCAAAACCCGTAGCGTAGGTTCAAAGGTTTAAAAAGGCTCCAAAGGTTTTAATTCCCGCTTAAAAATGTCAGACCTGATTGACCGTGAGCACAAAAATGCGCAAGCCCATACTAAGAAAATAACGTGAACGGCAATTAATGTAAAACTTCTCATTTCCTTGAAGGGTTATTTTCCAGTTCTGTGAAAGTGGCTCAAATTTGGCTACGGCATCCGCGGTTGTGCTACTCCACTTTTGTGACGGTTAGGGAGTTCACTGAGATAAGGTCCTTACTCAAATTGATCACTGGAGGAAATATGGGTCAGCCACCCTGTATCCAACCGACCGACCGACCCCACACCCTCCTGATGAAACCACCGGCCTCTTCCTGCTAAGACTGCACATGAGCCAATTACACTGCGGCGACAAACTGCAACGCCGTGTTTGGGTTGCGTCTGGGACAGACATTTGAAACAAGTCAGTGTTTAATTAGGTTATGCAGTGATTTCCTTCTCTGCAAATTAAAGCCCCAGAACCTTAGACAATTAATCTGTGTCTCCCGGCCTGTGCGTGTCCGCTGAACGTAGCGCCGCGCAGGGCCTTGGGAACGGGGCCCCAGCAGCCCGTGGGCTCTCCCACATGACCCTCCGGGTATCTACTGCTGCCGCGGGGAAAAAAGCAATTATAAAAACAGCTCTCTCCTTCATTGGTCCCTTAGAATTGCCAGGAGGAGGTGTTATTGATATTGCTGGGCGGACTTCATTTACCTAGCTAACGCTCATCTCCAAACAATAAAGAATTTACTTTATTGTTATCGTTCTAAAAACGTCTTATTTTTTTTAATAATTGCATTCATTGAGAGAGACAACTGCCTTTTTTTTGCATTTCCCTTGACAAAGTCGAACTAGCAAAGAAGGCTCAACTCACTGCAGTGTCTCTATAGGCTAATTGGCCTGATTTGCAATCAGCTCTTGTGGTCACTTATTTTGATGTATTGCACCTTCAGAATTCTATTGCAGATACCTGAGGCACATTTAATGTAATTCTTTTTTCCTCCGATATATCCACCAGAATAGAAACATAAATGAGAAAAGTTGTTGTTTCATCATTCTATAAATACTATTCAGAGGAGACCTCACAGTTTTCCTAAAACAAGTATTCTCAGACATCGTTGTTCTGTGCAAAAAACTGGACAACAGTTCGCGTCCCGTTTTTCCCTTGCCGTGTTCCCAACATGATTCCCTAGGAAACCGGCCTTCCATCCCAAAATGCATCTGACAATCCATCCATCATTTATCGATTATATTAATCGCAGATCGCTAACTCCTCGTCCTGGAGCAGGTGGCTCCTGTATCGTGTGAGAGTGGCAGGAGAGGGCGAGGGCGTGGAGACGCGTTACTGAGAATAGAGTGTTTGTGTTTCGAAGTGAAAGTACACAAGCGGAGAACAAGGAAAAGCCATTTGACCACGCATCATAGGGCCTGTTCCCAGGAGCCACCTTTAATCACTGCTCCAGTGACCTCGCTCTCTAAACATACCTCATCATTTAGCCTACATAGTTACTTTTTTCTCTTCTTTTAAAAAAAAAAATTGACAAAATAACCTGAAGAAATGAAAGGTAAACAGTGAGGTACGCTCTTTCCCCACCACACACTACTCTGAGGGGCAGCATCAGAAACATAACACGGGATGAGCCAATATACGGAAACACATCTAAACTGAGCTTTAGGCAGAGGAAAAGGCACTTGCATCCCCTCGCAAAGCTGACTTTGCAAGTCTATTTGTCTACAAAGCACTTTTAAATGAACCTATATAAGATTCATGCGGGGTTCTTTCAACCTCCGTGGTGATGTGCAGGACAGCATCACTGTAGGCTAATTATTTGAAGCTGTCATCGCCGGCTGGTGGTGAGGCAGGAGGCAACGTACAATGGGAGACATTAGCTAGATGGGGCGCGCGTGCCAGAACACGGAACTATTGTGGAATAGAGCCGCACGCGAGGCGCACCTAACGCAGTCTAATGCGGTTCTATTTCTTTAGAACACCATCCCCGGCACAGGGAGCCACATGTAGGAATCGTCTATTTCGGGCCCAGCGGTTTAGTGATGCATTATAAACAAAACCAACACCGGGTGGTTTGAACGCCTAATGATGGTTGGCTGACAGCCGTAGCGTTGGAGATGTGACATCATATCAGTTCTTTTGTGTTCTAATTGTGTTCATTACAAGTTTAAAATAGCAATGAGGCCTCTGTGGTCATTGTGGTATTTTGCCAATATACCCCGCCTGAGCACGGTGTGCAGGAGGTCTGTGATGCATCGGGATTGGTATATTGGTTATACACTGCGCCATTCATGTTTTTTTTACCGTAGTTTTAAGTTTGCCAGGAGCAGAATATTTACAGCAGCAAACTGGGGTTAAATGTCTTGCTCAGGGACAGAAAGATTGGGTAATACACGTTGTCAGCTCAGGGATTTTTACCAGAGAGCTTTCGTTTCCTGGCTGGACGCCCGTGACCACCAGGCTACCCTGCCCGTGTCTCCACTCAAATGGGAAAGTAAAGACCAGTTCTTCTGCTGGGTTTCACACATTCCGTTAGAACGGGGCACATTCATTCAACTTTATGAATAGGCCAGGAATATTTCAGGATCGCAAAGTTTTCGGGAAGTTTGCAATGCCCTTGTGTCTATCCACTGGCAGAGGAAGACGTGGCTTTCTCTGGCAGTTTCACTATAACCCCTCTGCAGGTAAACCAGACGCACACACTGGTTCGGTAGGGAATATCTGTCATGGCTTTCCACCAAAGGGTTCCTATTTCACCACACTACTGCATGCAGTCCTTACATATTCAAATTCATCACTTTGATTGTTGTCGTGAAATAACTTGGGATTTTGGAGGCACACCACTCAAGCTGTTTTTCTGAGGGGGGATGAAACATCTGAAATGGAGCGTCGTTGTCGTGTCCTCAACCCGCTTGAATAAAATATGTATAACATGAACCACCTCCTTCACAAGAAGCTAATGCCTGATAAGTCAAAAAAAAAAATCAAACCAAAAGATAGGATTAGACATAAACAGATGTATATAGAATATGTGACAGGGAGAGGCCTTTTCTTACGTTGTTATCAAGTGGAAAAATACATCAGGAAAGTGTCCCTCCACAGGCATTGTTCTGTCTCACCTTTGTTCTCTGTCACTCTAGTCAAAATACAAGGTCAGTCTCAGACTTCCAGAGGAGATATCTCATTCTTTTATCACATTTTAAATGTCGTTTCTTTTTTCTTTTTTGATACGGCAGAAGGGTGACACAGTAAGGACGTCGTAACAAGATATCAGATGAGCTTTTGGCAAGAAGAGAACAAAACTATATTTTTTGTTTTCATAATTAATTCAATGTCTCCGAGTAAGTTTGCCCTGGTTGTGGAGTGAAGACGAAAGAAAAGGCACTTTGGGAGTTTCCACAATAGAAAAGGAAAAACTTCAGTATGCGTGTTGGTTTGAGGCTGAATGATATAGTGGCGAGCTATACAGAGGAACTACCATATCTTAACATTTACATTTTAGAGGTACTGTTACTATCACTATAATGTATATATGTTATCGGTAGTCATTCACATTGTTTATTATGTTGTCACTGTCTTTCAATGTGCACATAACCACCCCCCCCGCCTCCCCCCCACCCCCCCAGCACACACCCAGAAATGTTGTGCTACTTAGATAATTGCGTGTATGATTGACTTACAGGCCTTGAGTTGCTGTCAAATCATTTGCGTCACCTGCCTCCATATCCCAGCCGGGCCCCGGCTCCAAAGTTCGAGCCCTTTGCCGGCGTAACCGTCTGGCGCGCGTGACCTTCGCTCCGCCGGTTCCACAAAACAACGGATGAATAATGAAAGAAACAAACAGGAGGAGTTGTGAGCGGGAGCAGATTCCTGCCGAGGCGTCTGCGCGCAAGCAGGCGTGCCTCGCGGGGAATGCCTCGTTAGGTATGCATGTGTGGATGACTGGGAAGCGGGCCGTGCCCTGTGGACAGATAAGGAAGTGATTGCACATGGGGGAATAGACACAAGGACACCGGGGCTGGCTGGCCCTGCTCATCACTGACAGGTGCTCAGGGATGTTAAGTACACATCAGCCTGACGCCCGGGCTTTTGATTTAATACTTTAGCTGGGAGGGGAGAATGAGGGGCCGGCGTTTGACCGCGGGGGGGTGGGGTGACGGGGGTGTGGTGGGTTGGGGCATTGTAATGGTGTTAGCAGACCTCCCTTTCTTCATATCATCAAGAGGTCGCGCCTCAGGCTTGTCAAACAAAGACTGGCGTCGTCCTGTGTGCAAAGGGTCTCGTTGCCTGTTAGCATTCTGACCTGAGGAAAGTGGGCATCGAAAGGGGCCGGACCTCGTGGTAATAGGACTCACACAGGTTTACGTCACTAATGGGAAAGGCAGACGCAACCTGGCGGCGGCGCGGCCATGTGTGTCATGCTTCATCACATGCCACAGTTACAGCCATGTATCGGAACAGAACCCTGACAGGATCACTGAACAGAGGGAAAATAAAACATACAAATCATAAAAACATGGAATCCTTGATTTCACGTGCATTTATGTCCACCACTGTTATTTGGATTTAGAATCCAAGTGCTGTACATTCAGTCAGTGAACAGGACTAGGCAACACTAGACAGGACTGGACAACACTAGGTTGAACTATGTAGGTTCTAGACGGGACTAGATAACACTAGGTAGAACTATGTAGGTTCTAGACGGGACTAGATAACACTACGCAGGAGTAAGGGACTAGGCCATGCTAGGCAAGACTAGACAGGACCGGACATCACTAGGTTGGACTAGCTAGGACTAGAAAACACTAGGTAGGACTGCACAGCAGAAGGTAGGACTATGCAGGACTTCACAGAACTAGGCAGGACTAGACAGCACTAGGCAGGACTAGACCACAATAGGCAGGACTAGACAGCACTAGGCAGGACTAGACCACAATAGGCAGGACTAGACAGCACTAGGCACCATTTAAATATGAGTCATAACATCACAGACATCCTGGCTCTTCTTCAGGGCAGTTCATTTCCAGAGCTAATTCCGGTCTAATTAATTTGCTCTTATTAGATAAATAAGTGGCAGAGGGAGGGGGACCTTCACTGTCATGACACTGTTTGCCCAGTGGACATTCACTAATAAAGTATACAAATTCACAGGATAATTGTCAGCTGATACTAGCGGTGGCCCCTCGAGTGTGTGCACTTGAACTAGGCACTCCGTACCCTAGGGGGAGCCTCAGTCAGGATCTAGGAGAGGGTGTTACTACATTATTCATCTCCTCTCCTCCACTACAAGTGCGAGAGGATGCGGAGCGAATGGAGGTCCCGCACTCCTTTCTGAAGTCAAGGAGAGAAAGAAAATTACCAGGCTGGACTTGCTCACATGGACTAATAGCCAAAAGGCATTCTCAAAGACAGATAAATTGATATTTAAATTGGCATTTACTTTGGAAATTCAACGGAGATAGTTTTCATTAGATATGTAATCACTGCGGCTGGTGTGAGCCAGGAGGTATGGCTACGCTTAAGATGAAAGTAATACGAAACAATACAGCACCTTGAACTGAAGGTTAATATGATACATGATCCATACAAATTTGGCCATCAGGGTAATAATATGAGGTAGCAGTTTCAGGACAAATTGAAATCCAACACTGCCCGACAGCATACATTAACTAAATCAAGAGAAAGCCTAAAAGAACAACAACCAAGCACAACTTAATTTCTTTAAAAATGAATTCCAGGATCTAAAGCATTATGAAATTCACAAGATGGTTTACAAATTGTAATTTGCAACATATCGTTCTTGTTTTTCTTTTCTCGTATTTACTTTTCTATTTACGCGACATTACATATAATCTTTTATGGGTGACGTACCACACAATGTGCAACCATGTTGGGGACCCATTTACACCCATGATCACTACTTTCCAAATGACTGGCTGAAATGACTGGCTGAAATGACTGGCTGAAATGCACTGCAGCATAATGTTAAGTTGAAAAACCGTCACAAAATGTATCAAACACAGCCAAAGGCAGATGACTGTCTAGCTAGAAAACAGCACTGAAACTATCAAAGAAAATACATTTAGACCCGGGGAAGTCAAGGACATTTCAGGAATTGATTTGTCCCTTACTGGCCTTAGTGAGTCCACCAACGCCTCACCCGTCAGGGCCTTTCCTTTCTCCTGGGATGCCTCCATGTCCATCTTCAAATTCCAAAGAAATAAAAATGTCATTGCTTTTCCCCTCTATTCTCTAATAAAAGAAGATACATGGACTGACGGTGGAGTTAGGTAAATTCCCCCTCAGCATAATCCTTGTCTGCAGAAATCATTCTTGAGGGGCTATAAAGTGTGTGCATGTCGAATTAACCCCTGGGAATCAGATGAGCAGAGGTGAGCCCGGAGGTTTAGCAACCTGATGTGACTGGACGCCAGTCAGTTAATTAGGCATTTCAATACGCCATATTTCAGCTGGGCTTGTTACGCAGTGGATACAGCGTGTTTTTCTTTCTCTAAGCTTTATGGCCGGGCTCTATATCAAAAGCTTTACTTAGCAGGAGGGGGGGTGTTGTGTTTTACAGGGATTGACAGAGAACAGTGGCTCAAAACTGAATTGGAGAATAGGTAAATTTGTCAGAAGACAAAGAAGCACCAGATTTTAAAAGCAATATGTGCTCTATATTTTCACATAATAAAGTATTAAATAGGACTGAACAGCTCTAAGTGGGATCCTGACTTATATAACGGAGGTAGAGCTTCTTGAAATCCTAGACAATACCTTGTTCAGACAGTTTTACATGGTTTCAACATGCATTTATCACTCTGCTCCCGGGGAAGTGTGACGGGTCTAGCTCTCTGAGCATCACCTCATATATTCAGCCTTGCCAACAGTAATCTGTGGTGGTCATCCGGGAAAGTTCCTCAGCGGAAAATAAATGGGTCCGTGTCCCCATACTTAAGCTTCAACAAAGTGTTTCTGCCGCCGTGAACCTGTTGTATACTACAGTACTGAGAGATAGATGCTAAGAACAAACTAGAATTGCTAGCTAGAATGGAACTTAAAGGGCAGTCCCAAAGATCAGAACTATGGTCAGTTCCATTTCAGTTCCGGTCATTTCAGAACATAAAATCCAAATTCCTTTTGGATATGGAATTTGGTTCACTTTACAAATTGCTTGAAATTGAACCTGTTCTATGCTTGTCGAATTTAGATTACTGCATTTACAGGTCTACTGCCTTGGGAAATGCAAGAATGTGCATATTTGAAACACATATTTTCTAGCTAAACCGAATACAGCAGAAGTGACAAAGAAATCAGACGGCGCGTCTGTGCCAAACACAGGATTCATCCACTTCAAGTGTCAGCTACAACAAGCCTTCCACATTGAACAGCGACCCTGCTTTCCTAGACATCCCATCTACTGTACAGTCTAGCCCACACAACCCCCGTTCTGAAGGAAGAATCTGGTCTCCTCGCCTCAAACCCCAAAGTGAGGAGGTTTGGTGTACAAATCAAAGCAGCGTGTCATGGCTCTTGTTGCAAACACTTAATCCCTGGTTGTCGGTGGTGTACCAGAGAACCCCAGTGTGGAGAGGATAGGTTGACACAGCGCATTTCAAGTTAATCACACTGCCTTTGAAGTGTGGATGTGACAGCAACACAGATACAAGTAAGAGGCTATGTAACAACACAGCACTGAGCAATGACACGATAAAGTCCCAGTCCCGCCACAGTGTGTCGAGCAGAGAAACAAATAGAAACATAAACGCCCAGTGACAGCTCTAGTCAAATGTCAGTGCCACCTTTAGAAACGTTTGTTGTGGTATGCCACCGAATCCTATTTATTTGTTTTTAAACAAGACCTACACGGTCGTAAATAATTCACTTATTTGGCGGTGTGCGATTCATTGAGGGCTGGCGGGTTTTCTCTCACCCTGACAGAGGCTTTCAAGTCTACTTACATTGGGCTTCCCAGGACTTTTCATGTTCTTATGGAAAATATCCCTTTGAAATCCCAGAGCTGCACATTTTAATCTCATTTGTGGATGTGAGTGATGCCGAGACAGAAACGGGGAAGGGCCACGAACACTTTTTTGTGTGCATAATTTCGTTCGCCAGGAGAATCCCGCGGCTGACATAGGCGGAGTGATTTAATTGATTCTAATCATACACCTGAGATATAAAAAAAAAAAAAACGACCCTCTATCTGCTCTAAAAAAAAGATTATTCCTGGCATTTTCCAGGATATCTCACTCAGTTAATCGTTGTGTCCTTTTTTAGTCGTTTAATGAAAGGGAACTTTTTGAAATCACAGAGAGAAATTTGCATAACCAATTGTTGATGTGTGTCCTAGCAGGAGCCTTTAATTAGAGAACGTTATTATGATCATGTTTTTCTTAGCTCCTATTGGCTTCAAAAACTTTTATCTAATACCACACCATTTCAACTAATTGTTAAAAATAATATTGTGTGTGTATATATATATATATATATATATATATATATACGTATATACATAAATATATATATATATATATATATATGTGTGTGTATATGTATATATATGTATGTATACAGCTCCGGAACATATTAAGAGACCACTGCACCTTTTTTTTTCCTTTCCAAAAATGTTTAAAAGGAAGGTTTTGAGTTATAAACAGAAGGGTTCAAATTAAGAGACCACAGGAAATTGAATGCTTCTGTTCCTCACTCAAAACTTTCCTTGGCAACATTTAGGAAAGGAAAGAAAAAGGTGCAGTGGTCTCTTAATTTTTTCCGGAGCTGTATATCTCTATGGAAACACTGTTGACAGCATAGATTAAAATGAATAAAACACTTCCCACATGGTTGTAGTAATCATTGAAACAACCATGAGACAGTTTTATTCAGAGTTTTATTACAGCATACAACTGGATCCCCAGGTCTTCAACTCTTGGGGCCAGGGGTGGATTGGCAATCTGGCATTTAAAGCAAATCCTAGATGAGCTGGTCCACATTCAGACAAGTGGGCCTGTCTTTTGTGCACATAATGATAAATTAATTGGCTAATAATGGAGACATTTAGAATTTTTTTTTTTTTTTTAAAGAAACGCCAGGGGTTGGTTTCTGGTCCCAATCCGCCCCTGGCATTAGGTCTTTAATACTTATCAGGAGTCATTATGTTCCCTCTCTGAGGTATAAATTAATATCTCCCACATATTGACCCTGCTAAAGACACAGGCCTGTGAACCAAATGGCAAACTGTTTCCTGCCAAGTACACTACCTCTGACCAAAGGCCATAGGGCGCGTGTTGAAAGAAGTTAACTTTGAAGGGGAATAGGCTGCCAGTTGGGACACAGGCAGGTCTGCACCGGCCCAGGGGGCTATCGAATAACACCTGACGCCTCACCAGCATCAACGGCTGATTTAACGGCTAACACTGATTTAACGGCTAACGCTGATTTAATGACTAGCGCTGATTTAACGGCTAACGCTGATTTACAGTACTAATTGATTTGGATAAAACGTCACTACAGGATATTGTAAATAATCAAGTAAATAAATGCATACATGAACGCATACAGTCAGTCCTCTTCAGAACAGGTAATCTCACTGCCGCTTAACTCTTCCTTCCCCTTGTCATCTGATGTCACCACCTCAGGCTGTGAAATGTACAGTATTATCTACTATGTACACCGCAGGTAGCTGTGTATTAAACAGCTGTGAAGAGATGCTTGTTTCCCTTTTAATTCAAAAGTGTAAAATGCACGGCGTAGCCAATAAGGCTAGATAGGTTCTGGTGAAAAATATTGCTTTTTTTTTTTTTACTACTATGAGCAAATTAAACCAGGTGCAATGATGGAAGTAGGTTTCAGTTTGACGGGGATGAATGCTGTGAACAATAGATATATTATGACTTCATGTCCCTTGTTTTCCGAAGATAACCAAGGCAGTGGTTTTACTATAGGTCTACAGCCAGGCTATGGTGTTTACAGCATGCACTATATCTATGTTGCCACATCACCATTTGCATTTTCATCAGGGGAGTTACAAAGTTGTGCTATTAATAATTTCTCTGTGATTTAAATACATTTAATCAAGGCCGAAGTTTGTTTATATTCATGAATTAAATATGTCTGTGACATATTCACTCCAAGAGATTTTCTTTTAATAATACGAAGGCTGGTCTTTTAAAAGGAAAATTAAGAAGTGGTACATTTTCTCCAAAAAAAGTATTCCTGATCAATCACAACAACCCTTAAAGTATTAAGAAAACTTGTTTTGACTTGTTTGTCAACTTGTATTGCTTTAAGAAAATATAATATGTCTTAATTATTGAATAAATATTCAAAAAAGGGAAACATTTGAACAGTTGTAGGGGAAATGCAATCCAGAATGTTTTGTTGCATTGAAGCTTTCCATTTCCCCCTCTCTCCCATTAGAATACTATTGCAACTTGTTTTAGTGAAAACAAGAGCAAAAGCAAATAGAATGCTTAGCCAACCTCTAACAAGCCATTAGTTGGAAATTGTGTTGGTAAACATGTTAGAATGCACAACTGTATACAATAAAAGCAAAACAGATACGAAATTCTGCCTGGGGAGATTAAATGGGGTGTACTAATATTTAATTAATTTATGACTTCACAAGTGAGCTGGCCATTTAGCAAAAGGATCCTAAGATCACAAACTAGGACAGATAATAGTTAATGTTTCAAGCAAATGGCCAGAGGATCTGTGGATTCAAAATGTATATGGTATTTTATCAGACTGCATTTCCCAGAGTTCTCTTCTTGGATCCACAGATGACCTCGAGCAGCTTCCTCTTGAGTGGGAATGTAGTCCACGCATAGATACAGTGGAAGACCCCAAGATTGGATATCCTCAATCAATGTATTGCATAAAGCTCATTTTCACATCACCAGTCCAACTAAATAAGCCAGCAACTCAAAGGTTCATTATTCAATTGTGTTGAAATATCTAAAGAATATATCTAACATCTTTCTTTCTCTCACCATTCGTTGACTACAGAGTGCTTTGTCCCGATGTGCTAATTGAAGCAAAAAAGATAAAGCAGCCTTGTTTGAAAGCTTGTCACTCTAATTGGGCGAAAAACATAATCAGCAGTAAAATGGATTGGGTCTGGATGTTTAATATTTTAAAGCACCAATTTGTGTGAATACACACATTTTCTCTGCTGCAAAAGACTTCTGGGCTCTCTGTGAACCACTCTCAGTGTCCTGATCTAATCGTGTTGTTGGAATAAATAAGGACTAATGTGAATGCTTCTGTATCTACTGGAGGACCAGATAACATCAGAAGACATGATGTTGGGTGATTGTCTGGAGTGAAGCGGTTAGTGTTGATGTGCGATGAGGAAACTAATTTCTGTCTACTCAACGCCTCAGCCTCAGATGCATAGCGGATGGTCAATCACACACCGCAACCAATCAGTCAAGGATATTTACTAACGTGCCATAGCAGCAGAGGCTTCCTTTTCTACGATATTCATCACCTGCACACTCTTCAAATGAAAGGAGACCTGTGACAGTGTTCACCCTGGTAGTAAATATAGGTTTATATACAGTTGTGCTTAAAAGTTTGCATCTCCTTGGAAAAATTGGTAAGATATGTACCATTTGTAAAAAACAAAACATGAGTGAGCAGGCAAAACACGTCTTTTATTTCTAATGGGGTTCATTTTCAAATGTATGTCATAACAGAATGGCACAATCAAAAAACAAAAACATGGCAACAAAGAAAAAAATTAAATGACCCATGTTCAAAAGTCTGCATACCCTTAGTTCTTAATACTGTGTAGTGCCCCCTTTAGCATCAATGACAGAGCACAGTCTTTTGGAATAGTTGTCTATAAGGCCCCAAATTCTTGTAGGTGGTATGGATGCCCATTTGTCTTGGCAAAATGCCTCCAGGGCATGCAAAGTCTTTGGTCGTCTTGCATGAACTGCACGTTTGAGATCTCCCCTGGCTCGATGATTTTAAGGTCAGGAGACTGTAATGACCACTCCAGAACCATCACCTTTTTCTGCTGTAACCACTGGAGGGTCAACTTGGCCTTGTGCTTAGGGTCATTGTCGTGCAGGAAAGTCCCAGCTTTCCTGCAGATGAATGCAAATTGTCTGCCAGTATTTTCTGAGAACATGCTGCATTCATCTTGCCATCAATTTTCACAAGATTCCCTGTGCCTTTAGAGCTCACATACCCCCAAAACATCAGTGAGCCACCACCATGCTTCACAGTGGGGATGGTATTCGGTTATCAATAGGCCTTGTTGACCCCTCTCCAATTTTGTCGCGTCATTCCAAATTACAGTGTGCCAGAAGCTGTGAGGTGTGTCAATGTGAGCTTTTTTGTGGCATTGGCACAGTAAAGGCTTCTTTCTGGCAACTCGACCATGCAGCTCATTTTTGTTCAAATATCAATGCATTGTCCTCTTTGAAACAACCACACAGTCTTTTTCCAGAGTATCCTGTATTTCTCCTAAGGTTACCTGTGGGGTTTTCTTTGTATCCCGAACAATTCTTCTGACAGTTTTGGCTGAAATCTTTCTTGGTCTACCTGACCTTGGCTTGGTATCAAGAGATCCCAGAATTTTCCACTTCTTAATAAGTGATTGAACAGTACTGACTGGCATTTGCAAGGCTTTGGATATCTTTTTCCATCTTCATAAAGTTCCATTATCTTGTTACACAGGTCTTTTGACAGTTCTTTTCTGCTCCCCATGGCTCAGTATCTAACCTGCTCAGTGCATCCACGTAAGATCTAACAAACTCATTGACTATTTATACACAGACACTAACTGCAATTTAAAAAGCCACATGTGTGGGAAATTCACCTTTAATTGCCACCTTGACTGTCTGTAACAAGGCCAAACATTCAAGGGTATGTAAACTTTTGATCGGGCCATTTATGTGATTTCTGTTATCATTGTGATTTAAAATGAAGCCAAACAACTGTGTTATAATAAATGGCTATCCTTCATAGTCATATTTTCTGCCAGGGTATGCAAACTTATGAGCTCAACAGTACAGTTACCAAGACCAGTCTGGAAGTAGTTGTAGTCTTATATACAGTAACCAAGAGCAGTCTGGTAGTTGTTGTAGACTTTTATACAGTAATACCAGTCTGGTAGTACAACATATGTAGGTTTTACATCCAGTAACCAAGACCAGTCTGGTAGTTGTTGTAGATTTCTTTACAGTAAGATCAGTCTGGTAGTACAGTAGATTTAAATTTTACATCCAGTAACCAAGACCAGTCTGGTAGTTTTTGTAGGTTTTTATACAGTTAGACCAGTCTGGTAGTAGATGTAGGTTTTTATACAGTAACCAAGACAGGTCTGGTAGTATTTTTTATTTTTTTTTACAGTAGTAGTTGTTTTGTTTTAATATAGTAACCAAGACCAGTAGTACATTACCCAAGCAAATCTAGTAGTAGATGTAGGTTTTATATAGTAACCAAGACCAGTCTGGTATCAGTTGTAGATGTTTATACAACACAAGACCAGTCTGAGTTGACCATATAACATAAGATACCAAATGCATGTGGATCAATAAACATGGGAAATACAAAATGTAAAATCTTGTTTAATTCATCCAGATAACTTAATGTTTCCTGGGTAAAAACAACAGCGAACATACCCCCCCCTCCACCCCTCCATGGATATTCAGACAGTGAGGCCCCCCTCCTAAATTTGCATTGCACCTTTTTTTGGGGATGCATATTAAAATATATTACCGCCTGCGTGACCTTATTTAAATCACTGACTTCACATTCCAATCACTTTTCCCTTTACATATTTTTTTAAAGGAGATTCATTAATCTTTGTTGAATACAATGACATACATCTTTAATGAGGTTGCTGTCAAGTCACATTTCCGTTAGAGAGACGCAAACTGAATGACAGCAAGCAATATTAATAAATTTAACATGGACTGTATTAATTTTTAACACAACAAGAACGGAGGGCGGCTCGGATATTTTCATTCTTTCTCTCACGCATTTTCAAACGGTTCGGATTTATGGCGTGCTCAGTAGACGTCGCATTTCCTCAGAATTAAGGGCCTGTATATAAATACGATTTACATGTCATTAATAAGTAAATTAGGAAAATGCCTTTCAAGAGACAAGTACATAAGCATAATCTCCATATTAAAGCAGTAGCCTTTGATAAAGGTCTGTGGGAGGACAGCAGGTCGGGCTATGAGCCATGCTGCTCACGTCTGAACTCTCACCACTTCCGCACATTTAATGACTGTGGATTTTGCTTATGGAGTGTCTCTCCACCTAGGTGCTGTAAATGAGCAGCACACAGAGGCCACCCTTATCATTTTACACACACCTAGAAAAGACAGAGGAAAGGAGAGAGAGGAAAGGAGAGAGAGGAAAGGAGAGAGAGGAAAGGAGAAGGGCAGGAATCTGGAAGGGGGGGTGGAAGGGAGTAATGGGAGAAGAAAGTTGGTAACAGTTACAGAAAACGAATTATCGACAGCACCACTCATTTTCTTCCTTCTTCCTTCTCCTGTAATAACATTAAAATATTAAGATTAATTCCTCCAAAGCTTGCAAAGGAAGAAAAAAAATACGATTAAGGATGCTATTTCAAATTAAAAAAATTACTGCTGTGATTTTAGGTTTTGGTCCCAAATCCCAGCAGAGACAATTTGCTGTACATTTAAGCCCGGTGAGAACACTCTGCCTGTCTGTGTTAAGTAAGGAAGTAAGTTACGGTTGATATGAGACATGTTTTTTGCAGTAGCTTTAGCGATTATAGGAAATTATATGCAAAGCCGGAGTTCTGATCCGAAGTTAATTTATAAATGTGTAGAACTTATTAATTAGCAATGTTGTTACTAAGGGAGCATGCAATACAAAGGGATTTATTTCCTGCTCGACAACACAGGAAGTAAGGAACCACTTCAATGTGCCATTAGCACCTCCTCCTTTTCCTTTTGCCAATTTGTTTGTTTAGTACAAAGGAGGGTCTCTTTGACACCTAGCCCGGTTTGTCCGGTTGATTTGAACCCTGGACTGTGTTCCCCACTTAGTCTGTTTCTTTTGAGTAGCTGAGAATTCCTAATTACACCGTGGCGTGCGCCAAATAACTACACCGGGGTCCACTTAAACGAGGGTGGCCTCGGTCGGCTTCCAAATGAACCCTGGCGCAGTTCAAGTGCGAATCCAATCCAACCTAAATATAGAAAATGCTGCGGAGGGTATTATGGATTGAATTTCCAATGTATTGTTGAATTAGTAGGGCAATCGGTAACATCGCGCATCACTGGCTAGCTAGCATAATGAGTGGCAGAGGACAAACATGGAGCAGCCGGGAAGTAAAAACACATCTTTGAAATGTTGGCGAAGGTCCACAAAAGAACAAAAGTGTTTAAAGTTTTTAGGGATTAAGTATGAAGGGGTCTGAATATTGCCCTGTGCATACTGTAGATAATGGGCATAGAGCATACATTCGAGATTTGTAACTATAAAGGGGATTTTGGCAGCGATGAGGCTCCGAGGTAGACGTGCATATAACATCTGAAAAAAAGCATCTGAATTACAATGGCAATTCCAAATGCTCAGTGCATTTAGACAGGTCCAGGGGGATTTAGAATGGTCCAGTAGGCTACTTGATCAAGACAGGTCCATGTGCAAAAAAAACCCTGATACGGCCTTACCCCCCTCCCTCAGTCCCACCCATATTCTCTACCACCCCCCACCCCCCCATCCACACCCAATATGTCATAGCAGGCCTGATTATCAAACTTGAAGAAACTATTTAGCTTTATGTGTTACCATTAAATACAACTGTCATATGTGGTTGGTTTTGACATTGGTTGTCATGAGACCATTATAATTGTGTCATGAATATTTTTTCTTGACCTCAAGTAAAGTGGCACAACTTGGACTTGTCATAAAGATGTCATGACGCATTATAGCACTGTCAAATACATTCATAACAGTGTCATGAATATTTTTCTTGACCTCAAGTACAGTCGTACAATTTGGACTCATATAGATGTCATTAAGTTTGTCCAATACTGTCAAAAAGATGTAATTAAGTCTGTCAAATGCTTTTAAATACTTTAACAAAAGCAATACATTTCCTTTATTGTTTTTGCACAACAAATGTTTCCTAATAAAAAATTTTTTTTAAAAATAAATATAAATATATATATATATATATATATATTTTCAACAATCCAACTTTGGTAACACTTTACAATAAGGGAACATGAACAACCATTAACAAATGCAGTAGCAATGATGAACAAGATATGAACAAATGGTTAACAATGATAACCCTTACTTTATTAATGGTTGATAAATGCATTAACCGAGTGTAGTGTCATTTGTTCATGTTGATACAGGACATCCATTCATGTACAGTAACCAGGCCTTTGCATGAACAATAGCCTAAGTAATATAAACTATACATAATATAATCACATTGAAAACATTATTTATAAAGTAGGCTAGATAGCGATAGTTTAACAAATTAACTTAATGTTAACACAAATAGAACATGGGTGAGCAAGTTAGCAAAGTGCTACCCGGAACTGACCAACACTTGACTGGAGCTAGCATACAGCTAACTGGAGCCAGCTAATAACAAGGAACTAGCTAATCACTAACCCTTACAGGGCAACAACTGCAAAGTTCCTAAACAATACAGTTACAAAATTATGTTATATTGATCCTAGGGATATTGTCAGGAGTATTGTTTTTTAAAAAAAAATGGTACAGTAGCAAATGATTTTTTTCCAAAGGAATGCACCACCGTCATGGCATTTTACATAGACATGGATCTCTGTCATAGTTATACAATTACCACACTTTTCCAACCACATACATACACTTTAACAGGCAAGTTTTCAAACTGTATCGAAAGATCCAGTGTACTTTTGTACCTTACCGACCAGGAAAACAGGATAAATTATGAGAAAAAAAATGGCTTTTCCTTGAAGAGCAACGAGAACGCGCAGGTGTTTTGATCGTTAACAGTCCGAACGCAACACGACCAAGTCAAACTGCCCCCTATAGGCCACCCGTAGTAAGTGTCCTTCAATATAAAAGTGTCCTTCAAAATTCTATATCAACCCCAAATGAGACCATACATTTTGTATTTGTCACACCTATTTGAAGACGCAAGTAGCCAGTCTACCTTTTAATAATGGTTACCGCACTGTAATCATATTAACAAATTGGATTATGTATATTATCTCTTGAATAATGTATATTACTTAGCCTATTGTTCATGCAAACCAGTAGTTACATGAATGCATCCACATTAACAAAATTACAGTACAAACTAAGTTCCTGCAAAAAACTTTGACATTAACTTGACTTGTTTTTTCACATCATGGTAAAGTCTGCCCAAGACACCATTATAATGGCGTATGGCTAACCAGTGGTGCCACTATCATTTTGAGGTGAATCTTCAGTGACCTCAGGAGAGCGATAACCTTTATGACTCCATATTTCCAATTTGTATTTCTGCCATGCATGCTCTATATGCTGAGTATGAGCACCAGTCTCAGGATCAGCAAAGCTCCTTTTATGGCAGACAGAATACTGGCTAAATAGTTTCTTCAAGTTTGATTATTAGACCCATGTTTATGACAGGTTATGTTGTCTTGGTTATTGTCATGTTGTCATAAAAAAAGACACTGACAGGTTATGTTGTCTCAGTTAATGTCAAGTGTTTTTTTTATTTTTTTATTATTAAAACTTTATTTAACCAGGATATGCTCATTGAGATTAAAAATCTATTTTCCAGGAGCGTCCTGACCAAGAATAGGCGGTCGTAAGTCGTAACATAAAATGTTTCAGAATACAACAAATACAAGTACAAGTATAATCAATACAACCATAAGACAATTACACCATTATTCTGCAGATGTTGACAGAACATAGTTAAAAACATTGACAAGTAAGAGAATCAGATTCCAAGTCCATCATCAATGATTAAAAAATCCTAACAAGGTCTTGTAGTTTAAAATGATTTAGAAAGATGTTCCAAGCTGATGGAGCAGAGTACATGAAGGCACGTTTCCCCCAAAAAATTCTGACCGCTGTGAGCGGAGACAGTATTCACCACATTTCTTACGGATAAATGAACATAAATATAAGGGCAATAAACCCAATATGGCTTTGTAAACAAAGGTATACCAGTGGCTAAGTCTACAGGATGCTAGGAAAGACCATCCAACTCCAGCATATAAAGTGCAGTGGTGTGTAAGTGCCTGACAGTTTAAGATGAATCTCAATGTTCCATGATAAAGGGTGTCAATAGATCTCAAACACTGAGCAGAGACATTCATATATAAAATATCACCATAGTCCTGTATAGGCATAAAGGTTCCTAAAATAAGTTTGTTTCCGGCTTTAAAAGAGAAACAAGCCTTGTTCGTAAAATAAAAAGTTTTTTTGCAAGTTGAATTATATGCAGTTTGAAGGACAAGTCATCATCAATTAAAATTCAAAGATATTTATATGAAGTTACTGTAGAAAACAATATTTGTTTGGTTTTGTCCACATTGAGAACACGTTTCAATTGACACAAGGTATGTTAAACAGCATTAAAAGCAGTTTGTAAATGTTGAAAAATTTTCTCTAAGGTCAAAGCACAACAATAAATAACAGTGTCATCTGCATAAAAGTTCAGCATTTTGTACATTTTTATCTAGATAATTTATATAAATAGTGAACAAGAGTGGACCCAGTACAGAGCCCTGGGGTACACCATTTAGAAAAAACAATTAATCAGATGCAAGCCCATTAAATTGCATGCACTGAGTTTTCTTTTTGATAAATAGTTGGCAAACCATGAAACAGCGTGGTGAGAAAGACCTATGCTTGATAGCCTTTGCTTCAGTATAGTGTGATCTACTGTATCAAAAGTCTTAGAAAGATCGATAAAAAGTGCGACACAATGTTGTTTCTTATCGAGAGCAGTAGTGATATAATTTAAGACCTTCATGGCTGCTGTTACTGTGCTATGCTTTTTCCTGAAGCTAGATTGATACATGTATAAGATAGAATGAGTATATTAAAACTTCTTTAACTGTTCACTAACAAGGGTTTCAAAGATTTTAGCCAAGGATGACAGCTTCGAAATTGGCCTATAGTTGTTTAAAAGAGAGAGATCACCCCCTTTAAGCAATGGTAAAACAAATGCTGACTTTAATATGTCTGGTATTTCTTTACATTCCAGAGTAAGACTGAACAAATATGTCAATGGTTCAGCTATAAAATCAGCTGCCAACTTCAGAAAGCAGGGATCAAGAAGATCAGGACCTGCAGGTTTTTTTTTAGGTCTTGAAGGATTTCCTGGAATGAGAAGGCTGAAAACTGAAAATCTGACCAGATATCACAGGTTCCACAATACAAGGTAGACCAGAAACAGTAGTTGAATCAAACAATTTACCAGATGATAAAAAATGTTCGTTAAAACTATAAAACATTTGAGTTTTGTCACACACAGCAATCAAGTAATTCATAATGCATGCTGTCAGTTCATTAGCATGGCTATTAGCAGAAATTTACTTAATTGTTCTCCAAAACTTCTTAGTGTCATTTAGGTTCAGTAATTACTGATATAAAATACTCCGATTTGGCTTTCCTGAGCAGCAAAGAACATTTATTACGCAACTGCCAAAATAAAAGCCAATCAGCATCAGAATCTGAGTTCCTTGCCTTGGCCAATACTAGATTGCGCTCATGAATAAGAGAAGAAAGCTCAGTGGTAAACCATGGATTATCATGCCCTCTTACTCTAAATTGACGGAAAGGGGCATGTTTATTTATAATTTCAGTTAAACTGCTGTGAAAGTACTTCCAAGCAGTTTCAACAACCGGAATAAGTTCAATCCTTCTCCAGTCAAAATTAAACAAATCACAAAAAAGGCATGCTCAGTAAACATTTTTACATTTCTTTTAGAAATTAAGTGCAGTTTGTTTTCGGGATCTTGCCATTTCTAACAGCTACAATAGCACAATGGTCATTCAAATCATTACAAAACACAACTATAGCAGAGTATTTGTCAATATTAAATCAATTAGAGTAGATTTTTCTGGACATTTAGGATTTGGTCGAGTGGGTGTGTTTATAAACTGGGTAAAATTCATATTATTACAATACATTTTAAAATCATCAGACACCGGCTTCAGCCAACACCAGTTAAGATCACAGACAAAAATAATTTATCCATAGTGAAGTTTAGACATGAGGTGCATGAGAGAAAAGAATGCATCCCCAGCTGCAGAGGGGGGTCTATAACAGCCAATGACAGTTAATGAGAAACTATTTGAAATCTCAATATGCAAGGCCAGAAATTCCAATTATTTACATATAGTTTGGGACATTTCAACTTTAACCCGTAATTTATGCTTCACATAAATTGCTACACCACCACCTTTCAGTGCGATATACATTGTATCCATTCATACAAATATCATTATCAATGACAGACTTCTCGAGCCAGGTTCCAGAAAATACAATTACAGTGGGGAGAACAAGTATTTGATACACTGCCGATTTTGCAGGTTTTCCCACTTACAAAGCATGTAGAAGTCTGTAATTTTTATCATACACTCACCTAAAGGATTATTAGGAACATACATACATACATACATACATCTTCTTCCGCTTCATCCGGGGCCGGGTCGCGGGGGCAGCAGTCAAAGCAGAGATGCCCAGACTTCCCTCTCCCCAGACACTTCCTCCAGCTCTTCCAGGGGGACACCGAGGCGTTCCCAGGCCAGCCGGGAGACATAGTCCCTCCAGCGTGTCCTAGGTCTTCCCCGGGGTCTCCTCCCGGTGGGACGGGACCAGAACACCTTCCCAGGAAGGCGTTCCGGAGGCATCCGAAACAGATGCCCAAGCCACCTCAGCTGACCCCTCTCGATGTGGAGGAGCAGCGGCTCTACTCTGAGCTCCTCCCGGGTGACCGAGCTTCTCACCCTATCTCTAAGGGATCGCCCAGCCACCCTGCGGAGAAAGCTCATTTCGGCCGCCTGTATCCGGGATCTTGTCCTTTCGGTCATGACCCAAAGCTCATGACCATAGGTGAGAGTAGGAACGTAGATTGACCGGTAAATCGAGAGCTTCGCCTTGCGGCTCAGCTCTTTCTTCACCACGACAGACCGATACATCGACCGCATTACTGCAGAAGCTGCACCGATCCGTCTGTCAATCTCCCGTTCCATCCTTCCCTCACTCGTGAACAAGACCCCTAGATACTTAAACTCCTCCACTTGAGGCAGGCACTCCTCCACTTATTATTATTAGGAACACCTGTTCAATTTCTCATTAATGCGATTATCTAATCAACCAATCACATGGCAGTTGCTTCAATGCATTTAGGGGTGTGGTCCTGGTCAAGACAATCTCCTGAACTCCAAACTGAATGTCAGAATGGGAAAGAAAGGTGATTTAAGCAATTTTGAGCGTGTCATGGTTGTTGGTGCCAGACGGGCCAGTCTGAGTATTTCACAATCTGCTCAGTTACTGGGATTTTCACGCACAACCATTTCTAGGGTTTACAAAGAATGGTGTGAAAAGGGAAAAACATCCAGTATGTGGCAGTCCTGTGGGCTAAAATGCCTTGTTGATGCTAGAGGTCAGAGGAGAATGGGCCGACTGATTCAAGCTGATAGAAGAGCAACTTTGACTGAAATAACCACTCGTTACAACCGAGGTATGCAGCAAAGCATTTGTGAAGCCACAACACGCACAACCTGGAGGCGGATGGGCTACAACAGCAGAAGACCCCACTGGGTACCACTCATCTCCACTACACCTTGTTGAATCAATGCCACGTAGTATTAAGGCAGTTCTGAAGGCAAAAGGGGGTCAAACACAGTATTAGTCCTTTAGGTGAGTGTACGTTTCCTGTAGTTCTTAACCAGGTTTGTACAAACTGCAGCAGGAATTTTGGCCCACTCCTCCATACAGACCTTCTCCAGATCTTTCAGGTTTCGGGGCTGTCGCTGGGCATTATGGACTTTCAGCTCCCTCCAAAGATTTTCTATTGGGTTCAGGTCTGGAGACTGGCTAGGCCACTCCGAGACCTTGAGATGCTTCTTACAGAGCCACTCCTTAGTAGCCCTTGCTGTGTGTTTTGGGTCGTTGTCATGCTGGAAGAACAAGCCACAACCCATCTTCAATGCTCTTACTGAGGGAAGGAGGTTCTTGGCCAAGATCTCGCGATACATGGCCCCATCCATCCTCCCCTCAATACGGTGCAGCTGTCCTGTCCCCTTTGCAGAAAAGCATCCCCAAATAATGATGTTTCCACCTCCATGCTTCACGGTTGGGATGGTGTTCTTGGGGTTGTACTCATCCTTCTTCTTCCTCCAAACACGGCGAGTTGAGTTTAGACCAAAAAGCTCTATATTTGTCTCATCAGATCACATGACCTTCACCCATTCCTCCTCTGGATCATCCAGACGGTCATTGGCAAACTTTAGATGGGCCTGGACATGCACTGGCTTGAGCAGGGGGACCTTGCGTCCGCTGCAGGATTTTAATCCATGACGGCGTAGTGTGTTACTAATGGTTTTCTTTGAGACTGTGGTCCCAGCTCTCTTCAGGTCATTGACCAGGTCCTGCCGTGTAGTTCTGGGCTGATCCCTCACCTTCCTCATGATCATTGATGCCCCATGAGGTGAGATCTTGCATGGAGACCCAGACCCCAGAATGACCGTCACCTTGAACTTCTTCCATTTTCTAATAATTGCGCCAAAAGTTGTTGCCTTTTCACCAAGCCTATTGTCCTGTAGCCCATCCCAGCCTTGTGCATTTTTATCCCTGATGTCCTTACACAGCTCTCTGGTCTTGGCCAATGTGGAGAGGTTGGAGACTGTTTGATTGAGTGTGTGGACAGGTGTCTTTTATACAGGTAACGAGTTCAAACAGGTGCAGTTAATACAGGTAATGAGTGGAGAACAGGAGGGCTTCTTAAAGAAAAACTAACAGGTCTGTGAGAGCCGGAATTCTTACTGGTTGGTAGGTGATGAAATGCTTATGTCATGCAATCAAAAGCAAATTAATTGTTTAAAAATCATACAATGTGATTTTCTGGATTTTTTATTCCATCACTCCCAGTTGAAGTGTACCTATGATACAAATTACAGACCTCTACATGCTTTGTAAGTAGGAAAACCTGCAAAATCGGCAGTGTATCAAATACTTGTTCTCCCCACAGTATATCAGCATTCGTTGATTTAGCCCAAGTCCTAACTCCATCAATTTTGGACAACAGGCTACATTTTAAGGAAAGATGCCAAGACCAGTTCTAGATTTAAAATCCGAGGGAGTTCGAAGATCTAGCATAAAATTATCAGGGCCAGGATTAGGCTGCACGTTCCCAAATATTAACAATAAAAGAATGACTAGGCTCCTCTGATTAAAACGGTTGCATGACGTTTCTTTCTTATAGGACGTACTGGAAGTAAAACAAGCAGGCATATTTCCAGACAAAACAAAACAATTATTTAAAACCATTTGATATTGGTAGCAACAGAAATTCGTAATGTTCGTATCCAGAAACAATTGTATGGGCACTTGGATGTTCGGATTACTTGAAATCGACTGAGTTCTTGCAGACAGAATGTCAAAAGTGAGGTGAGAGCACATTGTCAGATGCACTCACCGAGTAACAATACTTATTTTCTCCGGAGTCCAGTACAGTCAATATGCTGATTAACACCACGATTAATGCCATATACCAGTTAGCCAGAAGTTAGGCAAGAATCAGTTAAAAACAGCAATATCTAACGATCCGTAGTGGAGAAGCAGCTAGAGATACTTGTCCAGGAAGATAGGAACCATCATCAATGGGCTAACAAATGATCGAGTTTAGTAAGACCACGATTTTACAACAGCAACTATAGTGAGCTGTACACCACCACGGGTGTAGATAGGCTACAAATAAATAATAGGCTTGATTGGCATAAAAAAAACATTTAAGAAAAAGAGGACATTGACAACGACTTAACAAACGGGCTGCCATCTTGGATTTCCTTGTGATCATAAAGACATTGACAGGATATTTGGTCTCAGTTAATGTCAAATTGCCATAACAAAGACATCTCAAACAATGTCAACCTTGCATAAAAAAATTACATAATCAATTGAATGACACCTAATGATAACATTCATAAAAGTTCAAAAGTATTCCTTTGTGTGTCATGACAGTGTCATGTCTCTCTTATGCACACCCCTTCAAAAAAAGTGTTTCCCATATTCTCTACCCTCATCCACACCCATATTCTCTACCACATTCCCACTCCCTCATCCACACCCATATTCTCTACCACATCCCTCCTCCCTCATCCACACCCATATTCTCTACCACATCCCCCCTCCTTCATCCACACCCATATTATCTACCACATCCCCCCTCCCTCATCCACACCCATATTCTCTACCACATTCCACCTCCCTCATCCCCACCCATATTCTCTACCAAACCCCCCTCCCACATCCCCACCAATATTCTTTTCCACATTACCCCTCCCTCATCCACACCCATATTATCTACCACATCCCCATCCCTCATCCACACCCATATTATCTACCACATCCCCATCCCTCATCCACACCCATATTCTCTACCACATCCCCCCTCCCTCATCCACACCCATATTCTCTACCACATCCCCCCTCCCTCATCCACACCCATATTCTTTACCACATAACCCCCCCTCCATCCACACCCATATTCTCTACCACATCCCCCTCCCTCATCCACACCCATATTCTTTACCACATCCCCCCTCCCTCATCCACACCCATATTCTCTACCACATCCCCCCTTCTCCATCCACATCCATATTCTCTACCACATTACCCCCTTCTCCAACCACATCCATATTCTCTACCACATCCCCCCTCCCTCATCCACACCCATATTCTCTACCACATCCCCCCTTCTCCATCCACATCCATATTCTCTACCACATTACCCCCTTCTCCAACCACATCCATAGTCTCTACCACATCCCCCCTCCCTCATCTACACCCATATATTCTCTACCACATTCAACTTGCCAACCTCTTGTTCTCCTTTGCCAGCATCGCCCGGGAAACATTAAAACTGGAAATGGCACATGTATCACATTTGATTATCATAAAACACAAGTTTGGAGGGTGAACAGTGGTGCCACCTAGGTTGCTGCATTACTGAATGATTATAATTTTTTTGGGATACAGGTGATTCATGAGTCAATTGGACGACCAAGTGTTGTAATAACATTAGCAATTTTCTTCTTCATTTTTGTTGTGCCTGATTAATTTAAAAGGACGTAAATGATCCCACAATAACATTTAACAGTCACAAACTACTTATCCAGTTCGCGCTAATGAGTCGAATTCTACATTTCTAAATGTATATGGTATAGACTCCATCACACACCTGGGCACTCCCCAGGGTTCCTGGACATACCCAGATACAAAGATAAAACCAATAACACTATACCAGCTCCCTCCTTTGCCTTCACCCACACTGATGCCAAACTATGTTAGAGGCTTCATTTAAACCCTCTAGAAATAACATATTGGGCCTAATTTCCATCATAGGCTCGGTGCCAAACTAATTAATTTGGTGTGGAATGAGCAGTTTGCTCGCAGTATGCCGACAGCACAACACATAAATAAGACTCATCCTGGACCTGCATATCTCGAGGAGCAGATTGGACACACAGGCGTAGTTAGTGTCAGTCAGAGTAACTTTGAACATGTGTTATTCCACAGAAACATAATGATTCCAAGGCTGAAAGAGGCCATTATGCGTCATCTCTGTTTCTGCAGACCCCGTCCATGAAGAGAAACCTGGAACATGTTATGTCTTTAATTTGTAGACATCACATTTGTGTCAGTTAGTATAACATCCAGTCAACTGCCGGTTTGAAAAGCACAAATGTTAAGTGGCGGAACATACGATGTCAGTGTAAAGGTTCAACATTTGAATTCATTAACAGGAAATGACAGAGACATTAGCATAATTTCTGTACAGGAACACACGTGCACACATACTTCAGCTGATATTCATTAGATCTGTCCTTCTGTAGCAGTGGAGCCTGTGACCAACGCCATACAATACTTAGGTTTAAGCACACCTCTAAACACAGGAATTCATTATTGTGAAGAGCCTCCCTGTATCAGAAAATACTTTGGATATGTTCAAAAGGATCCATTCTCCAAAGAAGTGCATCCTCAAAGACATCTAGGATATCTGATATTCTTTTTAATGTCTGCATTGGCAGTAAAGCCCAGTTCTGGTTTATAGTGGCTCAGTGGCTCTTTTAACCGCTAACTACTTATCTAGATTTTAGCGATCATGGAGTAAAATGTCTCAATGTGGAGACGACATGAAGATGGACCCTCCCTGGTCACCTCAGGGCCTTTGTGGTAAAATTAATCACGAGTCATCAGACAGATTTATGATACGCATACATTTTCCGCACATTACATAGTAACTGTGTAATTTTTAGAATGGAATATGTCCAGTACGAACAGCATGTATAGGGCAGAAATATAACAAGATATTTGGGGATTTTGGCATTAAGACCTTTTGTCCAATTCTCCGGTGGGAGGTGAAGTCATGCATATGTTTTTTTCCCCCTCTGCATGCAGTTAGAAGGACTTCGCAAAGTTAGCACAAATACTGACAGTCTTTGGGAACAGCTAGCATGCTTCATGCATCTTTCTCAGCACAGGCTCACATATTTATCTCTAACTTAATGGGTATGGATACATAGGAATGCTGTTCATCAGTTAATCTGGCTCTGAGGAATTTGATATGGAGCCTCATTGCTAAAATCTCTTTAACTTGACTATGAAAGAGTCATATCAACACCAAGGAGTCGATGCAAACCTGACAGCTGCAGAGCCAGTGACAAACAGACCCAGTTCTGAATGAGAATAGTGTGTATTGAGAATAGACTGTTGTGATACTATCAGAGTGCATTTACTCTCTGACCTCTCTCACTGCACTGGAGTGCCTCTTTAAGTCTCCTCATGTTCAAGAGGTCTCTCCATTTACCCTGCAGTATCAGTTTATCAGTCAGCTTAATAAAATAAAAAATGGTTTTGGGATAAATCTCCCAATCTCTTTCAGTAATCCTGTTTCTCTACTGCCTGACCCTGTTATCGGCCTCATGCCCTGATTCAGAGTGGTGACAGCGAGCTCGTGCGATGTGCCTGCGAGTCTGGTCCGGCGATGGAATAGGCCGCTATCACTACAACGTGATCCGAGACGTGTCATGACATTTTCAGTTACACATTAATCTGAAATAACGGAATCCATGTGGAGCTGGTGAGATGTCAACCCCTCTAAAATGAAGGGACTCAGATTGCCATGGTAGGCTGGAATTGCGTTTTGTTGGCTACTTCACGACCTCAAAACCCCTGTGAGAGTACCACGTTCACACCACGTTCCTCTGTCCCAAAGCGCCAAGCGAAAGGACCCTGTCACTGTTTTGGGGGATGAATGAAGGAGGGGGCAGAAGAAACCAAGGGTGTCCAACAATTGCATCCCAAATGATACCACTGAGTGCACTAGTTTTTTACCAGGACCTCATTGGGCTCTGGCTCGCAGTGAGTCTAGGACACTTTTCGCCAAACAGAGAGACTGTTCTTCTCAAACAGAGGTAGTAGCCATTCACTTTTCAGGAAGTAAGTGCTTAATCCTTACCGCTAAGGAAAACCTCTGTTTCCTCTCTCACTCTCTTTCTTTTTCTCACTAATCTTTCACCCCCCCATCTTTGCCCTCTCATTCTCTCCCTCCTCTTCTCTCCCTCTGTCATTCCCGTCTCCCCAGCGCGACCCCCCTGATTGCACCCCCCCCCCCCCCACCCCAACAATGGCAGAAAACATTCTGTTTAAAGATTTGTCTTGCTGTGCTTCAAGATGTGATGAATGTAGTCTACAGGTTTTATAAAGCCCATTCATCATCAAATAATATGACACCTAATGGGAATCTAATTCTATTGTATCGTTCTCTGCCGGTGTCACAGTGCCATTGTGACGGCTTTAATTTACGACACTCCGACAGTATCGAATGCTCTCGCACCTCCTTCCAAATTAGGCACTTTAACGTGAGGTGTTTGGTGGCTGGTAAATGTGTTTATAATGTCATTGAATCAAGGTGTGCTCAGTTGTTTGAAGGAATAACAATTTAATGTGTACTGTCATACTATGAGCTGTCATTCGCACGGCGCATAGCGCGTCTTCGAGTGAAGACAGACGCACGCTAGGACAGGATGATACGAGGAAGTCATTAGCGAACTGTGGCCTTCGAAATTCTCCGACCTTTGACCTGTTCCTACAGGGCAATGGTCTGGAGTACTGCAATGCAACCAAATGCTAGTTGATATTGTGGACATCTATCCGTAGCGTTTGGATTTCCCTTGTTCCCCATAAAAGGGATGACTTGTCTGATATTCTTTCTTTTACTGCACGGGTTATGGATCAGATGTTTGATATGTCTGCTGTTAAGATACATAACCAGATTTCAAACAGTTATTTGAGTTTGTTCTAAAAGAGACCTCCCAACAGGTTGTGTTGTAGTACTATTAAGAACTTTGTTTTGGTTAAAGAGACCTCCCAACAGGTTGTGTTGTAGTACTATTAAGAACTTTGTTTTGGTTAAAGAGACCTCCCAACAGGTTGTGTTGTAGTACTATTAAGAACTTTGTTTTGGTTAAAGAGACCTCCCAACAGGTTGTGTTGTAGTACTATTAAGAACTTTGTTTTGGTTAAAGAGACCTCCCAACAGGTTGTGTTGTAGTACTATTAAGAACTTTGTTTTGGTTAAAGAGACCTCCCAACAGGTTGTGTTGTAGTACTATTAAGAACTTTGTTTTGGTTAAAGAGACCTCCCAACAGGTTGTGTTGTAGTACTATTAAGAACTTTGTTTTGGTTAAAGAGTCCTCCCGACAAATTGTGTTGTTAAACGAGTAAAGAGCCTATTTTTAATGGATACTCCTAGTATAGATTTTTGCCATGGTGTGTTTTAGAGACTTATGGTATAATTAGTAACCTTGTACACAATGTGGGAGGATGTTGAGTATTACTGGTATGTAACTGTTTTGTAACATTATTACAGGACTGGCATAAATGGTGTTACTTTGAAATATAGATTACGACGGCAGGAGCCCATGTCATTGACTTGTCATCCCTGAGTCCTGGGTTTATGGACAGTCTGGGTAGAACCAGGAACTCATGCCATTTTAATGCTAGGCTTGTGATGAAAGGATTAGCAATCTTTACTAAGGACTACCTACATATTATAGTCACCTACAATCACGTATATATTTACAAACCATATGGAGTCAGGTGATCAATATTAATCACAAAGGTTATATTCACTTGCACTCATTTTCCAAGCTGTCCTAGAAAACCTTTTAAGTAGAAAACCTTCAATCACCTTACCACAATCCAAAAAGGTAATGTGCTATTATAATCTGCTCCTGGCACCGAAGCGGTCTGGCCATCCCTCAGAGTCTGGCTCCTCTCTAGGTTTCTTCTTAGGTTCCGATTTCTACAAGGGAGTTTTTCCTAGCCAGTGCGCAACCATTTCTTGTAGTTTTCATGCTTTTTGGAGTGTCTGTATAGGAACCTTGAGACAACTGCTGAATAAAAATGGGCTTTATAAAATAAATGCATCGATTTGATAGATTGACATGAGACTTAATTGCTAGACTGCTGTGCTAAATCTGCACAAACCAAGTTCTAGATACAGGATTTATCACCTCTAGGAAGCTGCATGGTGTCTGAAGTGATTGCTTCTTGAACACAGCAAACACAGGTAATCTTTCAGAGGTGGGTGGTGCTCCGCCATCCCCGGGAGGACCAGAACATAACAGGGAGGATTTCTCCACGCTGTGATAGCAGCAAAGTCTCTGGAATGACGTGTTGACTCTATCAGCTTCATACACAGTGGGGCTGTTACCATCTGGATATGTGAAAGTTAAAGTTGGGTGTAAAACTCAGTTAATTAAACAAGAGCGGAGCCAAGAGACTAGAAAAAAAGAGGCACAGATACAGTACTTTGGAACAACGGCCACAGAATATGTGCTTTTTCAGTCGATGGTCCGATATCTAGCCCATGACTCGGTGCCACAACAATGAACACCGTCTTGGATATCAACTTTCTCCAAGTATTAACTTTTGAAGCGCATCCATAAAGGTCACAGTGGGAAGACATTTAACTAGGTGCTATAACACGTCTAAGAGAATAAAACATAATGAGTGAAATAAATCGTCATTAGATGGGCAAGGCCTTCTGATTTATGCTGATATTCTACACATTTTGAGGGTATTATAGTGTCCTAAAAAAGAACATTAACAAGCCACATAAAAAGGCAGGATTATAAAGTAGGGGAGACCTTATTATGTGGCAGGGTATAAAGAGTCATGAGACAAGATGAATTGTCCCAGAAATGATACTGTTTTAATTTCTCTTCCTGGTGGGTCTGGCTCAGTGGGTGGATCTCCTTTTAATTTTTGAGGATGGGGTCAGTTTTTGGAGCTCATTAAAAGCTAACTTGCTAACAGGCAAGACTCGTAAAATATGAAAAGAAATTAGCGAGTCGTAATTTGACAGAAGAACTAAGGCAACAATAATGATGGGAAATAAACTGACAGACAGAATGATAATGTTACTGCCTCCTACTCTATTAACAGTCTGTCAGTCTGTCTGCTGGCAGAGCCAAATGTCATTCATATTTTAGCCAGAGAGCAGCCCCACACTAATTGGCACTATAGCTTTCTTCTTCTCCCGAATTAAATTTCAATCCATCCCTCCCTGCCTTACTCACCTTTAAAGCGAAATCATTTGAATTCAAACGAAAGCGCTAGTGACAGGGAATGAGACGGGGTGAACCCGAAAAAAAAAAAAACTTTCTTCCCTGGTCCTCTTTTTAATGAGATAAAAAATTCCCGCTTCTCCCCATTTCCCTGCTATAATTGCTGATTATGTTATTATACGACATAGTAGGAGCTCCCCCCTCCTCCGGAATCTCCTCCCCTTCGCTGAGATTCAGCCTGGCATCTGGAGTGCTTCAAAGGGCCATGGGCTGGAGAGGTGGGAGGCTCATTTGGAGCATCTCTCTGTTCGGCCGTGGGTCCACACTGGCCCGGCAAGGTAAACACCGTGCGGCTACTCCTAATTACCCCTCCGGAACCAGCCATGACAGGTCCGTTACAGCTGACCCCCGCAGTAATAAAGCTTTAGGGCGCATGCATTTCTTTTGACAGTTTAATCAGGAATTCAGCGGCAGGGGCACAAAGCAAAGCTACCATGAATATTTAAAAAGAACGACAAAAAAAATAAAATAAAAAATAACATCAAAAGGGCCCGGCTCCATCCTTCCTGATTCACTACGGTGCATGACAGACAAGGGGAAATTAGGCAAGTGATTCTAATCAATAATCTCCTGATCTCCCACATATTAATACGCTGCCTGCTGTTATTAAAGCACAAAGAGACGGCGGGGGGGGGGGGGGGGGGGGGGGGGACCGAGAGGAGGGTGAGAGGAGGTGAGGCAATAGGGGAGAGAGCCGAAGAGGGGGTGAGGATAGTTTGATTAGGGAGGAGATTGGCTAGGAGAGAGACGCAGAGAGAGAGGGATAGAAAAGAGGAGGAGGAGGAGGGACTTTGAGCAGAAAAGTGAGGGATGGTGCGGTAGGGCTGAGAAATGGCAATTCTATGTTTATTTGCATATTAAGTGATTCTTCACTAACTAGTATAGCCGTTTATAATGATGTACTCAGTGTCCTTATTAGCCTATACTCTATGTGTTTGGTCATGTGTTTTTGTCAGAATGGTTATTGGTTTCAAACATTTATCTCTGGTCTGACTATAGAACCTAAGGTCACGCCTTAATCACCATATCGAGACCCATGAGTGGATCACTCTGTTTTACAATATGGTGTCACGAAGCGTAGACTGGAATGTGTGTGGATGGGCTAGTTGTTAAGACGGGCTAATCTTTAAGACTATCTTAAGGTTAACTATCGAAGCCCTACAACTTTTGGGAAATAAACCAGAGCAGGGCTTGGGGAAGCTCTCTCTTGCGATTACCTCACCTCTGCTTGCATCTCTGCTCTTGTGAACAGTTCAAATCTCCGGAGAAGTTTGATCTTTAATACTTGTACTGTCATGCCAATACTCTTCCTATGTTAAATTAATTTGTTACATCAATTCATTGACTGAAACAGTACCTTCAGGCAGAGGGGACAGTGGGAGGGAGGTAGATTGGGGAGGAGATTGCTGGCTCGAAGGAGAAAGGAAAGAGTGAGAGAAGAACGAGATAGGAGGAGTAGGGTGAGATAACAGTAGCAGGGTGAGAGGGCTTGGGAGTTGTTGATTGTGTTGGTGTCTCTCTGTTGCAGACCAGGCCAGAACCGAGCACAGCTTCTGTTGCATACCAGGTCCACAAACAGACTACATGAAGATCCACAGAGGATCAGTGACGTGTACTCCCAACGTTGGGACTGGCTTCCCCGAGCGCCGAGACCGTCTCCTAACCGACTCCATCGTAACGTGTCCTGACAAGGTGAAGGCAGCTGCACGCAAATGACACAAGAGAACCACACCGGCCCCAGCCCGTGGCCGTCAGAGAAGGGGCAAGGGCCGGGTCTGCTGGGGTGCCAGGCCTGGTCGGACCTGGGGACTCCACTGACCTGGTAGCAGTGCAGATGGGTCGTTGACAGTCCTGTCTGGGGCTCTGAGCTACCTGTTGCGGCTTGCCGACGATTGAAACCTCCATGTGGGAAAACAAACTATGTGGAAAATGCCCTGAACCAAAAGCACAGAGCTTGATTGAATGAATAATGAAGCGTCGTCCGTAGCGAGATGTAGAATAATATCGCTGGTGGGAATGCCATTGTAGTGTGTACATAATGCTGAAGGCAGGTGAAAGTATATCGTCTGCGTCCCAAATCAGACTGCCCTTCCTGCCTAGGGCACTATATGTGAATGTGCCCTGGTGGAAATGAGCACCCCACAAAGCCACTGGAGTGCCATTTGGGCTGAATTTTAGAACTGTCAGTCACAGCGGCGTGAGGCTAGGGGAACATGCCGGGGATTTGTAGGATCTTATAATATGTTCGCCCTGTGCAGTCAGTTCTGTATGTGTTCTCTCTATGGGGACATCAGGTTTGGTTGTTTCAGTGCATGGCTCCATCCGTTTATTAGAATCTTGAGTGAGGGGTGATACCTTATGTAGGGTGTGATTACTGTTTACCCTGGTTCTTCCAGATCATTGGCACACACCTTGTATATCAGGATTTTGTTTTAAGCAGGTAGATTGACGCAACGACACAGGGAGCAAGCTAGGTGAAATGGCTTGATCCAGGACAAACTGATAAGATCTTTCAACTTCCATCAAGCAATCTTTTGGTTGCAAGTCTACCTATAAGGCCCTATTTGGATTACGAATCCCAGACCACCTGACACCCAACTTAGATGGTGAATACATGACTACCAGACCACATTTAGATGAAGAATGATGATCTGATGCCCAAATTTAGATTATGAATCCAAACAACCCATTTACAAAAAAATTTGAATAAATTGCTGATCTCTCTCTGTCTCTCTCCCTTTAAGAAACATTGAGAACTTCTAAGTAGTGTCGTTTGGAGACACTTATTTTATCTTTCTCTCTTTCTCTATGCTGAGAAGGTGGTTATCATTCTCCGTGGATGAAATACAGAAAATATAGACAGAGTGGCTAGCAAATTTTTGGGTGTCAATAGATATACTATGTTGCAAAGGCATGGTTGTACTCAATTTGATCTACTGATTCACAGTTTCCGCTTCAAAAAACATACTTCAACTAATGGCTGAAGTTAACAGCTGAATATATATCATTATAATGTCGTTTTTAATTATGAACACAAGAATGCTCTCAAATTATCTTCCAAGAGTAAATTATTGTCATGTTATTTAAATGAACGAGTAGTCACTCTAAATCAGCAACCAACGCGTTCCAAGAGGGAATGTCTGGGGCTAATATTTTACCACTTCTTCAACAAGTTAGTTTGATGCCATGTGAACCCTCCTAAGCATAGTTAACATGGAAACAAATGATTGTGGTTTGGTGTAGGACCGTTTGACAAGGATTGAGGGCTTGCAGCGGCAGTAGGAAACCACACTTGGTTGGAAGATGTTCTTGGCCGTCTGTACAGTGAGAAATGTGGTTTCACTCATCCCAAGAAGTACGGGCCGAGCTGGGAAGCCCGTGAAAATCTGGAAACAGTTACTGTACGGAGGTTCGAAACAAGTACATTCCATATTACCTTGGTGGATGTCTGAAAAGGCATTTTTCCGGGCAAAGTATTTGGTGAGGTTTACTTTCTGGAGCTTAGCAACATAAATTAGTTGTCAGTGAACTATTAAACACAGTGGATATATGTTGGCAAAAGGCAGCGGATGGTTGAATGGAACTGATTACGGGAGAGTCCATGAAATAATAATCTAAATGAGCCCAGTGATACAGAATCTTTAAAAAAAAAGACATCCATAAGTTCAGCGGTCTCTGGGGAAGTAGATAAAGGGCCATCCAGGATGTCCTCTCAGAGGGTAAGACCAGAAACACACGCTGCTGTCAGAAACCGGAGGCCAGAAAAAAAGAACACTTGGACTCAATGAAGGAAACCCCCCAAACGGAGAAAAAGACACGGAGGTGGAAGATGATGAAGAGGGAGAGGAGGAGAAAATTAAAAGAGATGTAGGGAGGAGTGATGCGGAAGAGAATGGAGGGGGGGGGAGGAAAAGGGGGAGGGGGGAGAAGGATGATATGAGATATAAGGTGCTTTCTTTTAAACCTCACACATGTCCTTCAACTCCTACACAGACATGCACAAAGAAATACACACAAACACACACACACGTTTTAAGCACCAATCTGGGAATTTGAATACCCCACTCTGTGGAATTTTTGTTCTTCTGATTTAAACCCAGTTCATATTTCATAGAATAACTCAAGGGCACCTGGTTAACCCATTAGATTATACTTAACTGTTATAAATCACAGTTTTAATAGATACACAGCTATTTATTTACTGCCTTTATCGTTCAATGGGAAAAAAAGTTCAAGAGCAGCTTGAGTTTTTTTCCCATCCCCTGGTACATTTCTCACGTCTGGGAAAACAGTCAGTTATATGATATTTCCGAGTAGTATGGAAAGCGATATTCAAAAAGACAAAAAATAATCAAACGGCTTTCCAGAATCACAGTTGAAGTCTTCCACATGAAACACAAAAGCATATGTTGGTTTTATTTCGACCATGAGTAAAGCCACTTGTCATCCATTGACTGGTGACCTCTGGATGAGTCTGAGATAGAAGAGGCCTAAAAAACGTACAATACCAATATCTGGAGTTTAATGTAATCCAACAGAATTGCTTCAATTGCTGCCATATTACCCCCCCGCCACAACACTCCACGACTGACCAGACTGATCGGGTTGGAAAAGGGCTTTGAGCACTGTAGTCACTCCAAAGACACTTGTTGCGAGAGGTTTTGGCGCCTGACATGCTTCGCTGCACTGCGCTCGACTATCCTCCCGACAGGAAGGAGGTTGAAATGTGTGACACATGTAAATAGGAGCCCACTAGCTGACGCTGCAGAGCACCAAACAACAGCTATCCCTTGGGTCCTCATCATAGCAGGACTCGTTTTGTCTTTTTACCCCATTACTGTCTTATCAGAAGCAGTTTGCTTGTCGCAAGATGACAGCCTGAAATCTTGGGGAGAAAAAAAAAAAAGAAAGGAGACACCATTAATTAAAGTATTAAAGAAAACAACTATAACGTGCTAGTGAAAATACATTTTTGTTTAGCGTGAAGAAAGAAAAAAAAATCTAAGCAAAATACCCCTCCCCAAATACCACCAATAATTGCCAGAGGACGCCATGTCGGTGATATCAATAATAAATACATAATCATCCTGATTATTAAAACCGAAAAAAACATGGGGTTGGGCGGAATGTCAAGCAGGCAAAATGAAATCAATTAAGACAGTGATCCTGAATGACATTTTTAATATAAATAAATGGGCCGTCGGGGAATGATTCTCCATTAAGTGTCGGGGAAAAGTTAGATTACGAGGAGTGTTTAAAAAAATGTGGGCACCCCCCCTCCCATCATCTCTCCATCGCTCTCTTACTCTCCAATCCTCTCTACCCTCCTCTATTCACACTTTTATGTCTTTCCCCACCCCTCTCTCCCCCTTTTCTCTCTGTGCTCCCACTTCTTTCCCTCCCCACCTCCATCTCTTTCCCCACCCCTCTCTCCCCCTTTTCTCTCTGTGCTCCCACTTCTTTCCCTCCCTACCTCCATCTCTTTCCCCACCCCTCTCTCCCCCTTTTCTCTCTGTGCTCCCACTTCTTTCCCTCCCCACCTCCATCTCTTTCCCCACCTCTCTCTTCCCTCCCTCTCTCTCTCTCTCTCTCCTTTCTTCTGTCCCTCTTTTTGGCATAACTGGTCACTATTCTCTAAAGTGAGGCTGTTATGTCCTCCCATCTCGCGCCTCCCATCGCGCTCCTCCCATCCTCCCTGAAGAGTGGCCCAGATGCCCGGACTGAACAGTAAAGGATTTCTGACAAGGTACATTTTTAATGTGGATTATTTATGGGTCTGTGACACAGGTGGGAGGAATGACCGGGTGAAGTTTTGCTTACGGTCAGGTGACCTGCCACAGAGTGGTGAGTTTGTGATGTCACAACACCCCCACCCCAGCACAACTCCCTCTGATGACCCCAGTAAACAGCGTTCACCTTTGGCCCCATGAAGGAACAACAAATCCTGTAGTAGAAATACCTCCGCTCCGATGATTCCAGGGTGGTTGTTGTTAAATCAGTGATTCAGTGATCATGGGATGCAGACATTCAAAGTACTTTTTGTTGTAGAAATAATTTGGTCAAATATGTCACTATGACTACCTCGTACATATGTAATATTATTTAGCCTTTGGGAATGACGGCCCTCAGACTTTCTCAAGTGGTTGCGTATTAGAGGATTTATGTTTTCATCCGGCAAAGATAATCAGATAATGAGACAATTTATTTTTAAACCAGAACGGCCGATTAATCAAACTCCCAGGCAGGTCTTCCGGGGTTCTGGTTGTGAAGCCAGACTTGAACCTCCATGATCCATGCCAGGGTTTCAGCCATCTCTGCCACCTGGTCCAGATCCATGCCAGGGTTACTGCCATCTCTACCACCTGGTCCGTTGTGTCGGTTGGGGAGTACCAGGGGACGCGGGAACGATGGCCAGGAGATAGGGGTAGCACTAAAATAGGACAGAGTCACAAACTGAGACCTATTCCCTGTGAAGTGAACTGACGTTCCCCAATCTAAAGCAGTGCACTATTTTGGAATAGGTGGCCTTTAGGAACAGGGCACGTTGTCGCCTTGCTAACAACCCCGCCTTGTGCCCCCCAGATGACCCTGCTCTCATTAAGTGCGCCATGCGAGCCATTTATCTTCACCATCACAGAGGTTCGTTAAAGGGCCACACTGATAGACAGAGCTCCCGTAATTACGCCGCGTATAAATTCACTATACTGTATGAATAATGAATAAAGCTGCTTAAGGATGTATTTAAGGCTTTGAATAATACCTTCAGACACACACAACGCAAGAGGTCAGGTGGAAGCATGGCGGGTGGGGGCTCTCTGTAAAAACAAGGTTTTTTCTGAAATGTAACACTTTTCTGTATTGCTTTGTTTTCAATGCAGAGCCGTGTGAATGTATTCTGTAGACAGAGATCATTACCCAGCGTCTCTGTATAAACTCTTTCACCCTAAGAGCCGACACCTGGCTTCTACCGCTGATAATAAAACACTGCCCAGGGCAGTAGAACCAGTAGACTTCCTAAAGAAGGGCCCTCTCTTTCTCTCTCTCTCAAATTCATTCGCTCGTTCCCTATTTCTCCCCGTCTCAACCACTCCATTTTTCTCCTCTCCTCACTCTCGTGTTCTTACTCCTCAATCTCTCCCTTGCTTCCGTCTCTCCCTGTCTCTCTCCCCCTCTTCTTTGTTTAATTTCTCTCTCTCTCTCTCTCTCTCTCTCTCCCCCCCCTCTCTCCCTCTGAAACCCAGGGGGCGGGGCCAACGGTAGACCTCACTGCGAGAGCGGCTGCATGAGAGCAGACGTTCTCTGCGGTGTGTTCAGGTACGGGCAAACAGCCCCTCAGCCACGGGGCATTGTTGCACAGTGCTGGGGATAATTGCTGTACTGTCGCCATAATCATATTCAGTGTCACGCTGCTTTTTGGGGATTGTTTGATACATACATAGAACAGCTCCAAGGTGATATATTTTAATCTCTGCAAAAACAATTAACACTTTTACAGTACAATTGACATTCACATTGAATGATAATGCAGGGGGAAAAAAACTATATTGAAGCTCACACTATTATATATAGATCAGCTTGTGTCTATAAAGTACACAGACGTTTTGACATTTTCATAAACATCAATAACCCCACGACATTCACATGATCAGATTCTATCATTAAAATTATTATTTTACAATTCTGTCTTCATATTCACAAATCCTGGAAACAAAATTTTGCCCAACCCAGGTCTGGGATACTCAAATTGTCCAGTTATAGCCGCGGGGTGCATTCATTAGCCAGAAACTGTTGAAAAACACTGTTGCACCTCAGCAAAAAAATAAATAAATGGAAACCGCAAACGGAAAAATGGAAATGACTATGTGCCTTGGACACATTTTGGTAGACTCCTCCTGTACTGAGGCCTGTGACCGTGTTTGTGGTTTTTTTTTCCCTCCTTGCAGGTTTTCTATTGAAGACACCCCTGGTACCTCCACTTAGCTGCCGCCCATCCCCACCTTTAGAAACAGGCTCCAGCCAGTCAGAGCTCACCTACGGGACAATTAGCTTCCAATCGTGGGTCTCTGCTTTGATCTGGTGGCCTGGGGGGATTACAGAAATAATCCCCGCACCTCAGCTCACTTACCCAAATAACTCCTGCTTCAGCCAGGGCAAATTGTTTCCACCGCGAGAGAGCCCCTTTACCAGCTACTAAAGACCTGCCTTTTCATCCAATAACGTCAAAACAAAACCAACCAGGGGAAAAGGGGACGGCTACTCCACCATTAGAACCAATTGTCTCTGGCATTGCCCAGGGACCCTCTGTTTCTCTTCATTTATTTTCTCCTCCACTGATGGAATTTAAGCGTGCCACTTTCTGGTCTTGAAAGACAAGGGGGTTCAGTCCGGGGGGGTGGGGGGGGGGTTGGAAAACACACACGCAAGTGCATGCACGCACGCACAATCGTGCACGTACATCACAAACACGCACGTACATCAGATTATTGATTGGCTTCTGACGGAGAAGACCAACCTAAAAGCCCCAATGAATTGTCACTCATTATTGAAATTACTGAGCACTAATTAAACTGGCAGCTCAACTCCCTGGAGGCCACACTCATCTGAAGCTGAATTTCAGCTCCTTGGACAGTGCAAGGGAGAACGCATTAGCAGCTACACGGATGGTAATGAGATTTGCTTTTCTTTTTTCTTTCTTTTTTCCCTCCCTCACTCCAGCCCATTCGGGTTTCTTAAAAGAGATTCGAGAGAGAGAGAACGGGGTTGTTGAAAAACACCGCTGGCTTTTGAGTACAGTTTGTCTTCATTTGGTTTCATCGTTTCTTGGTAATTTTAAGGCATAATGTTTGAATCTGTTTTGGAAAGAGTGGAACATCGTTCACCGGGGCAGATCTAAAGGAAATCCACCCATGTCTCATTCACCACAGAATGGTTTATTACAGTAATTGTGCGGACTTGGTCGCTTTTTTTTACTTCCCCGTTTGGTACTTTTGAGACAGGAAGGTTAGCCAGTGGACGACGGATCAAATGCCAGTGGAAATTGTTCAAACGCTATTGTTTTTAGTCAGTACTTTTCAGCAAGCCTGTGGTGTTTTTAGTCATTCTGTAGGGTTTCCAGTCAGTCTTTGGTGTTTTAAGTCAGTCTGTAGTATTGTTAGTCAGTCCTTAGTGTATTTATTGGCTGTAGGGATTTTTGTCAGTCTGTAGTATTTTCAATAATTGCACCAGGTTAACTCAATCAAGACCTGCTCAAACTTCGGAAATTAATTAAAACATCACTTGACCCCTAGTTTGGTCAGCCAGGTAGTCTATATATAGAGACCCAGCCCCCTATTAAAGACTTTTAGATTTAGAGAGAGAAAGACAGATAATAAGAGATGGAAAGTAGGAGGGAGAGAACCAGAAAGCGAGAAATGTAACATCAAGACTCTTCTCAAAGAAGTTACTCTGTTCTTGGCTCAGAGAACTGACATCCAATCCACACACTTGTGATTAATCCATTCATGGGATATGGGAAATTCCTGCTGGCATATAGACCTACCACAAATGGAGATGTTAAATCCATAGTACTACTTTACCGTGTCATCCAAGTAGAGTTATAACAACAAATCAATTAAAATCGATGACATCGATCATAATAACAGTTGGCCATCAATTTAATTATTGATTAGTTGGGTCTACATGAGGCACAGCCTGGATAAAGAAGACCTGGAAAGATGGAGGATACTGGGGTGTGGGGCAGCACTGGTCTTAAACAAGGGTCTGCTTTTCATAGACCTCTGTATTAGTATGGCATCGTTCAATAAGCTGCGTGTCGACGTAAATTTTTTAAATTATTCTTAATTTTATGAATTTTTTCGAAACAATTCAGAATACATTATCTTCCAATCCAAAGAATAAAACAGTGTAAAGCACCTGTTGCCATATAAGATGCAAACTAAAAAAGAGAGTATCTTGCAACATGAGGAAAAACACCACTTTAAAATACCATGCATAAATCATTCGCATTTAATTCTATCAGTGGTTCCATCTGATTAACCGATTAATCACAATAATAATTTAGTTATTATAATAGAGATTCATCGATTACCAAAGTAGTTGTTAGTTGTAGCCCTGCATCAGCGTATTGCAGAAGAAAATGTATGTTTTTACCAAGGAAATGAACAACATTGTGTATGCTGGAATAGCTCTCTGTTCTCTCTGTCTGCCTGCCTGTCTGTCTACCTGTCTTTCTGCCTGTCTTCCTGCCAGAGATGACACAGCCTTCATCTGTTTTCCTCCCACACACCACATCAACCCTTCACCAAATACCTGAAACAATAAATGGCGTCTTTAATGTTTGCTATTTGAAAGACGCCTCTTTCAGCCCAACACGTCTCCAAAGGACCCACATCAGGACCACACACTGCAATGCACTTTGACACCAGTCCTCTTTTATTACAGGTGTTGATGTTCAGGATGTTCTTGATTTTCATTACTTTATTAATCTTTGTTACTTTTTTTTTAATGAAAAACAACATGAAAATGTGCGTGCGTGTGTGTGAATGGGGGCCTTATTTTTATCAAATGGTACACAGCTTGGTAATGGTCTCCTGTGAGGATTGTACCTAATCTATGCTGATGACCAGGGGGACACCAATGATTGTCATGTTAGGGAGAAAAAAAAAAAATCAAAACAATCATGTTACGTCAGTGTTGCCATTAAAAGACTTTGCTCTTCTGCAAATTTCCTTTACTCGGTAATTAATACTCAGGGGCTCGCCGTTTCCAAGCTGCTACTCCAGGCAAGGAGATGCCACTCCTCAGGTAATTATTTCAGGAAACCATGCACGAATGGATGTGATTGACAAATGCAACATTGCCGTAATTGCCTCAAGCGCAGTCAAAGGAGTGGGCGAGCTAGACAGTGAAATAAAAAATGGGAGCTAACAGATAACGAAATAGTGGAAAAGAGGGGAAGAAAGGCAGGAAACGGAAATATAAGGAGAGGAATCACTGACTTGGAGGGGATCTTAACGAGCTGTTAAAGAGGCGTTTGTTGTGTCCGTCACCGCAGAACTACGTGCCCAGCTCACGTCAGCGTCGTCTGCTGCTGTTCATCCATATCTGGTGAAAGTCAGTGCTACAGTGGATCCCACTCTCCCATGGATAAAGCGTGCTGTCCACGAGATGAAAACCAAGAATACATGTTGTGGGTGGGGAAACGGGTTTGAATTATAGAACTGGTCCCTCCGCCAGAAATTCTCCAGCCTGCTTTCAGGCTTTAACAAGCTGGTGAAGCCAGAGTCTTGTGGTGTTGCTCCTCTTAATTTGCTACTGTACAGTGGAATGTCCCCAGGCCCTGCGTAGTGCAGGCTTTAGGACTCGGATCAGAGAAGTGTTCCATTTGGAACTTGGTGAAGGGCACTGCATAGTGCTCCATGCATACATTCTAATGCTTCCAAAAATGTCAACCACACCAACGAAAAAAAAGAAAAGAAATCTGGGCTACCTAGATCCCAATGCATTCGAGAAATTGTTTCGATTCCAAAAGGGCATCATATTCGTTTTTTTAATTTTCATGGAAATGAGAAGTGATTGATGATGAGAGTAAATACCAGGAGATTTACTGGGAATAGACGAGCCACTGTCATGATGAAAGAGATGTGCTGAAGACATCCAGGTACATGATGACCACCATCTCTCCCACTATCGGTTTCTAGCTCCTTTGATTATATTATAGGATTACAATTAAAATAAAAAATAAAGACAGAATTATGTCTGAACCTTCTCCAGACTTCTCCCCCAAATTACACTAAACAGATTTCCAAGGCATTATTAACCAGTTTCTCACAAATGTTTGCTCTAACTTGTCTTTGCTTGTGTAAATTGAGTTTAAAATGGCAGAGACTTCAAAGAAACCAACTCTGCAAGCTCCGACTCCTAGGTTTGGAGGAGCGGATAGAACATTAACATGAGCATTTTAGTGAAGCGAAAGGAAAGGAGGAGATACGTAATTGCCAGGCTTTTTTCCTCAGCTTGTGAGTATTAGGCAGATGGGAAGGATAAAACAAGACAGCTAATAATGATTGCTCCTGTTCTATACTAGAGGGATCTCTTATCTGAGTCCTCCTGATTAGAGAGAAATACAGCGTTCTGGAGGAATCCCGCTCATTAACCAGCCACTGGTTCCAAATGGCACCCTATTCCCGAGTGTAGCGCAGGACCCCATTTGCCCTTTCCAAAAGTAGTGCACTACAGAGAACACAGGGTGCCATTGAAATGGCTTCAGAAGGACACCTCTGGATGGAGAAGCAAGGAGAGAGCTGTAATGAGGAGTTTGTTTTATTATTAAAAGAAAACTCCTCATTACATTTTTATTATTACACGGAAACGGCGTCAGTGGAGGGCACTCGACAAGGTCCACGGGCTAGCGGAGGCTGTGAGGTGTGGTTTGGGATGCGGCCGAGATCGGGTACAAGCCACATCATTATGGCGCTTCCCCACCTGCCACCTCTCCATTGGGCATGGGTCACTGGGCACATGCTTGCAATGCGTGTCTGAGGCTGCCACGTTACATTATTGAGGTGTAACAAGACCCTGCAAATGAACTGACTGTCGTAGAGGAATCAAATGCAAATGAGAGGTTACGGGAAATGTATGTCAGTACCAAGACAATATGGTTGTTATATACATTGTAACTAGAACTAATTTATTTTCTTTTAGAATCATAACAATGAGATATATATATATATATATACACACACACACACACCAATCAGTCATAACATTATGACCACCTGCCTAATATTGTGTGTAGGTCCCCCTTTTTAGCCAAAACAGCCCTGACCCGTCAAGGCATGGACTCCACTAGACCTCTGAAGGTGTGCTGTGGTATCTGGCACCAAGACATTAACAGGAGATCCTTTAAATCCTGTAAGTTGTGAGGTGGGGCCTCCATGAATCGGACCTGTTTGTCCAGCACATCCCACAGATGCTCGATTGGATTGAGATCTGGGGAATTTGGAGTCCAAGTCAACACCTTGAACTCGTTGTTGTGTTCCTCAAATCATTCCTGAACCATTTTTGCTTTGTGGCAGGGCACATTATCCTGCTGAAAGAGGCCAATGCCATCAGGGAATACCATTGCCTTGAAAGGGTGCACATGGTCTGCAACAATGCCTAGGTAGGTGGTACGTGTCAAAGTAACATCCACATGAATGGCAGGACCCAAGGTTTCCCAGCAGAACATTGCCCAAAGTGTCACACTGCCTCTGCCGGCTTGCCTTCTTCCCATAGTGCATCCTGGTAACATGTGTTCTCCAGGTAAACGACACACGCACCTGGCCATCCACATGATTCATCAGACCAGGCCACCTTCTTCCATCGCTCCGTGGTTCATTTCTGATGCTCACATGCCCACTGTAGGTGCCATCGGCAGTGGACAGGTGTCAGCATGGGCACCCTAACTGGTCTGCGGCTACGCAGCCCCATACGCAACAAACTGCAATGTACTGTGTGTTCTGACACCTTTCTATCAGTACCAGCATTATTCTATTCAGCAATTTGAGCTATAGAAGCTCATCTTTTGGATCGCACCACGTGGGCCAGGCTTCACCCCCCACGTGCATCAGTGAGACTTGGCCGCCCATTTTTCACCACTTTTCCTTCCTTGGTCCACTTTTGACAGGTACTGACCACTGCAGACCGGGAACTCCCCTCAGGGGCTGCAGTTTTGGAGATGCTCGGACCCAGTCGTCTAGCCATCATAATGTGTCCCAAATTGTCAAAGTTGCTCAGATCCTTTTGCTTCATTTTGTTCATTTTGTTCATCCTGCTTCTAACACATCAACTTTGAGGACCGAATGTTCACTTGCTGCCTAATATATCCCACCCACTGACAGGTGCCATGATAACGAGATTAGTGTTATTCACTTCACCCGTCAGTGGTCATAATGTTATGGCTGATCGAGACACACACACACAGCTCCGGAAAAAATTCAGAGACCATTTTTCTTTCCTTTCCAAAATATTTGAAAAGAAAAGTTTTGAGGGAGGAACAGAAGCATTCAATTTGCAGTGGTCTCTTAATTTTAACCCTTCTGTTCCTCACTCAAAACTTTCCTTTTGGACTTTTTTGGAACATAAAGAAAAAGGCATCTTTTATCATGCGGTTAACTCAATCCGAGGGAAACATAACCTGACAATGTACTCTAGTTTTTGCTTCAAATAAAGGAGTTCATCCCAAACACAGTTTAACTGTGAAAGGTCTCCCACCCTAGTATTAACGAGTAAACAACTAAATATATATATTAGAACTGCACAATTAATTGTAAAAAAGTATTGTAGTTAAGTTGTTGATTCTGCACTTATAATATATTTCAATTATAATAATAATGCATTTTATTGATATAGCGCTTTAAAAGGACCGACATTCGATTTAAAAAATGTACATGGAAAAGAAACAGACAAAAAATACCACGAGAAACCAAAGCCATTTTGAGAATGGCTAGGGGTAGGCGATTTTGAACAGATGAGTCTTAAGCCGTTGCTAAAAGACGGGGATAGTCTCAGATTCACCGATGGTTTTGGGGAGAGAGTTCCAGAGCCTAGGAGCAACCCTTGAGAATGCCCCGTCACCAAAGCCTTGGAGCTTGGACTTGGGGATTATGAGGTGGCCTGAAGTACCGGAAAGGAGTGAGTGTGTAGGTTGATATGGAAGAAGGTCGGAGAGGTTGGCAGGGGTGATATTGTTTAGGGCTTTATATGTCAGGAGCTTGGCTTGACATTGGCACCTTGCCCACCTGCCAAATGGGGTAGAATTTGGCTTTGGCTGTTACGAAGTCAAACTTACTAGCCACTTTGGCGGGTGGCATTCAATATATGTATACACAGTGTTTTTCCAGCATTCAAAGCTCAGAGGCAACAGCCTTCCCAAAATCTCACAACGCCTCTGTGTGTTGGCATGGTAAAACATGATTTTGCGCCCATATATAAAATACTAACGAAACACTGCAGCTAAAATGACTGTAGGACGAAACTTTTTCCATATTGAGTGTTGCCAGGTGGGGTGTGTTTTCTACACAATAGGGCTATTTTTAATGGGCTTGGGCGAGTCTACTTTTTTCTGGAGACAGCAGCAGAATACAGTTTATGGTCAATGAAATCTGGCAACTTTGCATTCAGGACCACACGGGTGCAGACATTGCGGAGATCCTAGTTCTTTCACACCCAAGCATGTCAAAATATTTCATTAAAACTTAATAACCTCAAACAACATCTAATCCGCAAAACATGTTTTTAATCTTTTCAGGTGAATTCTAGTAGCCTAAAATTACAGATTTGTTTTTAAAGAGAGATCGCGAGACAAACGAAGATGACAGGTGAAAAGACCATCAGATTAGGGTATATACTATCACCAAAAACATTAGGCTATATTTGCAATAGGAAGAGTAAAAAAAACGTAATTCACTTATTTAAGTTTTAAATATATGAACGTGAAGACGCTGGATCAGCGACAGCAGCAGAGCCTATACAGCTGAAGGAAATCAAGGGAGATTAACGATGCGGCGTCAAGGCAAAGATTGGGGAAAAATTACTTGACAAAGCTGTAATAAATACAGCTCTGTTTCGTTTTTTATGCAAGTCTATATTAACAAGAACATAGCATAACAAAAATAGACAATAATATTGACTATGATTAATTATAAAGCTGATGGGTGATTTCATATTTCTTTTTAACTTACATGTTAATAGTTCTAATCTATTTTAAGAAAAAAAAAAATATATATATTATATATATTATATATATATATATATATATATATATATATATATATATATATATAGCTTGAATATTTTGGTTGATATAGGGAGGACATTGTAGCGTGCATTAGCTGCACAAGTAGACATGGACAGCAGGGCAGATATAAAACTATAATAGTTGTCTTTTTCAAGCATGTAGCCACATTATATAAAGTGATTTTTATAAAATGGAGAGAATTATTTTCGCTGAGTATATTGTGTCAAGCAGCTACCTACGCTACAAATTATTAGCTAGCTAGCAGCTTACTAACCATATGGTTTTTAGACTTTACAGATTTTTCATCACTCTCATTTCTCAGTCCCATTTCTCATGAAAACTCAATGAAATAAAGATTGTAAAAGCAAGTTACATAACATGGGCTATATTAAAATACCTTTACTTTGTTTGTTTAGTTCCTAAAGATTTTTTTGTTCCTAATTTCAGTTACGGTATTAAACATTACAAATCAATAAACATTTTCTTACCAGAGACAAATGACCAGGCGTTCAACTTGACAAATGAAATCGCAAAATGGTGTCCATTTTGGTCCGTGGTCCAACCATCTGGAACCATATTGGCCTTGGTTGAGTAGAAAGTTGCTACGAAATTCCTCTCCTATAAAAGCCGAAGCTCTTCAGTCAATCTTAGCAGTTGGTCTCATTGTTGAATGAGCCTATCACTACTATTTTGGCTATTTAGAATCGTAATAACCTCTTATGTATTAAGCTTTTAATTTTAGAGGGAGATTACATTATAGGCTGCCAAACGTGATATGCTTGCTCAATACATTTTCTGAAATATGTACTATTAATATTGTAGTTCGTGAATTATCAAAGAAAATATATGTTTACTATTAGTGCAAAAAAAGTTTGACATTCAACATTGGCAACTACTTCTGCCATGCTTCCACGCATACAATTTGAGGCAGATGTTGTATAATTTCAACGAATATGCAAGACCAAACATTCTGCAACTGCTTCTGCACTGCAATGCAGCAAGCAAACTGCAGCGCTCCATTTGAAATGTATTAACTTCCGGTGTATCACAGCCGTAGCTGTGACTGAGGCTTAAGCCGATGTATGGTACTTCTACATTGTCACTGCACTGCACGAGGATGAGCAGAGTTTTCTGATGGATTCATGAAACAGTGCACGCTTGTGCAGGCGAACATAACCAGAATACTTCACGTGCCTGAATGCTGGGAACGCGCTAATAAGTAGGTAAACTATAATTCATTGAAAGAAAATGTGAGTAAACGCTTTTTCACAAATAATAAGGTGCATAGAACGTGTTCACATGCATTTAGCCTTCACTACAAACCTGGTTGTATATCAGTAAGTGACAGTTCGCGCCCAAGTAAAGCACGAACTTTGGATGATTCCGAGGCTCAAATAAAAAATGATGCGTTAATGACAAAACAATTCATAGTGTTAAACATTTTAATTAATCGTCGCGTGCTGACTTTCACAGCCCTAATATATATTTCACAGCCCTGTTTCCAGCGCCCGCCCCCCCCTCCCCCCCTGTGTTCACTTTGGGTCAGGCCGGTTGGTTCTTAAGGCGTGGCTAGGAGCGAGGGGGGTGACTGGGCCTCAGTCGAACACTAGTAGGCCTTTAACCCTAACCTTAATCCTAACCTCCCTTATCAGCATCATCCACATATCATTGAATTAATATGAATACAACCCCCGACACACTTCATGCTACGTGCATTGACACAGTGACATCTCTGTTCTACTTTGCATATTCTCTCGGCGGCAAGGCTTTCCGGGGGCCAGAGCCAAACGGCGCTGAACATCTCACCCCGACTCTAACGATAAAAGAGCCGGACTAAAGGGAAGTGTGAATCCAGGGCTGGGAAGGATGATATGTCACCTGTTTCGGTATCATAAGGTCCCTGTAATGACTGGCAGCTTGGAGCGGGTTCTCCGCACGCACAGCTCAATTAGCTTGATTGATAGGAGGCGATTGACGAGACGGAGAGGCTGACATGGCGTCAGACACAGGGACTGGGGAATAGACTGGGGCCTGGTGATTTGGCCATAACCCTGTCAGTTCTCGTTATGAATTCATCAAACTCTTCCAATCTATGTGAAACCTTGGTAGGTTTCCATTAAACAAAATGAAATGAAAATATATTAACATACTGAGAGCTTGCTGTGACTGCTAAATAGCATGTACTTTTTTAATATTCACATTCCATTAGGACTAACGAACAGAGCCTTTCATTTTTAATTTTTTTTTATTATTTCTTTTACACAGAGAGGATACATCTTTTGCTTTTATAATGTGACAGACTAACCTGTGGGAATGAGCTTAAAATATTTATTAACTTTTTTATTTCAAAACAGATAGGGAAGCAGAGGACAATGATGGGAGGTATAAATGAGAGGGTGGAGTGTGCGAGTTGGAGAAGGGCAAGTTGGCGGATTGCATTCAAATGACAAATAGCAGAATAACGAAAGATCCAGAGAAGTGGTTTAATGGAGTCGAGTGTAAATGGGTAAGCAAGGCTGGTTTGTGGGTTTTAGTCATTGACGTTCTCCACTGGAGAAGTAGCCTGTTAATAGGAAGCATAGATGGAGGCATGTCTCCCTCCCCACAAAAGCATCCTTACAACGCGAAAGGCTGCGTGAGCAAAATGCTCCGGGGATGTGAGGATAAAAGTTTGAGAATGTCACATCATAATGTTGCTTCGGTGACATACTCAGAAGTTACCGCAGGGACTGGGGGGAAACTGTAAGACTGGTGGATTAGGTGTTGGGATAGGGCTTGGTATGAACCTGGAGCTAGAGCCTTTTACCCAGGCCTTTTCTATCGCTCCGCGCATGCTTTCTAAAATCCGATTGTGCCCGGGATTGGTTGAGGACAGAAGGCCCCATCACATCGGAGCTCTTCCACACATTTTAAAATGTGCATGTGTTTTTTTTTTTGGTATACAAACATTTATACCAAATGCCGCGCATCTAGTGCCCCAGTTCCAAATCAGATCCCCAAGCTGTTTATCAAACCCCTTTCATTTACATATTTTTGACAACCTGGAGGTACAGCTCATGGGCCGTACGTGCCAGGAGTCAGAAGAAGAATGCTCAAGCAGAAAATAACCACATTTCTGGACAGCAGTGTTGGCTAGATGACTTAAAGGTAAATAATAATAGCAAATGGATGGAACCAGGTGTTTTGGTGCTGGGGCGAGTTGGTGAAGGCTTCAGGCCGGGGCGACGCTTGGGTTTCCACTTGTGTGCCGTGGCTCGGGGTTTGGGACCAGGTCCGTGGGCGCGTTCGTGACATCTCCAGACCTGGGACGTGGTCAGGGCGGGCCCACAGAGGAGAGGTGTGCCGCCGTGGTCCCTAAACACCACAAGGCCTCTGACTCCGGTGCCATGGCCCCTGTGTTCCTACAAGGGCCAAAGTTTCCGCCCAGGATCGTCGGGAGACGGACAGCGGCCGTAACACACCCCTCCCGAGGCGCACGCCTTAGCATACTATAAATCATTCAGAAACCTGCCTCCAACTCCAGACTGGGAATTATAGGGAGGGTTGTGGTTCTTTTTCGACCCGTTATCATACATGTAAACGACGTGCCAGAAGACGAGCTTGGTCCCGTTTCATATCCACAACAGACATTAGATGCAATGACACAGCGTGACTTCTGAGTGACTTCTGCAGCTCTCCTCTCCCTTTTCTCCCCCCCTCCTCACCCCCCCACTCCTCACCCTCCACCCCCACCCACCGTCATCATACACAGAACTTGAACTCTCTGGGAAGAAGAAGAAAAAAAAAAAACGGTGTTTTCATTTTCCGCCGTTCCAAATTTCCCATCTGCGAACATATTTTATTCTCCCATGCGTTTTTGATTCCTCTACAGGAAAAAAAGGGGTTTGACTGTGGTTTTCGGGCCATACTTGAACAATTAGAGTGATTCATTGTCCACCCTCTGCTAACTTTAATCTGGTTGTAAGGACAGAGGGGAGTGGGTGTTGGAAAATATACAGCAGCCCGGCTCGCAGCTTTCTCAGAGGAGGCAGCGACAGGAAATGACTGTGGGTGTTAACCCTGTCAGAAACTGTTGGCCTGTACGTTGACTCCAGGACAAAAAGCCAAACAACAGGTAAAGTGAGAACTGTGAAATCCATTTACTTGCGAAGAGCAGGAGAAAGCTGGCGTCCCAAATTACACACTTTATAGTGCACAACTTTCGGGCTCTTGTCGAAATCGGTGCAGTATGAAAGGGAGTGGGGATGTCGTTTGGGACCCAGTCTCCCTGAGTCTTAATAGGCTAAAGAGTAAAGAAATGTGGCTAATAGACCAGAGCTTCATTATGTGGCATTAGGTTTTTATAGCTATTCTGACGTTGGAGTCCTGTGACTTCGATTAGCCGAATAAACAGATGAACACCTGGAAGCTTACAGTAAGAGTGCACGGCACGTTAACTGAGACCGTTACTGTAAATAAAGAGTGTTTGCTTAAATCCTGCTTAAGAAATGTCAATGACCCACTGCCTTCATGATGGACACAGGTGTCAATGATGGATTTAATTAAGTCATGAATGGTTAAATGTTCTTGCCTTTGTGCCTCAGCTGAAAAGATGCTATATGCTATTTAGTTCACCATAAAAGTAACTCATGCATTCATAAATCAAAGTCTAAAACTATGAAACAATGTAAAAATTACATGATTACACTACGTTTACTGCGATCCTAAAATGTCTCCTATTTTTGACTGGTTGCATGAAAAATACTCAATTATGTATGGACAAACATCACTGGTGACTGCACTGTAAAATACACTAGCTATACAAATAGCACCAGTGCAAACACATGCCCTGTGAATATTCTGTTAAAGGAGCCCCATGGTCCCTTGGGCGCTGACAGGGGGGCCATTGGAGGTGGTGAGATGAATTATTTACTGAAATATTCTCTGTGTTGAATTTGGAGTGGTGAATAAACAAAACGCTTCCACTTTTTGGAACTGTTAAAGCCATTACAGCACATGAATGCTAAACACATTAAAAATGAATGGGGGGGAAAAAATGGGGTTGAAAAACAAAGAGGAAGAGTAAGAAAATTAGAGAAAGACAAAGGAGAATCATCATCTCGTTTCTATAGAAAGCCATGAAGGTGGATGTGGGTGAAGAGTAACCCTTGTTACTTTAACACAGTGATGTCTGAGTTGGTCTCTTCGTCGGGCTACGCCCCCTGTCATTAAACCTACCTGGAAAACGTCTTTTGAATGTGCTCATTTGGTTCCGTATAAGAGCGACATGGGTCCTGCTGGGTTACTCATGGAGTCAATATTCTTTCAGAGAGCTTGCCACGCAGCAAAGACCTGATTGTTTTGGCACCTGGGTTAAAAGCTACTGTGAATTTCAAGAGAAGCGTGCAGATGCTTTTCCCTCATTTGAGACAGGTTGCTAACACAGGAGTGTAATCCCATGGCAACAGGTTATTTTGTAGTAGTGCATGCACTGTTGTTGCATTTGTTTTATGAAAAACAGAGAGATTTCTTGTGCGATGAGGTGTGTTTTAAACATAACTGGCTCGAAGGAACAACAACAATGCACACTATTATGTCACAGTGTTTATTGAAGGACGAGCACGATCTGAATTTCATCCTATTTTGTTTCCTGTGATGACGCTACAACACAAGTTCTGTGTAGTCGTGATTGCCCTTGATTTATAGAGCTATTGGATGTCTTTCAGCAATGCTCCTATAAGCAGATGTACTATAGTTGTTCACTGCCCTTTGTCATCTGCATGTGGAAGAGAAGATTTGGCATCATTTTTAAAGGACACCAATTCATGTGTGGATAGTTTCCACATACAGTCGGATTTCAATCTCAATCTTTGACAAACATTGGCATATACAACAAAACGGCTCCCACAATACGCCAAGTTTTGAGATTCCCCCGATTTGTGTGATTTTTTAAGTGATGTATTCAAGATACAGTAGACGTTTGAGGGGCATTTTATTGTCTTCAGTCAAGACTTTGGCCCCATATGCAAGTAAAGAACACATCAACCATATAATTGAGTTATGAAAATGTACGAAACTGAGATTTTCAGTAACTTTAAGAAGTCCTTTTGTGACATAAATAACTGCATTTACTGCTAAGCAGCCCAAAACCTTCAATAATAGGATGATCAAGCACGCCACCAACAAATAGCAAGGCCTGTAGCGCAGAGTGGTCTCATCCGTACTAAATATGGCGACATTCAGAGGGGGTGTGTGATCCCAGAAGGCACTATGACATCAGAGGGGGAGTGTGATCCCAGAAGGCACTATGACATCAGAGGGGGAGTGTGATCCCAGAAAGAACTATGACATCAGAGGGGGAGTGTGATCCCAGAAGGCACTATGACATCAGAGGGGGAGTGTGATCCCAGAAGGCACTATGACATCAGAGGGGGAGTGTGATCCCAGAAGGCACTATGACATCAGAGGGGGAGTGTGATCCCAGAAAGCACTATGACATCAGAGGGGGAGTGTGATCCCAGAAAGCACTATGACATCAGAGGGGGAGTGTGATCCCAGAAGGCATGATGACATCAGAGGGGGAGTGTGATCCCAGAAAGCACTATGACATCAGAGGGGGAGTGTGATCCCAGAAGGCACTATGACATCAGAGGGGGAGTGTGATCCCAGAAAGCACTATGACATCAGAGGGGGAGTGTGATCCCAGAAGGCATGATGACATCAGAGGGGGAGTGTGATCCCAGAAAGCACTATGACATCAGAGGGGGAGTGTGATCCCAGAAGGCACTATGACATCAGAGGGGGAGTGTGATCCCAGAAAGCACTATGACATCAGAGGGGGAGTGTGATCCCAGAAGGCACTATGACATCAGAGGGGGAGTGTGATCCAAGA